>NW_026596064.1:17181484-17203491 GCF_907164565.1 Psammomys obesus
ACACACACACACACACACACACACACACACACACACACACACACACATTCACTGTATGCATATGGGTGTTTGGCTTTCATGTTTGTCTGTGTACCACATGTATCCAGTGCTCAAGGAGGGCAGAAGAGAAGGTATTGGCTTTCCTGGACCTGGAATTATGATATAGGTGCTGGGAATGGAACCTGAGTCCTCTGGAAGATCAACCAGTACTGTCATTTATTCAGTCACCTCCACAGCCCTAAATCTGTTTCTTTTATCCAGAAAAACAAAAACAAAAACAAAACAAAAAAACAGGTTGTATTAGTGACTGTTCTCATTACTATAACAAAATACCCCATAGAAGAATGTTATGGCACATGATTTAAGGGTTTGTAGCCCATTGTGGCAGAGAAAACATGGCAACATGAATGGGAAAGAGCTGGTCACAGTTTATACACAGTCAGAAAGCAGAGAAGAGGTGAAGAGGTGAATGAAGGCTGATGCTATCTCGCTTCTTCCCCTTTTCATTCAGGCTGGGACCCAGCTCATGGGTGGCACCACTTATACTCGAGGCAGGTCTCCCCTCTTCAGTTAAGGTGGCAACCGCCCTACAGAGATGCCCAGAGGTGTGTTTCCTAGGTGACTCGAGATATAGTCAGGTTGACAATGACTATTAGATGTCACAACGGTGGCATAACCTGTCGCATAGCATTGCTCCGAGGATTTGAATGAGGCTACATAGGTTAAAGCAAAGAACATAGTTTCATTTGCCAAGGACATAGTAAATATACCATAAGTATATACTGAATTTGAATATGAACTGTGCATTGTGCTCTGACTCTGGCCCAGCCGCTGGTTATAGTAGCTACCAGACTGCTATTTAGTCCCTCAGAATCTTCTATTTCTTTCTCCTGCACGTTGAGTTCTTGCCCAGATATTACTTATTTACAAAGAATTCCTCTAATAATGTAATCAAAACCCTCTTTACTTTTGAATTTTTGAAATGTAA
Organism: Psammomys obesus; assembly: GCF_907164565.1. Lineage (NCBI taxonomy): Eukaryota > Metazoa > Chordata > Mammalia > Rodentia > Muridae > Psammomys > Psammomys obesus. Next base: position 17,182,473 of record NW_026596064.1, read on the forward strand.
GTTAATTGGTATCTCTAACCTAGAAAGACATGAACTTTAGAACATTTTAATCCCAAAGAGCTTAAAGCTTTTGGTGTCCAGAATAGAAATTGATGGTGACCAATGACAGGAGAGAAAGTCTAGGATTTTTGAGTAGCTCATACACAGGAAGCCTGAAAATCGTAACACAAGGAGCAACCAGGAGAGGTTTATCAGTCACGACTCTAGTTGCTGTAGAAAATATCTTACCAAAGCAACATGAAGGAGGAAGCATTTGTCTTGGCTCACAGTTTGAGAGGATACAGTCCAACATGGCAGGTAAGGTGTGGCAGCAGGAATGTGAGGTGGCTCGATTGCTTTGGGAACACAGCAGTCAAAAGGCAGATAAAGTTGGTTCTCAGCTCATTTTCTCCTTTTTAGTCCACCCTAGAGCTCAGCTCATGGAATGGTGATGGCTACCTTGAAAGTGTGGGTCTTCCTTATTCACTCAAACCTTTCTGGATTGTTCTCTTTTCTCCCACAATAATGTTTATATTGCTTCTCTGGCAATTTCATCTCATACACCCCGATCACACTCACCTCCCAGTCCTTCCATATCTGCTTTCCCGTACCCCCTTGTGACTTTCCCCTCCATCACACAAAAAAAAAAATCCAACTTGTGTTGTTCATACACCCATTGGAGCATGGTCAAACTCTCATTGAGTCCTTCACCTGTACTCCCACCAGAAGCCACCCCTTAGCATAATACAATTTTAACAGTTCTTTTCGATGGTTTCCTTTTCAGACTATTACTTTTTGGAGTGTAGGGGTTGGGATGGGGGTAGGGGTTGTCACAGCAAGCCTTCCATGTCCTTCTTTCTCAGCTGTGATTCTGCAGTGGTCACTATCACTACCAAAGTAGCTTTCTCACTCTTGACAGTCAGCTGGAGCTTGAATCATGGTTATGATATCCATAACCATATAGGGATATACCATATCCCTTATGGTTTCTGGCAACAGCACAGACCACAAACAACAAACTTCTGCCATAGCCGTAGGTGCTAGCATAGCCCATGGACATCAAGACAGACCTCGGCTGCTGTAGGACCACACACCCAGACATGGCTCTCAGTGGCAGCGAGGGCTGAACACCATGGCCTCAGGTGGCAGAGCAGGCCATTTTTATTACATCCTAGAGCCCAGCTTATGGAATGGTAGTAGCCTCCTTCAAAGTGGGTCTTCCTTACCTCAATCCAAACTTTCCGGAACTGTTCTTATAAACAGACACAGAGATGTGCTTCTGTAGTGATTCTAACTCCATCAAACAGATGGTGAAGATAAACCATTACAAGGAGCTAGATAGTCAAAAGGATGACACAGGAAACCCTCTGGTGAGGATTTCTGGGAGCTCCCAGAACCCCACAAACTGCTAGCCTCGGGAACGGGGACTATGTCTCTCCTGCTTAGTGGATGGTGGAATGCGTTCTTCCTTATGTTTACATCTCATTGTTTCCATTTTCCCACACTTGCCTTCATCCTGATGTTTTGTTTTCACATGTACGAGTGTTTTGCCTGTAGGAGTGCATGCCTGGTGCCCAAGGCAGAACAGGGTTTCAGAACCTCTGCAATTGGAGATAGAGCAGGTTGTCAGCTGCCACGTGGGGCTGGGTATCCCAACCTGGGTCTTCCACAAGAGCGCTGCAAGCTCAAAACCTTTGAGCCATCTCATCAGCGCCTTGACTCAAGCCACCCATCCACTCAAGGCTTATATTTCCAGAAGTGTGCCTGTCCAATGGGCTAATGTCATGTTCTGTGGGCACACTAGTGTTTCCAGAGGTTGCAAAGGATGTGCTTCCCACTGCAAGTTAAACTCTGAGAGACTTTCTGTACATTGGGAGAAGGTCTTGAAGCCAGAAGTTAAACATACTAGAAGTAAAAAAAAAAAAAAAAACAAAAATAAAAAACAAAAACAGTTGACCGAAGTGTACCCAAATTGAGTACTTAACAAACTTTCCTTGCATTTTTACTTAAGAATAATTAGAATGTATATTCTTCTTGGGACTGAAACATCACTCGGTGCTCACACATTAGACAGTATGGCTTGAAAGCAAAATACTCTCCTGATGTTCTTGAGCTGGACATGATTCACCTAGTTCTAGCCTTCAGAAATAGGACTTTAGAATGTGATGGGATCCTGTGGGTTCTGAATGCACAAATCTACTGATGGACTCAGAATAGAGTAGACTGCTGGAAGCCAATGGAACTCTGGAAGGTGGGGCCCGACAAAAGAAAGTGGGTTGCTAGGGGTTGGTGTCTTCATCGCTCATCTTCATCTCTCTGCTTCCTAGTGGCCACTGGGTTAGCAGTGTCACATGATCCTGAAGCGGTACTGTTCTGTCGTGCTTCGGGTCCAAAGCAACTGGACCAATTGACCTTTACCTGAAGCTTCTGAAACGGTGAGCCAACATCTTCCCTCGCTTAAGCTGGTTATCTTACACAGTTTTGTCATAGGAGACAGCTCAACATTTTGTCAGTCATCATTTCCAGAGTTTAGCATAATAGTGATTAGTCTGTTTCCATATCCTTTAGTTTGTGGACTAGTAACTCATACCCATCACCACATCTTCCAAAACAGGAGAGTTAAAATACCAGAAAAGGTAGCTAGCACTATCCACTCGGAAGAGATACAGCAAGGGGTAGGGGTAGGACAGCCATAGAAGCCACAGACTTTTTCTTTCTGTAGCCGGTTATGAGGTCCTTGGCTATTTCCACCTTTACAGCCTCAAGAGATACCGTTCTCTAAAGTGCGTGCTGGGAAAGGATGTGAATTCAGACCTGGCCCCTAGCGCGGAGTCTAGGGATTCAAGTGTGTTATCTTCTTTCTTTAAGCAAGGTGGTGCCAGAGAACTTGATTGCCCACTCCATACTCCTTTCTCTCACAGCCAGGGGTCCCGGTGGACCACTAACCCAATGATCACGTGGGCGTCCTCCTTTATTGTCAATGTGATGAATTACATCAATTCACTCCCAATATTAAGCCGGGTAACACGCCTAAGAGAAGCCCAGCTGGTGTGCCGTGTTTTTCTTCCACGCCAGCACAGCTAGCTGCAGTTGGCTAACACTAATTTGCATTTCTCTGCCTTTTATGTCTCTTTTTCCTATTACCTTTCTTAAAATTTGATGTTCAATCTGACGTTAGCATCAGAAAGTGAGAAGTGGTCTTTTTCCCCTTTTCTCTATTTTTTTATAGTTTTCAAAATATTAGATTTTTGTTTCTAGAACATTTGGTAAAATCTGTGGATAGTCTAGATTTGCACTTTTATTTCTAGAAAAAAAAATTAAGTTGTTATTTCAGTTTAGTTTAGTCTTAGGTGATTACCCAGGTTTTCTATTTCTTTTTATACAAGTATTATTAAGTTATATTTTTCTAGGATTTTGTCCAGTTCTTCCAAGTTTTCAAATTTATTGTCAAAAAGTTCATTATTTAATTTTTTAAGTGCAGATGGCACCTGTAATAATATTTCTCTTAATATTATTTGAGATGTCTCATTTTTAAGTCTTGATTAAATTTGGTTAATAGAATTTGGTTAATTTAATCTATTTAAAGCACCAGATTTGTGGCTGTATTTGTTTAATAGTTAAATCATTTTCCTCTTTCTTGTTTACACTTTATATTTTTTATCAAAATTATTAACCTTTGACACACACCCCCACCCCACCCCCCGCCCCAAGCGGGGAGCAGCCTTGCCAGGCCACAGAGGAGGACAGTGCAGCCAGTCCTGATGAGACCTAAAACTAGGGTCAGATGAAAGGGGAGGAGGACCTCCCCTATCAGTGGACGTGGAGAGGGGCATGGGAGGAGATGAGGGAGGGAGGATGGGATTGGGAGGGAATTAGGGAAGGGGCCACAGCTGGGATGCAAAGCGAATAAACTATAATTAATATAAAAATTTAATTAAAAAAGAATCTCTCTTCTTGTGTGTTACATTGGATGAAGCAAATATTAAATAAGACTTAAAAAAAAAAGAATAAAAAAGAATGTTAGTGATGAGGTATGAATACCATAATAGCGAAAGATATTTTAAAATGTCTTTCAAACTTTTAATCTTCAATATGATGGTTAAAGTATACTACAGACTACATACCAACAAAACTCTTATGATGCAAAAATATGGCTTCCTAAAGATGCCCACTTTCTCTCTCTTTTTTTAAAAAAAGATCTATTTATTATGTACAGTGTTCTACACCATTAGAGGGCACCAGATCTCATTATAGATGGTTGTGGGCCACCATGTGGTGGTTGGGAATTGAACTCTGGAAGAGCAGCCAGTGCTCTTAACCTCTGAGCCATCTCTCCAGCCCAAGATATTCACTTTCTAATCCTTCAGACTGGTGAGCCTGTTATCTTATATGGCAAAGGGAATTGAGGGTCACAGGCAGATGATAATCAGTTGACTGGAAATGGCTTATCCTGGATTTTCTAAGAAGGCCCACTGTAATGACCAGGATTCTTACAGTTTGAAGCAGAAAGCGAAAGTCCAAGGGCTTTATTCTGTCTGTGCCACAAGGTGTGGCCGGACGCTGCTGGCTTAAGATGGAGAAAGGAGACTGTGAGCTAAGTGGGATCTAGAGGCTGGGAATGGAAGGGCGTGGATTCTCCCCTACAGCCTCCAGAAAGGAGCACGGCCCTCACAATGTCTTGATTTTTATCTCACTGGCACATGGTTTAATTTTTTATCCCCAAAGCCTGTAAGATAATACATCTGTGTTGTTTTGTGCCACAGGCTTAGGGCACTGGCTACAGCAGCAACAGAAAATGAACGCAGGCCACGTCTGGTAGTGAGAACTTTGCCCTTCTTACTGACATGGAAACCCTGGAACATCTTGAGAAGGGGAATGGCCCAATGGACATGGGAAGATCATTCTACATGTATTGAGCATAGACTGTAGACAATTCTTCCTGCAAGCCTTTACCTTCCTTTTGCTTTGTGTTGTTGAGGCCTCATCAGCTCATTTGAGGCCTTTATAGCTTCATGGTTGCTTGTAAGTCAAGACTTCTAGTCTTCCCTTCCCATCTCTCTCTCTCTCTAATCACTTTCAGCCTCATCCCAGCCCTCTCCTCTCCTTTCAACCCCACCCTCATGCCCCCCTCCTTCCATCTTCCCTGTCCTTCTCAGAGAAGGGGAGACCGCCAAGGGATGCCCGCCCACCCTGGCTTCTCAAGTCACAGCAGGACTAAACATATCCTCTCCCACTGAGGCCTGACAAGGCTGACCAGCCAGGGCAAAGGGACTGAGATTTCTAGTCTTTTTTTGCTAGAAACGAGAGTCTGAATTATGCTTACAGTTGAGAAGAATCCACCAGAATTTGAAAGAAGGAAACAATCAATTTCCAAAATAGCCCGATATATAAAAGTAAATGATGAGTTGGGAGCAGATCAGCTTAGTGGAAATTGGTGGAGACTTTGCAGAATATTAATAAAAATTCCTCCTAGCAAAGAGACGACGCCAAACTTTCAGGTGGCTATGTGTGTGAAATGCTACTTAAGGTGCTGCACGTGTCAAGTCTCCAAAAGTCACTGAGGCCATTTGAAAATTGGGAAGAATTCACCAGCATTCTGTTATCACGGATTGAGTGACTTTATTTAAATGCGTTCATGATGGAAATGTTTTAAAGAAAAGGGCCGAGGTTTTCCAATCGATGTAGGTGCTGTAGACATTTCCATTGACAGCATTCACAAGGATGATAGGTGCTGGGCATTGGGAGGGAGGAAGCGATTGCTAATCACCTTTGCTTAAATCCTGTTTAGCAAAAGTTGCAGAGAGAGAGAGAGAGAGAGAGAGAGAGAGAGAGAGGTCTCAGATGTGAGAGACGGTGTAGCTAGGCACAGGTAGGCTATAAATACTCTGAAATTTAAGAAGATCGTTTGAAATGCTAAATGCTTTAATGTCAGCACGCAAAGGGCACTTGCTAGCTTCCTTTCTGTTTTGTTTGGACGATTCCATCATTTTCTCTTCTACCATTTCTTTGTTATTTTAGAGATTTTTTTTCCTGATTGCTTATAAGGTAAGGAGAATTCCTCATATTTTATCTTTAAAAAGACCAACCATGTCTGTAGACAACATCTGGCTCTAAGCAGCTGGTTGAAAATACAGAATAAGCAAATGGCCCAAACTGCTCTTTACTAGCCTTAAAATAACATCCATACAGAACCACTCCATAAATACTAAACCTCCAAATTTAAATGCAATTAATATTTAATTTATACACACCAAAGGAAAGGGATCTGTGGTTGTTAACACTTTAAAATATCTAATTCAAAAAAAATTATATATAGTTTCAGCAAGCCTTATAATTCCTTTTTCATTCTTAATTATATTTCTCCTACGCCAATAATAAAATTAATTTTCCATTCCTGAATACAAATGGATTGATCCTGGAAAGAGACTGGCCCAGCATTTTGATGGATTGAAAAGTTAAATTTAAACTTGGATGAGCAGCACGTTGAATCCATCCTCATGCCATCTACGGTTTGAGTCAGGAGGGCTGTGCCAACCACAGTAGGGTCTTTCATCCGGGTTCCATTCCTCATCTCACTTCATCTCCATTTCTTTCTTAGGCCGGCTACAACTGCCCTGGCACAATGCCATCCAGCTGGTAACTGCTACCAAAGTCGGGGTGTTGTATAACAGTCTCCTTCAGGATCCCGCAGGGGAGCTCCTTACGTGGGGAGTAAACTACAACAAAAAAAATAGCTTCAGGAAGTCCCTGAAACTGACCAGATGCTGTAGTCCCTGCCTTCCAGAGTAAGCAGAGCCCAGCTGCAAAGAAGAGCTGCCTGGAAGAGCTTTAGGCAAAGTGAGGGATGCTGAAAGGGAAAGGAACCTCTCCAACATGCTGAGCTGCCTGCAGGCTGTCACCCATGATGGCGTGGGCTTTGGTGATGCAGCTGTCAGAGTCATTTCAGCCCTCACCCGTATTCCTGTAAGTAACCCAATAAAACGAATTGGTTCACAGAGTTGGACTTTGATGGGTCTCTGTACTTCAGTTTGTTGTGGTTCCCTATCTGGGGTAAAGAGATGAATGTGTTTCATCTCCTCAGGAAAAGTTTTGTCAGACAAGAGGAGGTGGGTGGTCGTGGGGATGGTGGTGGGACGGAGAGGGGATAAATACTGGGGAGACAACTTCAGCATTCCTCAGACTAGCTTTAAGACACCACAACGTCTTTAAATGACTTCCTAATGTAGTTGGAAAAGCTGTAGTGAGCGTGTTAGAAGACTTGGTTCTGGTTCTACTTGGTATTTGTAGTCCATGGGGCATCTTTGATTCCCTTGAGACTCTGTATACCCCTAAGTCTCTTCCCTACCCCCCAAGGAGTTGTAATAAGCACCTTCCCTACCCCCTGTCATTGTAGTTAAGATCAAACCAGATAACATATGTAAACGCACTTTGAAACATAAAACAGGATACAAATGTCTGATGTCTGTTGCTTTCTCATGCATAAGACTTAAGGGATTTAAAGAAATCCTACTGTGGTTATAGGGAGATTAGGATAAAAGAGCATGGTGAAATTTATCCTCGCTAATAATGTATCCAGAGCACATGATGGTATTTCTGTGAATTAACGATCACACCTTCCCTGTGTTTCCTGGAGGAGAGAACAGCTGAGGGCCTTTGGGTTCAGCATGGGATCTCTTAATTCTGCTGGTCTGATCGCCTGGGTACTCTATCCACTACCCAACCCTTCTCTGTCTCCCTTCTGAAGCCACACAGCCTTTTCAATGACAGGGCTCCTCCATCAAACTGCTAGCACCATGGCTCATGGGCTCCTGTTCAGTGGGCAGGACTCACCGTGCTGACAAAGAGGCTCTGATGATTTTGTGTGATAATTTGTGACAGCACATACGTAGTTCAAGGTACAAGTGGCATTTATGGGGGGGGGCAGGGATTTGTTGTTGTTGTTTAACCTTCAGCCCAGTGCCTTGACACAGCATTTCCGCTTAGTTAATATTTGCTGCATTCCTGTAATAAGTGTAGCCAGCAACTTGCTTTATCAGGACTTTTAAGCACAGGCTTCTAGATATTCTACTTAACTAAAAATTAAACATCGAGTGTCATTTAAATTTGGGGTCATGACAAGGCAAAGTGAATGCACTGACCACTTCACAACTTCTTTTCTACCTATACTGTTTCTGTGCTCTGATGAGGACAGGGGTCAGATTATACACAAGACAGGGTAAGGGACTGGATGGAGAAAATAAAATCTAGTCCTTGGTCCGGAAGGAAAAGGAATGAGAACAAGCTACAGGTGACACCAATGTTGAAAATTTAAACTTGTTATTAATATGAGAGAGAGATAGTGAAAGGGTTAGACTAACTTTGTAACCTGTATGTCTTCTAAAGCCTACAGTTTTGAGTTTTAGGTTCAGGTTAAGCTAAAGCCTCTTAGTACCTTTCCAGAGAATGAAAAAATGTGACCCTATCTATGAGGACAGATAGAAAAAAAGGCAAGCAAGCAATGACCTTCACTCAGCAAAAAGAAAAACTCCTGTCTTTGAGATAGCATTTCTTAGCAACAAACCTAGACTTCTTCTGAGTAGCTTTTGACCTCCAGCCAAAAGTCTGCAGCCCCTAATCTTCAAGGATGAGCTAACCACCCCCACCTTAAATTGTAGCTGCATCCACACTTGGCAGGACTGGCCAAGCTTTAGTACCTAAGACTAACCAATTATCTTACTTTATAGCTTCCTCATCCAATCCTAAATTGCCAAGACTGCAACTTCAAATCTCCCACAATTTTTCTTTTAAAAACCTAAAGGCCTTTGTCTCCGGGTGCCACTCTTTGCTGACCGGCAGGGGTGACCCCATTGCGCAATGGTTAATAAACCTCTTGCTTTTACAACGAGTCTTGGTCTGGGGGAGTTTCTGGGAAGAGCACGATCTTGAACTCCTGAGCTGTGAGACCCCAGGTCTTACAATAGGAAGTGTGAGCGAAGGCTGAGTCATCTCTAACTCATAAGAACAGACTATCTTTTCATGACACTCTTGCTAAAATGATTGGCACTATCTTAAAATACTTATTTTCTATGTCTTATGAGTGTTTTGCCTTACACTTATATATACACCACATGTGTGCTTGGTTCCTTCAGAGGTCAAAAGAGGGCACTGGATCACAGATGGCTGTGAGCCACCATGTGGGTGCTGGGAACAGAATCCAGGTCCTCCGAAAGAGCAACAAGTGCTCTTAACCACTGTCCTCACTTGAGCCCCCTGATTGGCATTTTTAATATTTCCCCTTTTTGCTTAAAAAATATAACATTCCAGTTTTCAAAAAATGTTTATAATTCTACTTTCTTGATTATTTTTGTTTTTCCCCATAACTTTCAATCTTTGTGCAAAGGTACTTCTTTTTAAAAGGTGTTTTCCACATTTGCTTTGCTTCTGAGGGTACTATTGTTTCTGAGTTATTCTGGCAAGATTGTTTCTGTGAGGTGCGGGGGCGGGGGTGGGGAGCTCAGAATTCCGAACAGTTCCAGGAATTCTAATCTAGGCTGGTCAGAATCTGATCACGTGGCCGGGCAACTAAGTCCTCAACTATAGAAGGCCCAGTGTGAACGTAGAAGCAGAAAATGACTCTGGGTTGTAAAACGAAGCAGAAAGCGAAATGGGAAGGGAATCCCGGTAGCGCAGCTCAAAAAAGTAAAAGGGTTTCAACTGTTACGAAGGTCTCTTCCACGTAACCACAACAAACGAGAATCGAAAGGCAAGAATCCGGCTAAAGCAATAGCTGTCACAGTCAAGGTACTTATTAAAAGTAGTCTAAGAGAACTTTAGCATTGTGAGGGACCCCTTAAAAACATCGGAAGATAACAAGCATAGTGGCGGGCTTGTTATCCCAGGACTTGGGAGGTGGAGGCAGAAAGATCAGGCGTTTAAGGTCATCCTGGTTTTTTGTTTTTTTTAAATAGAAACAGCATTCCATTGCTTTTGCTCCACTCTCGAGTTGATAGCCTCTTTATTAGTTACATAAATATGTGTAAGCATTTGTATCTCTATAAAAATTACCTATCTATCTATCTACAACCTGCCCCATCAAATTTTCTTGCTTGTGTGTGGCTTACGGACTCTGCATTGGCACTCATCCCCGGGAGAGGCTAACTCTCCTAAGAGTCGGTCGTGACAATTAGGTTCTCTTAGATTAATTGGTTTTTCCGAAGAGGCTAACCGAGAAATTAGCCGAGCAGGGTAGGGACCGTCTGAAAACTGCAGCCTAGAACGATGTGTTGGATTTGAGGGAGCCCCCCCTCCCCGTCCCGGGTTTTAGGTCCAGCCCACCTGGACCACCGCAGGTGCCTAGCCTCGCCAGCTGGGAGCTGTGCGCGTCTTGCCAGCCGCCGCGAGGCGTCGCGCTGGAGCCTCGGTTGCCCTGGAGACCGCTCGGCGGCGAGCGGGCGAGGCGGCTGGGAGCCCCCGGGCTGGGGAAGAGCTGGCGGGAGCTTGGGGGGTTGGGGGGGAGTGGCCGCGGCGGCCGGCGAGCCCGGGAAGCCCGAGCCTGCCCCGAGCCTCGGCGGAGCGGCCTCGGCGCGTCCCGCTCGCTCCCCCGCCGCACCCCGCCGCCCCAGGACGCGGCGGACGGCGGCTCCCGCGGCGGCCCCGGCATGACTCGGCGGCGCTCCGCTCCCGCGTCCTGGCTGTTGGCGTCGCTGCTCGGTGAGTCCACCAGCCCGTCCCGGCGCGGCGGGACGCGCAGCCCGCCGGCGCCCCGCAGGTGCCGGGACCCGCTGCCCCGGAGGCCCGCGTCGCCCGGGGGTCCCCCAGCGCCCTCACCCCCGCGCGGCTCCGCTTCCAGGCACGGACTCCGGCTGCCGGTCCGGTTAGGAAGAGTGTTTCAGGATCGGCTTGTGGCTCCGGGAAAACTTTGTAGCCTCACCGCCACCTCGGAGGAGGGTTCGGTTTCCCGGAGAATTAGGTTGATTGGATGCTCGTGAGGATTTTAAATGGTCGCTTCGTCCTGAGCCTTAAAGCGTATCGCAGGGTTAGCAGCTCGCTTTACTTTAGAAATGAATGCCTTTCCGTGTGCTCGATTACAAACCCGAAAGCAAAGTTTATTTACGCTCTTAGTTTCGTAACCGAAGGGTCTGAGTTGCCTCAGGAAAAGGCATAGGATGTGGCAGTGTGAGGAAGAGTTTGAAAGCGGTTGTTTATTTAAATTTCATATCTTCGGTTTTCCATACGTTTTGTTTTTCCCTCAATAGCCATGATACGTGGGCTCTGAATTTCATTTTATACAGTGCTGCCTTTGTGTGGGCATTATTTCACAGAATCAAGTTTTCTGTCTCAATTAACTGGTGGCTGAGGTTTACTGAGAAATCTGGTCAGGAGGCTTTTATTGATCCAGCTAGTTCAGTGAGGTGGAGTGCTGTGATTAACTGTATTTTTCTCTCTAGATATCTCTGCAGGCTTCCAGACATTTTTTTTTTTTTTTTATGGCCTTGCTTGAATAAACATGTCTAATCTTGGAGTAACCCAAATTTTAGGCTGTTCCCCTAGTAGAGGAGAAAGCATAGCCGAGTGTTCCGTGTACCTTCCCTGTAGATGCCGCGGAAGGTGTGAGCAGCAGAGCTGGAACTTTTTGAAGTTCGGTAGGCTGTTTTCAGTGATGATACGCAGACATGGGCATTTATGCACTTGAGCTTCGGAACCGATGTTGTCATTTACCACCCTCAGCAGGCCTGTCCTTCGTTCAAAGGTGAAGTAAGGAAATAGCAGATTTTTTTTTTCTCACCGTCCTTGAACACAGCTGAAACATTTATAGATATGGCTGTAAGAACAGCTCAGATATTTTTGATGGAAAAACCTGCTGTCAGAACTTTGTTGGCCGATGGAGTTTGTGTATGGGTTGGTTTTGGATTTAGGAGGCAGTACTTTGAAGGAGGTCATGTCATTTCCGCAATCATCCATGCGAAGCCATCCCCTCCATGCCTTGGCTTTGGGTCGATCTAACTCTCCCCAATACTAGAATGCTTCTGAAGACTTCCAAGGTAGTGGGAATATGAGGAATGATCTGTTCTGTAGAGTCATTTTTCACTGTTTTCTTTATTTTTTTAAGTTTCTCTGTTCAACAGACATTTTTGTTGCTACCACTGGGTGCCTTTGGACATCTGGTGGGTGGGTGGGTGGTAGGATATAAGGTTTGTCTGTAGCCCTTATGGGATTTTCTTTCTTCAAACATGCTATCGGCAGGCACAGATCCCTTATTGGTGCACCAAATAAACGATGAGAGACACTCGCCAGCGGCACCAAGGAATATTTACTTCACGGCCAAGTCAACTTTTGGTCTGGACTTTGATTGCATAGGATTTAGAGCATCTAAATTGAGAGCTGGTTGGGCTTTCCCAGCTCAGGGAGCGGTGAAAAGGAGGTCTAAATGAAGGGACAGTGCAGGAGCGTGTTCCAGTGAGAGGACAGGCTTCTCCCTGGACGAGCAGAGAAAAGGCAGGGGGAGGAGGTGGAGATGGGTGCCTTAGGATGGTTTAAATGAGTGCTGAGTTAGGGCTTTGTCTTGGGAAAGGCCACAGGGTGTAGGGCTGTGCTGTTCTCTGGTGTCCGGGAGTGTGTTGTGTCCGGACTGAGTTCTTGAACCAGGCTGTGGCAATGTTGGTTGGACTGAAGGGCAGTGTGTGTTTAGAACTTGCACCACGCTGGCTGTCTTCCACAGTGGAGAAAGTTGGGTTCTGGCAAAGTGACCAAAAAGCAGCGACAGGAATTTCACACCAGAAGTAGAAATCTCTTCCGTAAAAGAGAGAAAGTAGGTGCCCTGACGATTGCTGTTATCTTTGTTAAATTTCTATGAGTTCGCCGGGAATTTGGGTAGGTAAGTTTACTTCCGTGCAATTCCTTAAGTGGCTTAGAACAGTTCAAATGAGCCAGATATGGTGGCACTCGTCTTTAATCCCACTTCCCAGGAGGCAGAGGCAAGTGAAGCTCCCCGAGTTCAAGGCTAACCGGGTCTACATAGTAAGCTCCAGGCCGGCCAGGGCCACATAATGAGACTCTTATCTACAAATAAACAAGAAGTATCTGAAATATTTCTTTTACCTGTGATTCTTTGAAATAGCAGATAATTTTACAGAATTTGGGGCAGTGTGGAAAAAGAAAAAGGTCATATCAAAATACAAAATGTAACTTTTTGGAAGACTTTACTTTTTAGTCAAAATCTGTAGTTCGACCTTCTTGAAAGATGGCAGATAACGGTGTGAAGATTTCAGAGAGGTTTAGCTTATTCAGCCTATAGTACTTGGGAAGCAGTTTAAACACCAAGTCAGCTAGAGAATTTTTTTTTTTCCCCCAAGACAGGGTTTCTCTGTGTAGCCTTGGCTGTCCTGGACTCACTTTGTAGACAAAGCTGGCCTTGAACTCACAGAGATCCGCCTGCCTCTGCCTACCTGAGTGCTGGGATTACAGGAGTGTGCCAGCATGACCACGCTGGCCATCTGGAGTTCTTCTAATGTTATGCTTAGAACTGTTGTCAGACCCAAGGTGACATGCAGGGCTGAAGACGCTTGTCCAGGCTCTCACCCCCTGGTAACAGTAAGCGGCACATTTTCAGACGTGTTTTCACACTTCCGTAGTGGAAACGTCTATAACGAAAATCCTCATTTGAATCTTCATGCTTAAGCCATGTGATGCAGCGGCAAACAAGGCGGAGGTGCTGGCACACTAGAGTCTGAATGGCCGGCCACGGCAGGAGGGGAGGGACTGGGGGTGTTTTGTGAGCTGGTCCAGGGTTGGAGAATTGTTGCTTCTCTCTCACACTACCCGTAAGCCTGCTGTGGGGGTGCACGCGTATAACGCGTATAACTTGGTGCATCCGGGAGGCCAAGGCAGGAAGACTACAAGGCTGAGGCCCTCTTGGACTCACTACATCAAGAGCTGTGTGGTCAAACCTGGGCTGTGTAATGAAGCACTGTTTCAGCTTTACACCAATCTCCAGTTTATCTCTAGGCCCATTGTTACCTGGGCCGATGATAACAATCTGTTCCAACTCCCTCAGCTTTTACGAAAGTTTGGCCTTTTGAAGTGGGATAGCCAGGCCCCTAGCTTTGCTGCGAGCACAGTCACCAGAACTTTCCCCTTGGACTGGGACTGGCTGCCACCAGCAGGTCTCACTCCAAGTACGGCACCCCTCCCCACCATCTGGAGGACATCAGCTCCTCTGCTGGTCACACTTCTCTGAGCAACTAACTGGCTTAGGACAGGTTGTCAGTTCCTGGGTGGGCTCTGGAAGCCATCTGATTTATGTCGGTCGTAAGAATGGGAAGCTAGTTAAAACGAAGCCTGTGGTAAAGCCACTAGGTTTTGCCTTCTGGGTGTTAAGTTTGGGTAATTGACAACCCCTGTGCAGGATTTCCATGCGTCAGGGCGACTACAGCAGCTGTCGGCGTTTGATGGAGAAATTCATTTTCTGATTTGCAGAGGAGTCCCTTCCCCAGCGCTCTGTCCCAGGCTAGGTTGGGTGACTCTGCTTCACTCCCGTATCCTAGGAAGATGCAGGCTGTGATAAACCCCACTCAAGTTTTATGATTAGGTTAGGATGAAACCGATACAGACTTGCCAGTGTGGGCAGAGACTGCTTACTGAGTAGACTTTTTGAAAAAGTGGGCTGGTTTTGCTGCACTAAACTTTTGGATCTTAAGAGGAAGGTAAACCGATGCTTTGGAAGGTGTACTTTCATGAGAAAAGCGAGGGGAGGTTAAATCCTGGGAACACTGAGCTCAGGAAAGATGTGTACCACGTTTTCTTTTTGTTTTAGGATTAGTTTTAGAGAACTGGGTTAACGGTGGTTTTGGCTGACAATAGTCAGGATTTAGGGCTAAAGTGCAGTAGGTTTGTGGAATAGGAACACTGGCCCCATGTTTTCGTTGAGCGTGACATGATTGTATTGTATTGTAATGGAGCCACAGCTGGGCTAGTCCTAAGAGACCCATCAGTTTTGTACTTTAGAAATCCCATTGCTGGAAACAAAAACCAGGTCTTCATCCCCCCCCCCCCCCCACCGAAGTCCCCTGTTTCATAGCATTGCTTATGCAGATTTTCCCTAGCGCCTTCTCACTGACACCCCTTGTTTTCATTTCTCTTCCCTCCTTTGTCTCCTCATCTGTTTTGGAGGGTGTTTTCTCCTGATAGCACCAAAGTCTTCAAAGGTCACCAGTATAGTCATTCTTGGCCGCCTCCAGTTATCTTGCTTAGCTAAAGCACCGATAAAATAATGACCGGCACCAACCACCCAGACGCAGGAATGTCTCAGTAGCTGAGCGTTGGCGGCCACATGAGGGAATACTGACATATTCCCGGGATAGTTCCTTTTTCTGTTAAGGTGACTGAGTGCGTGTCCTCGGGACACCTGAAAAGATTCTTGTTTTCCTTCTTAAAAGAAGTGTAGAGTCTTTGTTTTCATTTCCTTCAGGAATTGGCGTGCCTCATGTCGGCCTACTGTATAGTTAATTTTATATATGTAGTATGTTTTATAGATGACATATAAATTATGCTGAGATTTGGTATATTTTGTAGGAGAGGTGATGGAGATTTATTTTTATAGTTTCGAAACTTTTCCCTGAGTTGCTTGGAAATTAAACAAAAAAAGGACTTACAGCTTTTTAAAAACCGATTGGTTCTTAGCTTTTCTGTGACTTTGTCGAGTTTTGAAGTAAGTTTCCCCCTGTGTAATTCTGAAGGTTTTGCTCCCTGTAGGGAAATAATCTCAGGTGTTCAGCTATCCGTTGTAACCCAAAACCTCCTGCTTCCACGCCTGGTGCACCTTGTCAGACCCTTAGGACTGCATGTTAGAACTTGTTTCCCAGGGACGGTCATTTACTCATAACAACTTTCATAGCCTGCCCTACTCCCTGCCCCCCTCCCCCAGCCCCGCCCCTCCTCACTCACTGTACCTAAAACTCTGGAGATGCGCTTTAGACACAGGTGCATTAATGATAAGTCAGAGGCGGGGCCTTTATGTCCTCCCCCCCTGAGAACTGGCAGTATCTGTTGTTCCCTCCTGCTTTTTTCCCTTCATTCAGAGTTTATGCCAGCTGTGATTCACAGTCTACCATCTTCTGCATCTGCAGGGTTGTTTATGCCCTCTCAAAAGTGCCAGAAGCCATCTACTGCTCATTACCCAATCTAACCATGCGCTAGAGATGGCTTAGCTATCAGCCAACACCGAACAGCCATCACTGTGCTACCCTGTTTCTTTGGGCTGGGAGCATCACTGTTAGTTAGGCAGCTCTCCTGGGTCAGAACACAAATTCATGGGAAGAAAAACAGACATCACTCCTGTGATGCCAGCGTCTTCGTACAGGGCTAGTGTCTTAGGCTTTCATTGGTTAAACAATTCACAGTATAGCTTACTTACGGTGTCGCCCATGGGCAAATACAGGTTGCTGCACCAGCTCTTGCTGGCCAGGACTTTAGAGCGTGTAGAGCATGTGAGAAACGCGCTACCCAACTGCAAAGACACTTCTGGCCTCAAAGGTTGTCAAGGGTTAGATGGTGCTTTGTGTAATTAGAGTGTGTATTTACTGTGCTAGGAATTAAAAATCAAGTCGTCCGGAGACCCACCAAGAAATCTGTGAGATGGTGAAAGAAACAACCTGTGTCCTGACAAGTAATTATTACCACCCAAACCAAATAGCATGAGTATTTCTGTTTGACATTTCTGGAAATCTCTTTAAGGTCTGGCTTGTTAGCACACACCTGCTTCTGCATCCTGCGCCCTGAAACCCATTGTCGTGGTTTTGTCAGAGTGTACGAAGCTTGTTTGTCCTGGCACAGATAGAATTTGTAATGGCCTTTTCATATAATTTGAGATACTTAGTATTATTCCAAAATGTGACATAATTTTGGATACTTTCAATATCCTTCTAAAATGTGGTTTGTTTGTTAGCGATTGGGTGCATTTGTGGAACTGGATAACATGTCATTAAGTGTTTCACACTTATGATATCAAAGATCCTTTGGTTTGCCTTGTGCATCAAATAGCTCATTCACACACACATACTTTTTTGTAATAGTATACCCTGACTACTGGGAAATATTGCTTCATTGGCTTAACCATTGATATATGTTACATTATGAAATATAAAAAGACAGTTGTCACTATTGCTGTCGATTGCATTACACAGTCTTCCAGAGACTGTGTGTGAAGCCGTTTGGTGCATCATGTCAGACAAATTTTATAATATTTTAATACTCGCTCCAGTTTTATGTCATTGGCAGCAGAGAGCTTGAAAGGATGGTTTCACTTTGTCCAGTTTTGAGAAAATAGCTGTTAGGTCTCAAATCTCAATCATCATCTTTTGCGTGTTGTTCTTCAGGTCTGTGTGTTGAACGAAGGAAATGGCTTGTTCTCTGAGTTCTGAGCGTGTGCGGCTGTGGTGTGCTTTTCCTTGGGACAGCCATTTCCTTGGCATGTAGTGCACATGATTAATGTTTTACATTACATATGCTGTGACACAGAATACTGTTAAAAATAAAGGCCAGGAACTGGTAAAATTATAGTTATGTTTTTCATCAAGGATGCTGATAAAACTAGATTTTTCCCCCTCACTCTGTGAGTGCGTAATGGGGAGGACGCTGGGTCCCGTCACTACAGCTTAGTGCCAAGGTCTTGGCCCAAGTTGATAAGGCACCAGTGGTTCATGAGCCATGGCCTCCGAATGTCAGTGCAGACGTCAGCGTGGGGTAGGAGGGGCAAAGTGCTTTACTGATACTAAGAATGCCCGTGTTCATCCCACAGACTTCTGATAGGATCTGAGGCTCACGGCTGCGCTTGAAGCACCATGAGTGTGTGGCAATGGGATGGTAGGTTCTTTTATTTTGGAGACAGCATACGATTAATGTGTATTTTATAATATTTAATCTCAAGGGCAACGTCAGTGTAAAAAACTCATTTATTATCTACATACACACACCATATTTATGTATATGTAGGTAGATACGTTCTGACTTCCACCCACCGGATACACTGGTTTTCTGTGCATAGGTATAGACATTTTTTGTAAGCATAAAACAGACCCACATACAGATTAGTTTCTTCTTTGAGACAGGGTTTCTCTTTGTAGCCTTGGCTGCCCTGGACTTCTTTTGTAGACCAGGCTGGCCTCAAACTCACAGAGATCCACTGCCTCTGCCTCCCCGAGTGCTGGGATCACAGGCATGTGGCCGGCTCAGTTTCTTCTTAAAATTAGCCTATGACGTAATGTTCTGTATTTTACTTTTAAAGCTCAGCAAGTTAATGGCGGAACCCTTCCCACCAGTGACATGCATTCACCTCACTCTCTGTGGTCTCAGTGTTAGTACTTCAGAGCACAGAGAGCTCATTCATGGTTTATCTCCCCACGGTTAGACCTTTATGTTGTCTCTAAGTTTTTTTTTTTTTCCTGATCAGCAATGTTATAGTGAACCTATTTGTGGATAACATATTTGTAGATAACATCTGTGTGTAGCATTTCTGTAGTCTAGCTTACCCAAAGAAGAAACACCGGGCGTAGTCATCTAACATTTTGTGGCAAAGAGCATTGTGCAAAAGCTCATGCACTTTTCTACTTAGAGAAACTGAGTTTAAAAATCACTGTCATGCTACTTATTTTTGCCTCGTGAATGGTATGTAATGCCTGAGCTTGAGTTTATCTTGTGGAGGAGAGGGACTTTTTTCTAATGCTGAGTAAAACTGAATTAAACGACATTAGTTGGGGTCAAGCAAAGCACCTGCCGTATAGCAGATGCTTAGGGTCAGCTGTAAGGATTAATCAGCCTTATTTAAGTCTGGAAGATGAGTCGTCTGTGCAGAGTGCACTCTGGAGGGATGGCCTGGGCATGTCCTTTTCCAGGCTTGCCTTCACCTGGATGAAGGAATTAGATTACAGAATCTAATCTTTTAGTTTTAGTGGCAAGGTCATTGGTAGCAAGACAATCTGAAGATTTTATATGGCTGGGTTTTAACATAAAACTTCCATGAAAATAGGGATCTGACCCTTTCTCTTCTCGTCCTCCATCTATAGTGAGGTATCCTGGTGAGTTAAACCATCTTAATCTGTTGAGAAGGTTATAAAAAGTAGTTATGGCGGAAGTAATATTTAAAGTTTGTAGTGGAAAGCCACCAGTAGAGGTCCTGTTTAAAACTCTACTTTATTTGGGGTATTTAGGCCTCTACCTCCCTTCCACTAAACCCCCCCCCCCCGCAACCTTAAGTAGGAGAGAGGGCCCAGACCCCTTTACTTCTCCTGGCTATTTAGTTAGGGTCAAGGAATTCTTTTAGGGCTCTATACCAATCTCGGTCAACCACAGACGCGGCTAGCAGGCTCCTCCACACCGCTGCACCCGAAGCATGTCTCTCTGCTCCAAACCAGCACACCATCTCTGGTCTCTGGTCTCTCCAAACTGTTACCACACGCCAACACCAAATGCCACACCTTCTCTTTCTGGGCTCCCCTATATATACGCTCAGAGCCCTAGACCACATACCCCTCTCCCCCGTGCAGCACGTGGAAGGCTGTTACCACTGGCAAAGGTCACGCCCCACATGTGACAATTAACAGGTGTGGACAAACTATAGGCCAACAACAACAACAACAACAAATCCCACACTTGGGATTAAAACAAAAGCATATTTACATAGCATACAAAGAAACCAAAACTTTCATTAAAAAAGTTTTTACTTTGAGATTGATGTCTGCTTGTCCCCTTTCAGGATGTGCTTATGGCTCCTTTCCCTCCCTCTTAGATCTGTTACATCTCGTTCAAAGCAGGGTGGGGCTAGGTGAGCATCCTTTTATCAGTTGCTGCTTCAATCCTTTTCCTCCACTCCAGTGCTGTTTATGTTTAAGGCAGGCAGATGTCTGAGTTTTACCTTGTAGGGCACATGATGGATAAACTTTTCACTGTTGCATCTACTGATTAAAAATGAGAAGCTCATGCCTTTCATGAGCTATAGCCACCTGCAGGATGATTGATTCTTGTACTGAAAGCTTTGAGGGGCGTGGTTAAGTCCATAGCTTCATGCCAGTTGTGTTATTGGTGGCTTTGTGCCATTGCTAGTGTTTCCAGGCTGTTCTTTTGCATATTTGAAAGATGATGTTTGCATACAAAGCCAGATGGTCTTTAAGATGGGCAGAGTCAGAGTCAGTCAGGCTGATAGGACCAAAAAAAAAAAAAAAAAACCTTTGCAACTCATAAACCCATCACCCAATATGTTAAGATGTTAGTGGACCCTTTCTTGCAGGTGGACAAATTACTCCCAAATCTAAGCCATAAGGAGTGGTTCTTGAGTTTTTCATGCCAGGATCACTATAGGAACTTAAACATGTCATTTTCCTGAAAACATTTTCTGGAATTGTGACTTTGAATTTGTAGCTTCAGTGGCCACAGAGCGTGGCGTGTTGTAGGTGCCCTGCCTGCTGCTCAGTTTATATTGGTAGGTGCCTTCTTAAGATGTGCCCTCCATGGCTGTTTTGAATCGTAGGGTCAAATTGTCTTTGTCATTAAGGAGAAAACATAACGTGAGCCACAGGCTGGTAGGGTCTCTCCGAGCCCTTTAATTCCGTGATGTCCTTGATCTGATGGAGCGGCTTGGTAAATCTCTTCACAATTTCCATGACCAAGCCATCTGCCTGCATTAAAATAAATCAAATCTGCTTACTCCTCACTGTCTAACAAATATTCTATAAACTGATGATGATGAAGTGCGTGAACACAAAAATAATTTGCACTCTTCAGCACTTCCTCCCGAGTTCTCCGCCCAGCTCCTCTTCTGCAGTGCAAGTTGGCAGAGCGTCTTCCTCTGAGTGGGATGGAGGGTAACGGAGCCTTTCCCCAGCCCTCTTATTTCCCACCTGTGGCACATGAACTAATGCGGATTTCACATGCCCGAGCTCTGCAAACCCTTTACTTACCATCCTACTTCAAGAGCAGTAAGAAAAAAAAAATCATAGTTTACATATGACGTTTGACACATATGCTGTGTGTGTGTGTGTGTGTGTGTGTGTGTGTGTGTGTGTGTGTGTGT
>NW_026596064.1:17203501-17209534 GCF_907164565.1 Psammomys obesus
TGTGTGTGTGTGTGTGTGTGTGTGTGTGTGTGTGTGTGTGTGTGTGTATTTAAATCCCTGGTGGACTGATTTTGTGCTTGGCCCAGTTTCCCGTGTTCTCTAGATTGTAAGGGCTGTTGACTGTGGCTGCATTATACTCTCTATGCCCTGGCCTGTGTGCGACCCCACGGCCTGTTTGTAGGCGGAGATCGTTGGTTTCTTCTCATGACGGGTAACTGAAAACCAGTGAATCCCCCAAATCTTTCCTCCCTGCAGTCTTCTTGCTGTATTCAGTCACCCCTTTCCTCAAGTTACATCTGTGTCACTTTGCATTTCTGCCACTTCAGTTTTCTGGCTGATAACTGGCCTTCCCTTCCATCCACCCTTTACTCTCTGCCAGGTTGGTCTCCTGACAGAGGTTCTCTTCACATTCCCCTCCTTTCAATAATAGTGGCAAACCCCAGAAGTCTTAAAGGATGAGGTGGGGGGCACCGAGGTCCTTGTGCTCACAGAAAAGCGCCGGAGAACCTGGAATGTTAAACACACAGATTTGTGCCTTCAAGGAAGGAATGTGTCGACCTGTGATCCATCCAGAAGCCGGACAGCAGACAGGGTTGATAGCCCAGGGACCTTTGTGCTGTCCGTGCGGCTGAGAACATACCATATCCCCACCCCCCAATCCTACTGTGAGCTTGTCAACATGTAGAACCAGTCTTGATGGAAGGTGCATGTGTAGTCAGTCTGTGGAAGCCACCTTTATGGAAGACGTCTTACAGTTTCAGTGTAATGAGGTCCTAAGCTTTGTTGTGCATAGGAGATTGAGTTAACCATCACCAGGAAAAGTTTCTAGCAAATGGTACTGTGCTTAAACACACCTAAAATAAACTCCCGAAGATGGAGCCCAAACTGGCCACTGAGTTGTGTTGAGCCCCTTCCTGCCTCTCGTGGACTGTCACTCTTCGGATGACGGAGGCCACATCTAGCTCAGGTATCTGAGTGCTTGCCTTCCACACGGACCCGAGTCCAGGCTCAGAAACCATCGTGGAAAAAAACAAAACAAAACCAAACCAAACACACATACACACACACACACATACACACACACACACACACACACACACACACACACACACACACACACACACGTTGTGTCCCAATGCTTGAGTATCATTTGGTGTCCTTTATGTCTCTGCACCGTTTCCTGTTACACTCAGGTTGTCTCTCTCTCTCTAGCTTTGTCCCTACGGTACGCACATCTAATTCACATACACACACACACACACACATAAACCCTGACAAAATATAAGAACCGTGTAAAGACTTCCAGTAAAGTGGGAATAAAAGGGCACCCGCAGAAACATTGTAGTTGACAGGGAGGGCATGGGGCTGAAGAGCAGTCTAGCAACATGAGGCCTTCATCCTTGGTGCAGACCTGGGTTTCCAGCCGGTATCGTTTCCTGCTCAGAGGGTGCCCCTGGATATGACCTGTACTGCGTGTCTCTCTTCAGGATGCCCACCTTCTCTTTGTGTCTGAGGACCACTGTAGTGCACTTCTCTCCGGATTTGTGCTTTGTGGTAGAGTCTCACCGTGTAGCGCCAGCTGGCCTTGCCCATGTCCAAGCTGCTCCCGTTCCTGTCTTCCAAGTCCTGAGATGACAGGCTTGTGATGTTTGCCACTTTCTGTTGGAAGCCATTTTGACAAGTGCGTCCGTGCACCATGTGTGTGCCAGAACGCGGCATCGGATTCCCTGGAACCAGAGTTATAGACAGTGGTAAGCTGCCCTGTGGGTGCTGGAAATCAAAGCTGGGTCGTCTGGAAGAGCAGCCATTGCCCATAATTGCTGAGCCATCTCTCCAGCCTCAGGCCTGGCCTTGGTACTGGGGTTCTGAACCCAAGTCTTCGTGCTTGCGACTCAAGCCATTTACTGAGTGAATCATTTTCCCAAGGCTCAATGGTTAATCTTTAGTATCAACTTGTTTGGATTGGGAAGTGCCTCAGAGATCAGCAAAGCTTACTTCCGAATGCGTCTGCGAGCATTTCCATGGAGAACTAAGGGAGGAGGACCCAGTGTGCCTGGGCAGCACTGCAGTCCAGTAGGCTGCAGGGCATTTGGAATAAAAGGGGGGAAAAGGAGGAAGCCTGGGAGCATGTGTCCTCCCTCTCCCCCCCCACCCCGCCCCTGGCCACCATGAGGTGGCTTTGCTTTGCTTCCTGGCCACCATGAGGTGAGCTGCTGTCCCACTGTGATTGCTCTCACAGCGTTCAGCCTCAACCTAGGCGCAGTGGAGCCAGCTGTGACCAGACCGAGACCTCTGGAACCATCAACTCAAACCTTTATTTTCAGTAAGTGTTTTCTAAGATGGTTGTCACAGAAACAAAAAGTGGCTGACCACAGTGATCATCATTTCTTCTGCAGAGCATGATGCCAAGCCAAAGCCACATTTTACTGCCTTCGTACTGAGAAGAAACAAGTTGTTTCTAGATTCTTCTTTCAGAATCTAGAGTAAAGGGAAAGGTAGGGTTTGTTTGTTTGTTTATTTATTTATTTATTTATTTATTTATTTATTTATTCCTGCCACCATGGTGAAATCAGCAATATCGAGGTGCAGTTTCTTCATGTCCCTTTCTAGCGACAAAATTAACTTGCCATTTGGCAGCAAGGCCACCACAGCCCTTCATTCGTTTTTGTATTGGGGATTTGTGGGCAACATGAAGCCCGTGGTCTGGGCACTGGCTCTCTGCAGCACAGCCCCGTAGCTGGTTCTGGCTGAAGTTCAAGTCTCTGGAGATCAGCAAGTGGCTGAGAGCCTCCGGTGGCTTGCTTGGCGTTGCCTCGGTTATGTGGTCCCTCCGGAGGGCTGGCCCCACTCAGCTTTCCCAAGCGTGATCCGTCTACCTTGCCATGAACCTCTCCACTCCCCGGGGTTTACCTGCCCTGCTACACACGCTCCGGCCTGCACAGCCTGGTAGGTCATGCTATGCGGACACAGATCATGCTCCATTTCAGTGGGTTCTGCTTGCCGGGCTTCTACAGCGGTTCCATCCGTTTGCTCCTACAACTATGCCGAGAGTTCCGGGCCCGCTGCATCCATGCTGGGATTGCTCGGAACTGTTGGTCTAGGCCATTTCGCTTCACCTGTCCTGGTGGGTTAGAGTCTATTCACTCTGCACATGTCTGTGCACATGTGTATAGTTTCTGTTTTATCTCTGTGACGGGAAGTGTTACTTCCCCGCCTCAATTCAAAAAGAGCTGTATTTAATTTTAAAAATTATGTGTATGTGTGTTCGTATGTGTGGGTATGCGCACACGTGTTCTGGGTGCCCCATGGTGAGAGATTAATGAATTCCTATTAATAATAATTGTCCCAAGGAAACCATCAAAGGACAGCTAGAGGCTCAAACAGAACAGTGGGTAGACCTTCCTCTTAAGTGGCAATCATTTATTCTCTTTTTTTCTTCTTCTATTTGCTCACCTACCTGTCTGTTTCTGCCACCATATTTTAAAATTACATTTATTCTTTGACATTTTCATACGTGTATTGTACATAGAATGTATTCTTTTCATTTCCCAGGAATCTCCCACATGTTTCTGTGTTTTCCTTTGTGGCCCACTGAGTTGTAACCAGGGATGTCTGTCTGATGATGGGGTTGGAACTATCCCCTGGAGCCCATTGGGCTAGCCTATTCTACCACCATTCTTATCATGGCCATCTTCTCCATGGATATCTTCATTGTTTGGAGCTGAGGTTTCCTACCTTGCTGTCTTATTTTCCCCACTGTACATCTTCTTTTGAAATTATCGGTGGTAGATAGCATTTTACATATTAAGCCCTCCGTATCCTAATGCCACCGGCGCTTGTTTTATATGGGAATTTTAATCTGTGGTTCAAAGATAGCTTTCAGAAAGTTCACAGAAAAATCTATGGCCAACTTAGTGGTAGGTTGCCTTTTGCATTTTCTTCATCTAAGAGAATTGTCTCATCAGCTGTAAAAGTTTGTTTGTCCCTCAGTTCCCCAACAGAGTCGAGAACCCCACTCTACATATGCTGCTGTGGCTTATACAGCACGAGTTAATGTGGGTTTTATGTGTTCAACATACGTGTCACTATAGTTAGAACTGTAACTGCACTTACAGTCTGCAGGCACTGTGGCTCAGGAAAGATGTTCTTGTAGAATACTTGCCATCAGGATCAGGCGAGGAAGTGCAGACACCTCATATCCTGTACCATCACCTAAGAAGACAAAGCCGGACAGTCACCCTGATGTGCCACCCGGGTGGTCTTTATCGTGGTCAGTGAGTCACTGCCTTTGCTTCTCATCTTCTCAGCAGACCTTAGAATTAGCAACAACCTCTTCTACCCAGACACTTTATTGTGTTCTAGGCTCCTGGGGATGAAGAAGGAATAGGGTTCAGTCTTTGAGTGGAAGTGATCCAGTTCATCCTGATACATTCATGGCGTTAACAGTTTGAACAGAATGCTGTCTCTCATTCAGCACTCATCCTTAACCTGGCCATGCACCCCCTCCACAGAATGGGGAGTTGGTTGGATCTTGGGTTCTATGAGCTAAGCTGTCCACTCACAGCGTGTATAACAGCAGTGGCCAGAAACAAGCCAAGCTCAGGACCCAACTAAACATGCGAGAGACTTAGTGAGGGTCTGATGAGGTGTGAAGTTGAAAGAGGAAGGCTAATGCATCCTCAGATTTTTGAGAACAGTGTGCTGCCATAGACATGTAGGCTTTTAGACAACAGAAATCTGTTTCTCCCTGAGAGAGTATGGGATCTGAGATCTTCATGTTGGAATATTTGATGCTTTCTGCTTCTTAATTCAGAGATGACCATCTTTCTGTGTCCCTAGGTGACAGGAGAGACAACTCTTATCACGATGGGTCCAGTCATGATCCATTCATGCCTCAAGAGCCTACCTCTCTATACCACCACCTTGGGGATAAGGTCTCAACATTCAGCTTCTGAGGGGGCACGGACATTTAGTCTATAGCTGTCACAGATGACCGTCTGGGATCACAGAACAAGGCTGGGAAGCTGCATATGCCCACCACACTTTCAAATAAGTAACAGCAACAGCAGTAATGGCGGAAAGAGCCTGTGTACGATATGTTGTGCTTACCATCTCTCTGTGAAGGAGTGACTCTTCAGGAGCCTCTATCAGAGGCAGGTGGCGAACCAGGAAACTTCAGGTGGATAGGAGAGCTAACCCTTTCCTCCTCTAGGGTAGCTTGAGTAGTTCCCGCCTGCATTCATGCATGCGCGTGCACGCACACACGCACACTCACACACACACAGTGGGAGAGGGAAAGAGAGGAGAGAGTTTTTGTTTTGAAGAAAGCAGAGCAGAAAGAGGAAATCCTAAAGCTTGTGTATTTATCTGATCTGTCCAAGAGCAAGATGAGCACATTTGTTCACAGAAGCTGTTCATGCTGTCTCATTTTGTGATGATCAGATTGGATAGACCTTAGTCAACCTCTGACTACAGCTGTTCATCCAGGATAGGAGTAGACTCTTGTGTGTGTGTGTGTGTGTGTGGGGGGTGATATGAGAGCTATTTTTGTTTGTCAACTTGACTTCATCTGGAGTTAACTAAAACCCCCAAATGGGACTCACCTGTGAGGGATTTTTGCTTTATTTGAAGAGGAAAGTTCCACTTCTGATCTGGATCTTTAAGGTGGTAAAACACCCCTTTAACCCAGATCTTTTGAGGAAGGAAGACTTGCTTCTAACCTGGGCCATGCCTTCTACTGAAGCCTATATAAGGACGGGAAGAAGGAAGGTTTTGCTCTGCTCCTGCTTGCTCTTACCTTGCTAGCAACTTCGTCCCTTCACTGGCGTAAGAGTCTACTTCTTTGGAATTCTGGTATATACTGGAGACCAACTGAGATATCCTGCCTCATGGACTGAACAACCACTGGATTCTTATACCTTTCATTCATAGGCAGCCACTGTTGGACTGGCTGGAACACAGCCTTTAAGGCATTCTAATAAATCCCATCTATCTATCTATCTATCTATCTATCTATCTATCTATCTATCTATC
>NW_026596064.1:17209544-17215193 GCF_907164565.1 Psammomys obesus
ATCTATCTATCTATCTATCTATCTATCTATCTATCTATCTATCTATCTATCTATCTAATAATCTATACCTATATTTCTATATCTGTATCATCTATATCTATGTATCTATATCATCTGTATACCTATATTCATTTTATAAGTTCTGTTATTCTAGAGAACCCTAACTATTACAAAGAGCCAGCATGAGAAGTGGGAGGAAGATCAGGTCAGTTTGAGAGAAAAAAAGATTCTGCTTTCCAAATGTCTATCT
Organism: Psammomys obesus; assembly: GCF_907164565.1. Lineage (NCBI taxonomy): Eukaryota > Metazoa > Chordata > Mammalia > Rodentia > Muridae > Psammomys > Psammomys obesus. The sequence continues at coordinate 17,209,795 of NW_026596064.1, forward strand.
ATTAACAAAGAAATGAAATTGACATATTACTGTCCTCTTGATACAGTTTATTTAGACGCATAGCTAGTCTCACGGAATCTAGAGTCTTCATCTAGCCAGACACACCAAATCTTGAGCTCTGCCCTAGTTTTCAACTTAAGCCGATATGCCAAGATGGCAAGAAGCACAGAGCACTTGCACGAACTGTACTGTGCCACTTTACCGAAGCTCAGTAGATGACCTTTTCTTTCAAGAAAAGCCTCTTTATTTTCTTGATCACTTGGAGTGTTTTCTTTTAATACTTGGATTTGGCAGGCTTTTTCTGATGCCAAGGTGCCCACAGTGAACTGAATGTGGGTAAACAGCTTGGAACACCGAAGCTGAATGGGCTCCGGGCACATGTGCCGATGGGTGGCCAGCCAAGTCATCCTCCATCCAGTGCCAGCTCAGAGCGGCTTCTTCGGTTGTGATGTCACCGCCACGTCTCTGAGTCACACACATATCTTCTGGTTTTGGTCTTAACATTTCTAGTCTGGATGTCAGATATTGGATACCCCTCTCTGCCACATACCACCACACACTCTAATACGGGTTTATTCGTTAGTTCTGAAGATAAGCCTGCGAGTGTGTGATCACCTAGCTCCCTGTGGAGAAGTGGCTGGAGTGCTAACAGAACAGGATGAATTTCAGTACCTGGAGTCGGGTGCCTGGAAGAGTACGTACAGTAACATGGGAAGAGCCAGCATCGTGCCAGGCTCAGGTGTCAGCGGTGGATTAGATTTTACCCGTTTAGCTGTAACCTTCATGGTAATTTTGTCTCCATTCTGGGGCCCGACTCTGGAAGAATGTGGGAAATATTTCTAAGAGGAGTTACTGGCCCTATAAAGGCTTTCAAAACCTTGAAAATGAAAGAGCATTAAACTTTAAGCACAGAGAAACTCTAAACCCCACAGTATGAGTGAGTCTTGCCTGGTTCCACACTTTTCCCTCAGAGATTCCATTCTCCCACCTCTGTCCCCACATTACTGAGCCTTACAAAATAATTTGGATTTGCCCATTGGGCAATTCAATTCTGGCAACAAAAAGTGTTCTTTTTCAAAAATTGTTATCAAATAGGAATGCTAGGAGACTCATGTCAAATTCAAAGAGGCATTGTTAAAAATTACTATATATGTTTTTGGGGTCAGTAACAGGAAAGAAGCATAGAACCTGTTTATCTGTCTTCACTGAGTTTATGACTTTACAGAATAGGGAGTGATTTGTACGTATGTAATAGGTTTTAGGCCTTTCATTTGTATTATTTAATTACTTTCCAGCACATCCTGGACTTATTTTCATATTTCAAATAAATATGTTGATCTAAAAGGTCAAATTGGATCACACAGCTGACTTTAATTTTTATTAAGTGTAATAAACTTTAAAAAACTTAAACTCATTTTCTGGCTTGATAAACAGTAATAAAATACTGCCTTACTTTGAAATCCCCCATCTGCGTCTTCCTTCTCCTTCCTCCTTCTCTTCCTCCTCCCTCCTCATCCTCTTTCTTTTTCTTCTTCTTGTTGTTCTTTTTCTTTGTCATCTTTTTGTTCTTCCCTTCCTCTTCCTTCCTTTCCCTCCTCCTCCTCTTCCCCCCTCTCTTTCTTCCTCCTTTCCATGAACTTGAAGGCAGTGTTGGTGCTTCAGTGCCCTGCTGTGATGTCCTTTCACTCCCAAAGCAGTCTCCCTGGACTTTTTTCCTTCTCTCTCTCTGTCCAGTTTACTGTTACTTACACACTTGATGATTCACGTATCCACTCCTTTCGTAGCCAGTCCTTAATAAATGCTCATTTCATAAACAATAAGCAGTGATTGTATAGTGTATAATTATATGGATAATTTAGATAACTGTATGGATAATTTGGATGTGTTCCTGGAGCATGTGGGAAGCTGATAGAGTCTTTCAGGGTCTGACTGAGACTTAGATCATCTCTGAGGAGCCTGTGTACACCCGACTAGGCAGAAGAGAGTGGGAACCAGTCTCCAAAGTGGTCATGTGGGAAGCAGCATTGCTTGTTCCTATTAGGAAGAAATGTGAGTTAAATTTGGATAGCGTGTTTATTATTCAGCTCTTTCAAAACTACCCCTAATGGTATCTCTTTTCTTTTGTTTCCTCAAAATTAATTATCTGTTGGTAGCTATGGTAACTCATTTGAAACTCGGTTGTGCATATGATCTGTACACATTGAACTGTTTGCTTCAGCATTCTAAACATTTTTCCTGCTTATTCAATAATTCTCTATTATAGTGCTCCCTTCCTTTTGTTGAAAACTGACTTTTTCCTTTAGACGTTTAAGGACAATTTTATAAGGAATCTAGAGTGACAGGCTGGCTAAGATATTATGGAAAATGCCCACGATCGTTGACAGTAGTTTTGTGCCATGTCTTGCTTGTATAGACATCTTTCTGGGTAGTTCTCACTTTGAGGACCTTTCAACACTTGGCACTTACAGGCTTGGTTTACAGAGCTGCTAAGCTCTGGAGCCCTATGCTCTCTGTAGCTCACATACTTTCCTTCCTTCTTCGGACCTGGTGCCTCTTGTCTTGCCTGGTGCCCCTTTCTCTATGTGGCTCTTCTTTCCTAGGGTTGCTTTCTAACCTGCTACCAACCTTCCAGCTCAGCTCTTCACTTGATCAGGCTTCTGACCGCCTTTGCCCCTCTCTGCTCACTGGAGTAGATGAAGAAATGGACCCGCAACTCTTGGTACACAGGACCACTGAAAATGGCTACAGCACCAATATTGAAAAGGATTCTTTTTTTTTCTTTTAAGGAACTATTTAAAAAACACAATCATGTATATTGCTGTGTGGGGGGATATGTGGGATGTGGATCCAAGGGCTTATGGAAGCCGGAAGATATTGTTACATCCCAGGAGCTGGAGTTTGAGGAGCAGCATGTAGTCTGAGACGGTGAACCACCTCCCCAGGCCCTGCCCTTCTTTCTTAATACTACTTAGTTACTCACTAAATATTTACTTAATGCCTGTTTCATGTTAGACTTTGTTCCAGGTATTGGGGAGACAACATAATAAAGGAAAAAAAAACATCTAAGGCACTAAACATCCATTCCAAATCACTCCTGTAAATAATCAGTCACTGCAAATATATTAGGAATAGTACGAAAGGAAAAAAAAAAAGCTACGTATGTAAGTGCCCTTGAGGTGACCATGTTTTTAAAACGCCTTTACCTCTGTGGGATGCTTGCTCATGTCTTCCGGGTACTTCATGGCTTCCTCAGTAGAGTGACATGGTCATGTTGGTCCCAGAGTCAGTGTCAGACACCCTCTCTAGTCATGTTCAGTAAGCTGGATTTTATCCAAGAGGTTGCTGCTGTTTCTAGTTAAATGAACTCTCTCTTGCCCAGGGCACTAACAGGAACCTTCATCGCTTTGCACTTGTTCAATATCATTTGCTCTACAGAGTCCAACGCAGGGAGACTATGCAGAAAAGGGTTGTGGGCCCAAAAAAATGTGTACTTTTCAGATGGTGTTTTTACACTTCCAGGAGTGCTGTTGCTATAGAGAAATGCTGAGGTTGTAGTCCCTTTAGAAGCATTTTTAATGTTCAGTATTTGCTAAATAAGTTTAAACTTCTAAGATACACGACTCACACTTTTTCAAGAGACTTAAAAGTGTATGTGAATAGGTATTTATAGATTTGCCTCTGATTTTAATGTTGGTAGTTCCCACTGGAAGGGGAAGAGTCCATGTAGATGTGGTGGTTTCTTTGTGGGAACTGGCACAGGTCTGTGTTAGTACCAAGATTGCAAATACCAGAGGACACATTTAGCATCTGTGTTTCTCTCTTGTGCCCTATCCCTGCCTCATCCCCTCCTGCCTTTGTTCTTGCATGTCATGTAATAAAAACCTGAAGAAGTAAAGTAGCCTTTTCCCAAACAACACAGCATGTAAGTGTAAAAGTTTGGACCAGAGTTGGTGTAAATGCTTTCGCCAAGAAAAAAATAATGCAGCTAAGCAATATTTCTGGTCCCTTTATTTTAACCTCTTAAAGAGTCAAGTGCCATAATTATTACTTGGATCTTTCTCTCTCTGTAGTTGTACCTCACAATGATTTTACATAAGAGAAATGTGTGTGTACCCCAAACAAGCACAAATGTGCCTCAGCATTTGTGGCAGGTTTATTTAAGCACAGTGGGGGTGTCGTATCATGGACCAAATATAATCCACATCGGAGCCCCTGCCCTCAGCTGCGTCTCAGCTTCTGTCACGTCCTCACAGTCCAGACTGGCTAAGATGACACAGAGGAGGGACTCCAGTTTCACTTCAGGATCCGCAGCAGCTGGAGAGAACATCAAGCAGATGGGCTTTTCCACCCTGATTATCCTGACTTCCTAAATTTAGAAATACATGCTTTCAAAAAAAATGTAAATTACCCAAGGGGGTGGTGTAGCACATGCCAGGCTGTGCTAACGAGTGCAAATAGATGTCATCCGCCGACTTGGATGCTCTGCTCCCACGGCTCCAGCTTTTCTGTCTCCTTTAAGTTTGTTTTATTTTACCGCTACTTTTCCTTCTTAAGCTGTGCTGTCAAGTCTCTGTTCACATATCCATTCTTAGTTTAAGGTGTTTAGAGGTGTATGTAGGTTTTTTTTTTCCTTGAGACAGAACTAATCGTAGACCAGGTTATTAATTATAGACCTTCTCTTTGGTCAAAGATGGCCTTGAACCATGGTCTTTTGCCTCTTGAGTGCTGGGACAGTAGGTGTGTGCTACCACAACTGGCGTGTATATAGTACCGTAAACTAAAATGATGTGTTCACTATCCTTTGAAGGGCTTGAAAGCCCTTCAAAGTCGTGGAATAGCCTAGGGGAGGAAGGCTAAAAACCGTCGTCTGCCTTTTGCTAGGGGGTGGTTTAGGCAGGACATGTCCTCCACTATATGGCTGTATTGGATTCAGTAGTCTCTGATGAACCTTTCCCTATGAGTTATAAGGATCTCTCTCTCTCTCTCTGTGTGTGTGTGTCTCATTCTCTCTCTCCCCTCTGTCTCTAAAAAGTCTATTTGCAAGTTATTATGAACATTATCATGTCCCCAGAATATGGCAGTGCCCAGCATACAGTAGATGTTTTAATATTGTCAACACTATATAACTTATGTTTCCCCACAGGAAAACTCATTAAGAAAACTGTTTAGAAACTAAGTGCTTTATGACCACTTTGTTTTCATTAGAATATGCTAGGCTAGATCTTTTCTGTATCCTATAGTTGTCGAAGGGGTCAAACAATGGTCCAGAGATATGGAAGGCATGAACAGACAAATCAGGTATGAAAGTACATGTCACCCTCCACTAGGATATAAATTATATGGGAGAGTCACTTCATTCATTCATTCATTCATTCATTCATTCATTCATTCATTCATTC
>NW_026596064.1:17215203-17344511 GCF_907164565.1 Psammomys obesus
TTCATTCATTCATTCATTCATTCATTCATTCATTCATTCATTCATTCATTTGAAATAAGGTCTTGTCATGTGGCCAAGGTTGGTTGGTACTTATTGTGTAGTCCAGGCTGAATTTTTAGTTTCTGATGCTTCTCCTTTAGCCCTGATTGTTGGATTATAGGCATGTGCCACCACATCTGGCTGGCAATCAGTTTATATGAAATACATGCTTATAGAACTGCTATTACTCTGAAGTTCCAACAGAAAATAAAATAAAAACAATTGGTGAGTCTATCATCAAAGGAAATGAATTGAGGAGAGATGAGTTTAGAAGATTTATCTTGGCAAGAGAGTGGAAAGAATGGACATTTAGGAAGCAAGATGGTGATGGGGGGTGGGGAGGATGGGAGGGATCATGGCTGTGCTAGCCAATCACAGAAGCAGAGACTAGCCTGGGAGGGAGGAGTCATTTCAACATGTAGGGAGGTGGGATGCACGGTCAGAGCAGAGGACAGCAGAACAGATGTTTAGATCTGACCTGGTATGCAGGGAGGGCTTCTAGGATTTTACACACAAAAGTAACTTGCTCAAAATTGCTTTTAGCTATTTAGCTTTAGTAGCAGAGTAGAGGATGGGTTGGCAGCAGGCTAGGAGATAGTAAAAAATCTGCTAGGATACTTCAAGCTCATGTGACATTCTTAATAGACATAAGAAATCGAGCCTGAGAGGTTCTCAAGAAGTCCGTTAAAACCTTGGAATCATTACTGTTTCAAAGCCAAAACAAAGGTAAAGTGTGCGTGAAAGTGCCATAAAGAGAGTGCTTGCTTCGGCAGGGCACGCACTACCATTGGAGCATACAGAGATTAGGGTGGCCCCTGAACAGGACGGAGACACAAATTCATGAAGCGTTCCAAATGTTTTAATCGAATGAAGGTACTAAAATGCAAACTGGAGAATATGAAAAAGAAAAGAAAAAGAAAAAGAAAAAACACAATGAGAAGGAGCCAAGACAGTGAAGTTACTGAGGATATTAACCCAGAAGAAACGAAGAACGACGTGTATAAGGGAAATCACAGGTCTGTGTAAAGAAAGAGAATGTGATATCAGAAGAAGAAAGTGGGACAGGAAGTTTCCGAAGGAAAAACATGACCACAGCCGCAGCAGCTGCTCACGCTGCAGCTGCTCCCCACGCCAAGCACCTGGATGCTGTGGAAGGGAGAAAGATGAAATCCCTGGTAGCTCTCCTTGTTGAAACGCAGATGAAGGAACTAAAGATCAAACTTTGGTGTTTTGAAGAGCGGGAAGCCATCAAAGAAAGGGGCTGTAGCACAGCGGAGGCAGCAGTTGCTTACCGAACGCCAGAACTTCCACATGGAACAACTGAAATACGCCAACAAGTGAAACAGCTACAGCGTGGCCAGCACCCTCAGCAGGCGCACCAGCACTCAAGGGGACCTGGTCTGGTGCAGGAGGGCAACCTGGCATGGTACCTCATTAGGAGCCCCCTCCCCAACTCTCTGTTGCTCCATCAGATGCTGCCACTCCATTTCCTCCAGCCAGGTCAGGTGCCACGTCCTAGTTCCCTGAGGCCTCATATCTCACCCTTCTGGGATTGGCCCTGCCTCTCCTGGTGTGACTCCGATGCCCCAAAACATCTTAGGACCCCGGATACCCCTCGCAGCACCGAACAGCATCTATCCCCACCACGACCACAGCAGCAGCAGGAGATGCTTCCATTTGGAGATGGCAGTGGGGGGCGATATTCCTTGATCCTCCTGCTCCAGGCCCACCAGCCTCAGCCTGGAAGACACAGGGAGCCTCCATACCCACCACAAGCCGAAAATGGGGATGGCAAGGCTCATGTCTCAGCTCCCCTGGTTTCCTTTCAGGATTATTCTTCTCACATACCTAAGCATGAGTCTGATGTCTGTCCACACCCTGACACTCCTGATGCCCAGTGGGAAGCCTGTGGTGACTAGCATGCCCTGGCCATTTGGAAAATAACCCGTGTCTCCCTGTCTCCATGTGGCAGGTGCTGGCAGCTGGCCTGCAGGTCCTGCTGATATAAGTATTCTATCTTCTCCTTTGTTCTGTCTTATGCTTCAGTGGATAATCCTCTATAATTGTTATCCTTTCTTCCCTGTTTTGGTTTTTAAGGAGAGCATCCCCAGGTAATAGAAACCAAAAGAAAGAAACCGGTGATGGACAGAAGGAGGTAGCCACAGAGGGACACATCTTAAGGCAGTGGTTCTCAACCTTCCTAACGCTGCGACCCTCTGATACAGTTCCTCATGTTGTAGTGACACCAGCCATACAATTATTTCATTGCTGCTCTGTAACTGTAGTTTTGCTACTGTTACGAATCATAATGTGACTATCTGATATGCAACCCCTGTTGAGAACCACTGAGGCATTGTAATGCCTATTTCTGCTCATCTGAGCTAGGAGTGGGGACCATGGTAAAGTCCCTGAGACTTTCTCCACACATCAATATGCTCAAACGAGAAGAGCCAGGGAAGGGGGAGGTCTGCTGATTTCATTTTCTAGTAAGGAAAGTGAAGGATTCCACTCTGCCCAGAACATACCAGTGTGCCTAGTATATGGTAGAGGAGAGCACAAACATTAGGACAAGGCCCCCACCATTGTTTTTTTTGTTTTGTGTGTGTGTGTGCAGAAGATTCACTCAGTTGGAACTGGTAGTTTATTTTCCCAAGGGCAGTGTAAGCTTTAAAGGTTAGACTTGAGGAGGCTTTCCCTAGGTCCTCATACTGTCCAGGAAAGTTAAAGGCATCTAAGGCCCTTCCTAGACACCTTTAAGAGTCCACCTGACTCCCGCTCCCATCCCCTATCCTCGCTACTCCAAATCTAGCTTTATTTGAAAAATCTTCCTCCTGTAAGAAAGGGGAAAAACACCCTTTAATATAGGCAACTGGATGATGCTGAACGTTGTATCTCATGAAACCTGGTTCGGGGGATGAGGGATACAAGTCTCTGAAGTACCTCTTGCAGTGGCCAGGTGCATGGGATTTCAAGAAGCAGTACTGAGGACATGGAAATGTGGGGCAGGGTCAGCATCCTCCCACACCTCCTCTGAGGTGTGCAGAATTTGCGGGGGGCACAAGGACCTCACTTGGCTCCAAAGCGTTATGGTGTAAGGCTTGGGGTGCTCAAACAAGGGGTACCATTCCTCAGGAAGAGCCACAGACTTGATTTGAGCCAGTACCTTACTTCTGCTGATGAGCGATTTGATAGCTCTTGGTTTTGTCATCTTGGCCTTCCCTCCCTCTGTCCCTCCTTCTGTGAGTAGCATTTTGGGCAGAGCTTCACTTCAAGTGTCAGTTTCATTACTGAGAGTGCAAGGTAGATCATCTTACAGCTATCATTTCCTGTGTGTCATTTTTGTCATTCTCTGTTCGGCGGGATTCTGGATTTCATCTAGGGTCCTAGAGTTCAACTTCTGTATGGAAAATGGGGGGTTCCATTTCTCCCAGGGCGCCTTAGAGTGAGGCCCATGTGCCTTAGAGTGAGGCCCAGGTGTGGAAAAGGTTTTCCATGGAGTGTTACAGTTTAGCTCTTTTAGCAGGAGGTCCCTAAAATGGCAATGGAAGCTCAGATTCCAAAGCCTAAGTGTTACTGCTGTGTAGACGGGAGCCCATGCCTGGTCAGCTTGCAGCCAAAGCACAGGCCTGGCAAGACCCAGGCCCAGCAGGTCAGAGGGCAGATCTGGTGACATGTGCAGAATAAATGACAAATCGTAGGCAGTCATGGTGGATGGCTGGGGGTATCTGTAGCATGCACGCATCCCCAGCAGGTTTATTTGGAATCAGAGAGTTACAGACCTTTGGGCAATTGGAGGGATTTCGAGGGTGAATGTGTTTGAATTGCTGGGGTCAGGGGGTCAGGGATACTTGATTTACATGCGCCTCATTTTCCATGCAATAGCATGGTCCTATCACAAGAAGGAAAATGCAGTACTTAATTATTCTGTGGGTGAGGTCACTGCTGAAGACTGAGATCCTCAGCTGGGTGAGGTATTTCTAGGAATAGCTAGCTAGCTGAACTGGTTTCCTTGTAAGGAAAGAGTCTGGCCGTAATCTGCCCTGAGGGCTATGTGACACCCAGGTCAGGAGAGACTTTTAGCACCCCTTGAGAAAAGGGAGTCTGTCATCATAGACTAAGCACAAACAAATGGCTATCCAAAGACTTCAGACTTCAGCCTTATCCAGCAGCGCCCCACATGTATAAATCTGTATATATGACAGGGTGTAGGGTGGGGACTGTAACACCTTAGAACCTTCTCCGTTAATGTCAGAACACAAAACTCCAGTTGGGATTTACAAATCCTCCTTTACCTATAACCAGCTGGCCCTGGTCACCGTCAGGGTTCTGGGTTGCTGGAGCTAAGGAGACCTCGTTCTTTTGTTGTGTGCAGTCTAGACTCTGTAGTGAAAATGGAAATGCACATGTACCACTCTGAGGCTACAGACACCAGGGCCTTTTGACAGTGGTTCCGGTTCCCCCACTTCCTGCCATTCTCTTCCTAAGGAAACTCACTCCAAATGCTCACCCTTCTGGCTGCAGTCCTGAGAGGAGACTGGGATTCTGTTTCATGCTGTGGCCCTTTGTAACTTTTAACGTGATCGCTTTCCATTTTGAAAGACGCAGGTGTGGGTATTTCTGAGACACTGGTAACCTACAGACCTCAAGTTCATTCTGTGCATGCCATTGGGTTTCATTCCTGTAATAACACCCCTTCAATTTTGTAAGGGGCAGGGTACTGTGTGGCCTTTGTACAAATGTGTTTCTCAGTGTGGGTTTGGTTTCTTTTTCTCTTGTTGTTTTGTTTAGTTTTTTTTTTTTTATGTTTTTTATTATTATAATTTATTACAATTTATTCAGTTTGTATTCTGGCTGTGGCCCCCTCCCTCGTCTCTTCCCAATTCCACCTTCTTCTCCCCCTATGCTCCTCCCCTAGTCCACTGATAGGGAAGATCTTCCTCCCCTTCTATTTGATCCTAGCCTATCAGGTCTCATCAGGACTGGTTGCATTGTCTTCCTCTGTGGCCTGGCAAGGCTGCACTCCCAGGAAGAGGTGATCAGAGAGCCAGCCACTGAGTTCATGCCAGAGAAAGCCCCTGCTCCTCTTACTAGGATACTGAGTCTTTGGGCTACATTTCAGCCTGTGTTTTAGGTCCTGTCCATTCATTGTCCTTGGTTGGGATATCAGTCTCTTCAGGGCCCCCAGGGCTCAGTTTTTACGACTGTTGGTCTCCTTTTGGAGCTCTTGTCCCCTCCAGGTCTTTGTATCTCCCCCTTCTTTCTTAAGATTCCTTGCACTCTGCCCGAAGTTTGGCTATGAGTCTCAGCATCTGTGTTGATACCTCGATCAGTAGTCTTTCAGAAACCCTCTGTGGTAGGCTCCTGTCCTGTTCCCTGTCTTCTTTCGCTTCCAATGTCTATTGAGTTTGTCCTTCTGACTGAGGATTGAGCATCTTCCCTAAGGTCTTCCTAGTTGTTTAGCTTCTTTAGGAGAATAGATTTTAGTATGTTTATCCTATATTATATGGCTAATAACCATTTATGAGTGAGTATATACCATGTGTGTCTTTCTGCTTCTGGGATACCTCACTTAAGATGATATTTTCTAGTTCCCACCATTTACCTGCAAATTTCATGATTTCCTTGTTTTTAATAGCTGAGTAATATTCCTTTGTGTACATGTAACACAATTTCTGTATCCATTCCTCCGTTGAGGGACATCTAGGTTGTTCCCAGCTTGTGGCTGTTGTGAATAGAGCTGCTATGAACATGGATGAACAAATGTCTTGTTTTATAGTTGAGCATACATTGGATATATGCCTAGGCCTGGTATAGCTGGATCTTGAGGTAGCACTATTCCTAATTGTCTGAGAAAGCACCAGATTGATTTCCAAAGTGGTTGTACACGTTTACATTCCCCTTGGAGGAGGGTTCCTTTTTCTCCACATCCTCTCCAGCACGAGTTAGCATTTGAGGTTTTGATCTTAGCCATTCTGATGGTGTAAGGTGAAATCTCAGGGTTGTTTTGATTTGCATGTCTCTGATGGCTAAGGATGTTGAACATTTCTTTAAGTGTTTCTCTGCCATTCGATATATGTATACCCCATTTTTTAATTGGATTACTTGATTAGTTGCTATTTAACTTATTGAGTTCTTTATATATACTGGATATTAGTCCTCTGTCAGATATAGAGTTGTTGAAGATCCTTTCCCAATCTGTAAGCTGTCCTTTTGTTGTGATGACAGTGTCCTTTGCTTTACAGAAGCTTTTCAGTTTCATGATGTCTCATTTATTGATTGTTGATCTTAGAGCCTGTGCTGTTGGTGTTCTGTTCAGGAAGTTGTCTCCTGGACTAATGAGTTCTAGGCTCTTCCCCACTTTTTCTTCTAACAGGTTTAATGTATCTGGTTTTATGTAGAGATCTTTGATCCACTTGGACTTTAGTTTTGTGCAGGGTGATAAATATGGATCTGTTTGCATTTTTCTACAGGTGTTAGACCAGCACCATTTGTTGAAGATGCTGTCTTTTTTCCATTGAATGGTTTTGGCATCTTTGTCAAAAATTAAGAATCCGTAGGTGTATGGATTTATTTCTGGATCTTCTATTCAATTCCATTGATCCACCATTCTGTTTCTATGCCAGTACCATGCAGTTTTTATAACTGTTGCTCTATAATACAGCTTGAGATCAGGGATGGAGATATCTCCAGTAGATCTTTTATTATATAGGATTGTTTTAGCAATTCTGGGTTTTTTTTTCCATATGAAATTGAGAATTGTTCTTTCAAGTTCTGTAAAGAATTGTGTTGGTATTTTGATGGGAATTGCATTGAATATGTAGATAGCTTTTGGCAGGATGGCCATTTTCACTATGTTAATCCTACCTATCCATGAGCACAGGATATCTTCTGATATCTTCTTTAATTTCTTTCTTCAGAGACTTGAAGTTTTTTTTCATACAGGTCTTTCATATGCTTGGTTAGAATCACACCAAGGTATTCATTCTATGTTATTTGTGGTTGTTGTAAAGGGTGTTGTTTCCCTAATTTCTTTCTCAGCCCTTTTGTCTTTTGTATGCAAGGAGGACTACTGATTTTTTTAAATTTAATTTTGTATCCAGCCACTTTGCTGAAGGTGTTTATCAGCTGATGGAGTTCTCTGGTTGAATTTTTGGGGTCACTCATGTATACTATCATATCATCTGCAAATAATGATACTTTGACTTCTTCCTTTCCAATATGTATCCCTTTAATCTCCTTTAGTTGTCGTATTGCTCTAGCTAGGATTTCATGTACTATGTGCAAGAGATACGGAGAGAGTGGGCAGCCTTGCCTTGTCCCTGATTTCAGTGGGATTGATTTAAGTTTCTCTCCATTTAGTTTGATGTTAGTTATAGGCTTGCTGTATATTGCCTTTACTATGTTTAGGTATGTGTGTTGTATCCCTGATCTCTCCAAAACTTTAAACATGAATGGGTGTTGGATTTTGTCAGGTGCTTTTTCAGCATCTAAGGAGATGATCATATGTTTTTTTTTCCCCTTCTGTTTGTTTCTGTGGTGGATTATATTGATGGATTTCCATATATTGAACTACCCCTGCATGCCTGGGATGAAGCCTACTTGGTCATGGTGGATTTTATGTTTTTGGATTCTTTTATGTTCTTGGATTCTGTTTGCAAGTATTTTATTGAGTATTTTTGCATCAATGTTCATAAGAGAGATAAGTGTGAAATTCTGCTTTTTTGTTCGGTGTTTGTGTGGTTTAGGTGTCAAGGTGACTGTGGCTTCATAGAATGAGTTTGGTAATGTTTCTTCTGTTTCTATTTAGTGAAATAGTTTGAAGAGTATTGGCATCAGATCTTCTTTGAAGGTCTGGTAGAATTCTGTGCTGAAACCATCTGGTCCTGGGCTTTTTTTGTAAGGGAGACTTTTGATGACTGGTTCTATTTCCTTGGGGATTAGAGGACTGTTTAATCTATATACCTGATCTTGCTTTTGCTTTGGTGAATGGTATCTATCAAGAAAATTGTCCATTTTATTTAGATTTTCAAATTTTGTAGTATATAGGCATTTGAAGTAAGTGATTCTTTGAATTTCCTCAGTGTCTGTCATTTTCCCCCCCTTTTGTTTCTGATTTTGTTGATTTGAATAGTTTCTCTCTGCCTTTCAGTTAGTTAGGCTAAGGATTTGTCTATCATGTTGATTTTTTTCAAAGAACCAGCTCTTGGTTTCATTGATTCTTTGAAGTGTTTTATTTGTTTCTAATTTATTGAAACCCTGAATTTGATTATTTCTAACCCTCTAGTCCTCTTGGGTGGGTCTGCTTCTTTTTCTCTAGGGCCTTCAGGTGTGCCATTAAGTTGCTTGTATGAGATGTCTCAAACTTCTTTCTGAAGGCACTTAGTGCTATGAACTTTCCTGTTGGCACTGCTTTCATTGTGTCCCATAAATTTGAGTAAGTTGTGCCTTCATTTTCATTGAGAAGTCTCTAATTTCTTCCCTGATCCAGCTGTTGTTGAGTAGAGAGTTGTTTAGTTTCCATGAAGGTGTAGGCTTTTTGTTATTTCTGTTGTTGTTGAGGTCTAGTTTTAGGCCAGGGTGGTTTGATAGAACACATGGGATTATTTCAATCTTCTTGTATCTGTTGAGGCTTGCTTTGTGTCCAACTGTATGGTTCTGTGAGGTGCTGAGAAGAAGGTATACTCTTTTCAGTTTGGTGAAAGGTTCTGTACACATCCATCTATTAGATCCATTTGATTTAGAATCTCTGTAAGTGCCGTTATTTCCCTATTTAGTTTCTGTCTAGATGGTCTGTCCCTTGGTGAGAGTGGGGTGTTGCAGTCTCCCACTCTTAAGGTGTTGGGATGGATGTGTGATTTGAGCTTTAACAATGTTTCATTTACTAATGCAGGTGCTCTTGTATTTGGTGCACAGATGTTCAGGATAGTGATGTCCTTCTGGTGGGTTTTTCCTTTGATGAGAATGAAGTGTCCCTTCTCATCTTTTTTGGATTAAACTTGGTTGAAAGTCTGTTTTATTAGATATTAGGATAGCTACTACAGCTTGTTTTCTGGGTTTGTTTGCTTGAAAAACATTTTTTTGCCGTTTACTCTGAGGTAGTTTCTGTCATTGTTGCAAAGGTCTGTTTCTTGGATGCAGCAGAATGTTGGATCCTGATTCTGCAACCATTCTGTTAATCTGTGTCTTTTTATTGGAGAGTTGAGTCCATTGATGTTGATAGATAATAGTGACCAACGAATGTTAGTTCCTTTTATTGTGGAGTTTGTGAATAATAGTGTATTTGTGTGCTTGTTTTCTTTTGATTTTTTTGTTGTGAGGTTATGTCCTGTGTTTTCTTGGCTGTAGTTGATTTTGTTAGATTGGAATTTTCCTTATAGTATTTTCTGTAGGGCTTGGTTGCTGTGTAGATATTGTTTTAGTTTTTCATGGAATATTTTGTTTTCTCCATCTATGTTGATTGAAAGCTTTGCTGGGTATAGTGGTCTTGTTTGACATCTGTGTTCTCTTAGAGTCTGCATGACATCTGTCCAGGCCCTTCTGGCTTTTATGGTTTTTGTTGAGAAGTCTGGTGTGATTCTGATATTCTTCAGTTTTTAAATGAGGGAAGTTCTGAGATCTTGGGAGAAAATAAATGAAAGTAGTTTGATTTTTCCCCCCTTTCATTGAATAAATGAAACACCATTTATGCAAAATTTTTAAAGAGAATATTTCCATCTTAGAGTAGGGGAACACAAGAAGGAAAAGTGGTATAGAATTTGATGGAATTTCAATTAGTAGGCAGGGAATGTAAAAAACAAGGTATGTGTGTTCCTGGGAAATCAAATCTGGCCTTTAGTGTACATTGCCCAGTTCTAGTGTTAAGGAGCAGAGAAGAACTCAGAAATCTAAACTGATGGAGATAATAGCCAATACTCTGATCTTACTGTCTTCTCATTTGATAGTTACCTTCCTGAGCAGAAACTGAATGAAGCTATCTTTTCAAGGAGGCAGGAGGATGTGAATTATAAATACATTGAATGAAGTCTATAAAAATCATAGTTTGGAATCTCATAAAAGGCTTGGAAAATACAATGTATCATTTTGAGAATAGCAGACCACAGCAGTTTTTCTCTTCCTGAGTTTGTCTGGATGAGTCTGCCAGTTTCTTTGTTTGTCGGATTCTCTGGCCATCCCTTCTCCTCAGGGCTTTTTTTTTTCCTAGTTTGCATGTGTGTCCCTTGTCTGTTTTATACTTCTGGGAATGGACAGACCTTGTCCCACTGGCCTAGGGGGAGGGAAGACCCTTTGCTCAAGTCTTCTCCTCTCCCCTTCCTCCCTTTCTCCTCCCTACTAGCCCATATATGAAAGTAAGTGAGCAGTGTGTATCAACCATGCGACTTCTTGCCCATGTAAATTACTCTTAGCATAATTTTAGCATAGAAATAAAACACGTTCAATTTGAAATTCTGATCCATATGTAATAGCCTTTGTCATAACCATGACATGTAAGATGGTGAGTGTGAATGGCTCTTTGATGCACTAACGATAAGTTTAAGCAAGCTGATTTACGTGCTGGGCCTAAGTCACTAGCCAGGCAAAATATGCTGTGTGTCTTTGCCATCTTGTGCTGGTGTCCCCGATTGCCAAGCAGACATCTGAGAATGCATCCCCCCTACCAACTCGGATTCTCTAAGTACCAGGTACTTGGTTTAAAAGTTTGACAGACACACATTCCTGAATTACCATGCACGCTGATGCTCTGTGCTGCTGTCTACAGAACACTATTAAGTTCTCTCAGGCAGCACATCTTTTTTCTTGTCAACTACAATGTAAGACAGGCAATTATCCTAATTTTAGAAATAAAGACGGAGGGGCTCAATGGTGTGATTAAGCTGTTCCATGTTTGTCAGGGCTGTGGGAACTTGGATGAGAACCCAGGTGGGTCTGCTTGTCACGCCACTAATAGTGCCTCAAGAAAGGGACCCCTAAGAGAAAAGGCCTCTCAGAGAAAGGGCCCTCTCAGAAAAAGGACCCCACCTCCTTTTTGGTTTTTGGAGACAGGGTTTCTCTGTGTAGCCTTGGCTGTCCTGGACCAGGCTGGCCTTAAATTCATAGAGATCCGTCTGCCTCAAGAAAGGACCCTAAGGACCCCTTGGTCACTCACAAGTTGTTGTTTTTTTTTCTCCCCAATTAACTTCATTGAGGTTCAGTTTGAGTTGAAACAGTTTTAACTATGTAAAGAAAACAATTTTGTGATGGCTGGCTATGTCCAACAAGCCACTGTTTCAGTAAAGATACAGGGCATTTTTATTGGTGCTTAAGATCACCTACAAGAAGTTTGAGAAGGTGCTGGTCCATTTTTTGAGATTGCATATTAGTTTGGTTTGATAGAAACTTGTTAAGATGAAATCCTGTATTATACACATTTTTAACCTGCTATCTTTGACTTGTCATAATTTTAAAAATTGTTGCTATTAACTCTTAAATCTTTTTCTCTTTTAAGGTTTATTTTATGTATAGGAATGTTTTGCCTCCATGTATGTGTATGTTCCACATGCATGCCTGGTACCCACAGGTCAGAGGAGGGCATTGGATTCCATGGAACTGGAACTATGGATGGTTATGAACCACCATGTGGTACTGGGAACTGAACCTGGGTCCTCTGTAAGAGCAGCATGAGCTCTTGACCACTGAGCATCTCTCCCTCATCTTATCATAATGATTTTGAAACTCATTTGAACTCATCAATAGTTTGGTTTTTGTTGAGGAGAAAAACTTCTTGTGGATATACTTTGTTTTTCCATTCTTCTTCTGGGGAGCATTTGTGTTGTTTCTGGCTTGGGGATTACATTAAGAGATAGCTGTGGACACATTTAATTCTTTTATTGTTTTTATTTTTTTTGAGTGGGGAGTAAATGTTTATTAGTGAAATGGTTGGTTTTTACATTTCTTGGAAACATTCAAACTGTTTTTCAAAGTAATTGCACTGTTTTCTTTGGTAAACTGTCCAAATAGCTTGCTTGTTTTATTTTTATTTTTTATTTTTTTTTACTTTTTAAAGTGTCTTTGTCTTCTTGCTATTGAGTAAATCTTAACTTTGAAAAGTTACTCATTTCTATTATTCTATCTTGAAACTGACTTTGCTTCCTTTATTTTCTATTCTGCTTTTGAACTTATCCAATGAATTTTAAATAGCAGACATTTGAAATTTTTAGCCTTTCATTTTCTTTTTTATTATAGCTTCTATTTTTTTTTAAACTAAGACTCCCTGCCTTTTCATTTATTGTAAATGCCCATTTTCTTTTTGAATGTAATTGCGATAGATAGTTTAAAATCCACGTCTAATAATTCTGGTGTCTGACTCATCCTGAGATTGGCATCTGTGAAGGTTAACTTAGTGCATCTAGTTGTCTGGGCCTTGGGATGTCTAAGAAGCTGGTTAAACATCACTTTGGGAGTGCCTGTAACACGTTTCTTGATGAGATTGGCATGTAAACCAGACAGCTGTGAAAGGGCCTAGCCCATGTTGCTGAACATCATAATGTTGAGGGTCTGAAGAGAATAGAGGGACACAATGTTGGATTTTGGAAGTACCAGACTGAAGGATCTGGGGCATAAATCTTCTACCCTTTGTGCTTCTGATTTTCAGTTCTGCAGAGCTGGGGAGGAATCATGTCCTTTCCCCTCAGGCTATCAGAAATATATGTGTGTGTGTATATATATATTTACTATAAACTAATATTTTATATGATATACTAAATATATATATTTTATTACTATAAACTAATATTATATATATATATAATATATATAAGGTTTTCCATGTCTCCAGCTCATGGCTGCATGATAACGTGGCTTCTCTGCTTCCAAGAGTCATATATGCCACAGTACCTTGTTATAAATCTGTCTATAGAACTGTTTGCAGCAAAAGGGAGAGAGGGAAGAGAGGATAGGACAGAGGAGAGAGGGTGAGCAAAGAGAGTACAAGAAATGGATAGACAGACAGAGACTGTCTAATATAGCATCTACCGTCTTTTTCTTTTAAAATCAATTTTTTAGTCTCTCTTTTTTTTAATGAGGTGCAATTTAAAATTATGTCATCCTTATATTGAATTAAGTGTGGTTAGTGGAATCTGGTTTCTGTCATCTGGCCTTGTGACATACTGGTTATTATTACTTGCTCCATAAGCTGGGTCAGTCCTCACGTCAGGCTGACCTAAGTGTTCCCTGTACCTCTGTCTTTCATTGTTCAGTGAGAGAGTTGAACAATATTTCTATGAAATTGTGGGTTCTACTTTCCCATACTCTTCTCTCTTGTTTCCCCCATATTTCTTGTTGCCTTGGCCTTGCTGGTTTCTCCCATCTGTTAGATGTCAGGTGTTCTTGGAGTATAGCTTTTACATGTAATGGTCATGTTAGGTGGTGGGTTCTTGATGCAGTTCAACTAGTTTTGGTCTGTCCCATGCTTCAGGTATGTGTTCATGTATCTTCCAGAAAGCTGGGTGGAATTTTCATATAAAATTTGACATTCTCCTATTCATCTCCAGGGGTTTCTCTCATTATTTGCTGGCTCTGGTCCTTGGGTGGCTTCCTCTGCTTCTTAGAGATAATTTTGATGATGGTTTTTTTTTTTTTTAAATGGGAACATAGTTGCTGAGAGCCATCACCACCATGGAGTCATCATTAGGACAAAGTTGCAAACAATTGACACTTACGGAGGCCAGGCACTTGGGCAGTTTGGACTTTCCAACAACCCTTTGGAGTAGAAGTACGTAACTACTCTGCAAGTCCAATGCCAATCAATTCCAGAAATATCCCCAGAGACACAGCCAGAAATAGTGTTTTATCACTTGTCTGGGTGTTTCTCTAGTTCTTAGATGTCTGGGTGTTTCTCTAGTTCTTAGATGTCTGGGTGTTCCTCAGTACAGTCAAGTTGGCAATAAAGTTCACTACAAAAGTACCCCTGTCTTTTTCCGCTTCTCTTTCTTGTGTTTGGGTGTTAGTGACTTCTAAGCAACAAACACTGCCATGGGAAAGCAGCTGTAGAACTGCATGGGGATGTCTGTGACCTCATGAATACCGCTTTTGTTGGAAGGGTCCTTCCTATTCACGGTGTATCCTTTGCCACCAACAGTGGTTGCCCTAGATCTGAAATGGGCCGCGAGGAAGGAGGATGTGAAAGGATGCTGCCAAAAGGATGACTCTCCTCTACAAACCTTTCTTCATGTTTGTATGTCATCCCTTCTCTTTATTTGCTCACTTCATTTATTTATTTGTTTGTTTGTTTGTTTATTATGTATATTGGTGTTTTGACTGCATGCATGTCTGTGAGGGGGTATCAGCTCCCCTGGAACAGGCGTTACATGTGGGTGCTGGGTATTGAACCTGGGTCCTCTGGAAGAGCAGTCAGTGCTCTTAACCATTGAGTCATCTCTCCATCCCCCACCACTGAGCCATCTCTCCAGCCCCCTTATTTGCTCACTTGTCACCATTCTTTTCATTTGGCTTAATTTAGCCGAATATACACCATCATGTCAAAGTGTTATGTTTTGTGGCATAACCTGATTTTTCATGCTTAATTTGCAACCTGGCTATCACATAATTGAAGGTAGAAATTTGATCCCTTGTCGTGCTGTGACTTTCTCAGTTTGTGTGGTAATTGTAAATAGCATGGTAGCCCAGTGACGAGTGAAGCAGAAAGCCTCCTGCTGGAAAGGCTTGGAGAAAACAACCAAAATAATCTTGATTATTAATAGTATACTGATCTACTAATAGTCTTATTAATCTGTTAAAGGTCACCTTTTCATTCTTAGTAATATGGGTTTACAAAGACTTTGGCTTTGTGGGAGAAGAGAAAGCCCTTTGGATATTTTGCTTTAAGATCGTTGGTTGGCCTCTAGCATTTATGGTCTAGAAGGCTGCACACTGGTGCAGGTGGGTTAACTAGCTTACAGCTTGTGTCCTCAGGTGACACTTCAGTGTGCCCTAAAGGAGTGAGCGTATGCAACTGTGGGCTCACGGATTCCGAGAGGTCAATTATCAGGAACTGGCCCCTGTGATTGGGGGTGCCAAAGCCTGCAGCGCTGATGACCCCAGTTACATCCAGGCAGAAGCCACTGTGGGCCGAGAACCAGCTGATGCCCAACTTAGAGCACCAGTCAGGATTTGGTCTTGTTCTGTAAATTGGACTGGATGAGGCCTGGCCCCCACGTGGAAGGCAATGCCCTCCCCCCACCCCAGCTAATTTAAATGTTAATCTCACCCCAAAACACTTTCTGGGAAACATGCAGAGTAATGCTTGACCATACATGTGAGCATTTGAGGTGAACCCTCACAAGCAAACATGCTTATTTGTAAAAAAAAAAAAAAAAAAAAAAAAGTTAAGCCGTAACTCAGGAATTCTTAAAGACGCACATGGGATGCTCCAAGTGTCACCCAGGCCTTCAGGGAAGAGAGTGAATGTGTATCCTAGAATCGCCTTTCTTTCTGTGCCGGCTCCCCCATCCCCAGGATTCTCTTTTAACCATGGCTTTCACTGCAAAACCTTTTTTTTTAAAAATATTAATTACAGTTTATTCACTTTGTATCCCAGCTGTAGCCCCCTCCTTCATTCCTTCCCAATCCCACTCTTCCCTCCCTCATCTCCTCCTCCCCTAGTCCACTGATAGGGGAGGTCCTCCTTCCCTTCCATCTGACCCTAGTTTATCAGGTCTCATCAGGACTGGCTCCTGTCAGATCTTTTTAACCCTTGGGTCTAGTCCCTGTGCTGCAGTCTATGACAGAAAAAAAAAGGGGGGGGGGAGGAAGAGGAAAAAAAAAAACCGGGGAAATTTTTTCCTGGAAAGCCTTCACAGTAGAACTCTTTATCAGAGGTTTTAGTATTCCTGAGCACAAGGCCACATTCCAACACCAGCTGCAATGCGGTTTGGGCAAGCTGTTGTCATATTTGTACTGACCTCCACTGCGTATCACCAGCGTGGTTCTTCTGTGTGCCTTGTTGGGTAACTGAGATCCTGAAGTAATCTTGAAGTTTCTTTACTTAAAAAAAAAAAATAAAGAAAAGAATATTTATTATTTATTTTTAACTAAGAAGCTACTATTCTTGTGGAAGGAAGTTCATTGGGACTTCAGCCTACCCTGATTCTTTTTTTTTTTTTTTTTTTTTTTGCACTGGTCAAATTCATTTCTCTAGTTCTTAGATTGTTGTTCATGTAGGAAGGATAGGTACACTGAAAGGTTCCTCTTGACTTAATGATTAGGAAGGACAAAGAAACCTTGATATTGCCATTTTAAGTGTGGGCTTAAAAATCAACTACGTATTTGCTAACAAAAGAAGCAGTTGGCAATGGGTTTGGGTTTTAAATTTGGGCAAGTTGGGCAGAAAAAAGACTGTTGTGTACATACTGACACCGCTGAAGCCACAAATGGAAATCAGTCCTTCCTGCAGTAAATTGTGTTAGGTTATATTGCCCCAGAAACACAAAGGCTCGCTAACACGTGTGTAGACTGAAACTTACGGCCGTAACGAAGCCTTGAAAATTAAGTGAAAGGCTTAAGTATTTTCTCAGTGGTTAAGAGGCTCCTTTTCTTCTTTTTTTCTTCCTTGTTCTTTTATTTTTTATTTTTTAATATATGCCATGGACAGAACCCAGGATCTCATACAGTACTGTCTAGGCAAACACTGGGGTCTGGAGAGATGGGTCAGTGGTGGAGGGTACCTGTGGCAGAGGACCGGAGTTCGGCTCCCAGCACCCACATTAGGCAGCTCACAACTGACCGCCCACGACTCCAGGTCCAGATGAGCTGACCCCTTCTTCGTACACGTGTGCCCATATGCATATGTAAATTAAGACCTTAAGAAACTGCTACAATAAAAGACACTTCAAATTGGAGTTAATGAATAGCACAATCACAGAGTCGATGGCGTTATTCATCGTCAATAAAAGACCAGTTTGCTGTTATGCATTTTTCTTCTCCTCCCTTGGATTTTGAAGTACTAGAGACAGTCTGTTTCAAGGTATAAGAAATTTGACCAGATAACCTGATACTGTGAGCTGGTAAACATCTTGAGCTGAAGTTGCAGAATGTAAAGTTTACATTATTTGTTTCGTTTTTTATAAATTCTTTGAAATTTTTATGCACGTATACAATGTATCTTGGTTTTACCCACCTGTACTCCTTCCCTTTCTCCCCCCAACTCCCCTCCAGTGCACCTCCTTTCCAACCCTCCCACACGTATCCCACTGAGCCCAGCTCATGCTGCCTACGTGTACATGGGTGAAGAGCCATCCACTAGGGAATGGGTAGTCCAGCAGGAGCCATCCACCAAAGAAAAACGACTCTCCTTCTCCCACCACCAGCTGCCAACATGCCCTCAGAAGTGTGATCTCAGGATCCCCTCCCCCTGCAGCCCGTGATTTTTAACTGGCTCCATCTGGTGCAGGTCTTATGCGTGTAACCACAGCCGCTGTGAGCTCAGTGTGAGAGCCATGCTGTGTCCAAAGGACAACCTTTTCACAGCTTGCCTCCTCATTCTCTGCCTCTTAACATCCTTCAGCCTGTGCTAGGACAGTCTGAACTTTGGCAGGGAGGGTGGATTTAGACCGCCTACCCATGTCTCGGCACTCACCATTGCTCAGCAGTTTGGACAGTCAGGAGTCTCTGTGTTTATCACTTCCCACTGCAATAAAGTTTTCTGACCATGGTTGGGCACAGCACAGAGGCACAGATCTATGAATATAAAGAGTTAAAAGGTGGTTTGGCCATAAGACCATTTAGCAGAATGACAGCAGCGAAGTTCTTGGGCCTGTGACTTCCCCAGACTTGGCTTTTTGACTGTTTTCAGTTGTTCTGTCTTGTTTTATGTCAACTTGACACAAGGGTCAGTTATAGAAAGGAGAGAGCCTCAATTGGGAGAATATCTCCGTAAGAACAGGCTGTAGGCAAACCTGCAGGACATTTTCTTAATTTGTTATTGGTGTTGGAGGGCCTATAGCCCATTGTGAGTGGTACATCCCTGGCTGGTAGTCATGGGTTCTCCAAGAAAACAGACTGAGCAAGCCAGTAGTCAGCACTTCTCCATGCCCTCTGTATCCTCCTGCCTCCAGATATTCCCACCTGGTTTGAGCTCTTGCCTTGGCTTCCCTCATTTGACTGTGACTCAGGATATGTAAGCCAAATAAAACTTTTCCTCTGAGGTTGCATTTGAGCATGCTGTTTCATCATAGCAATAGTAACCTTAACTAATATACAATACTAGGTAAGAATTCCTTCTTGTAGAGAGTGTGCTTCAGATCCAACCGAGAGTAATTGGTTACTCCTGTAAACTGTTTTGTACCAGTGTGTGTGTGTGTGTGTGTGTGTGTGTGTGTGTGTATGTGTGATTTATGGTACTAATACACACAGGGTCTAGTGCTGGGTAAAAATATTGATATCTTTTGTCCCCAGATACCACCATAGCATCTTCCAGTACTATGAAAGCCAGATAATGAGCAGGTAGAGCATTTTCTAGTGAGTTCAGGATCAATTTCTTTATGTCTTGCAACCAATATATGTGGCATCTTCAGCAATAAGGTGTTACCATTAGTTATGGTGGCAACCAAGAGCACTGGCAAAAACCTGTGCTGTTTGGGGCTTCTAGGGCTTCCCTGACCAATATCTTATAAGAGGTAACCTGTGCCTGGCACTAAGATGGTTATTTAACAACCCATGCCTTCTGCAGGTAGCGTAATTGTGTATATTATTTATTAACTTCTAGGTCAACAGTTCTAATGCTTGTTGTGTTTAGTCAATGGTCCTTTCTAGTTATAAATGATAAGTCATGTGAGTATGTTGGGATTGCCAACGTTACTAATCAGGCCGTTGTTTTTGATTATGAGAATAATAACCCAAATGCTCTCATTGTAAACTGACTCACCTCATGCTTTGTAACTTTCATGCATTCTCCTCACTGTGGGTAGAGGTCCTTATCTGTGCTTAAAAGAAAATACTCATATAATTGTTTTATGTATTGACTTAAAAATCAAGGCAGGACTTAAAAATCAAGGCACATACAGATACCGCAACCAGTTTATGGAAATTGAAGAGTTTATATAGAGTAGTTAAGAGATCCTAACATTGGGAAAAGTTAAGGAAGAAAAAAGATGTGGTGTTGAGTATTAGAATCTTTGTCTCATATCTCTCTTTGGAAAAGTAAATTTGGGTTATTAGAAATAACCTGAGAACACTGGATATTTGTCACAATATAGTAAATGTTTTTGCACAGTACCATTGGGAGGCTACAGTAAATTACAATTTTATTATTGCTTGAAAATCCTTATGGTAGTCCTATTACAAGACAATGTAGGGGGAAGAGCCCATAAAGGAGAAGAATAAAGGTGATTTTTGCATTAATTTTACCAATCCTGAGAATTGGTAAAACCTCTAGTTACTTGTCAGAATACAGACATGCAGATGCTCCACGTGAGAACCAGGTAAGGCTTGGGACTAATAAGGAAGAAATTCACAGGTGAGGGCATTCAGGGGCGGTCAGGCAAGCAGAAGTATTGAAAAAGAATTTGAAGAGAATGGCCAAATGACAGGCTTTGCCACCACGTTCTTCCTGGTGAAGATCCCACCACAGAGGCAGCACTTGGTTGGTGGCTTATGCTGCCCTTTAAATGTTGACCTAAGCCTACAGCAGAGCTGCAGGCTTGCACATTAGAGTGACCCTTTAATCTTTTCCAAGATGTTGAGCTTGCTTGCGGCAAGTTAACTTAGTTCATGATTACCTGAAATAACCCTAATCCTATTGTCCTTGCATAACACTACCCATGGCAGTCCCGATGCTGAAAAGCCAGCTGCCAGCATGGTCCAGGTCAATACTGCTGGTTGCCAGGTGGGGAACAACCTGCTTTGATGTCCAGAGGCACCTTCCTCCCAAGAGGCCCCAAACCAAAGTTTGTCCTCTTGCCCGGACTCGATTCCTTATTGCTCATTCTTTTAAAAAGCATGTGTTGTCTACAGAGTATTTGGCACTGGGTACCCAGAGTGCGCAATACAGGGTATCTTCTTGGAGTTTAGACTTTAAATGGGGGAGTCCATTGAAAGGCTTTACAGTTTTAAAAGGTTATTCTAGTGTGCAGAGTAACTGAGAATGAGTCAAGGATACCAGTAGAGAGAACGATGGAGGGACTGTTGCAGAAAAGATAGTAGCAAGAGCTAGTCTGGTAACAGCAGCAACAGAGAGAAGTGATGGATGAATGGAATATTTTGGCACTGGCCATTTTCCTGCTGGTCCCTTCCATCAGCTTCTTAGCCTCTGGCCCACTGTCATTAATAGTAACTCTCCATACGCCGGAGTTTCCAGAGCGTTTTCTGCAGTGGTCACTGAGATGGCGGCTTTGCCGGCATGGGGCCCTAGCATTTCCGCCTCTGCCTCAGCCGGAAGAAGTTTTCTTCCCACATCGTAGGTTGCTGTGTGAAATTTCACTGGAAGGGTGGTTAAAATTTTTACAAAGTTGAGATAAAGGTTGAAGAATCCTTGACCCCAGTGAATCTTCGCCTTGCAAATAATTACAATGATTTTCCTAAAAGAAATCAATCCACTTTTTTTTTTACCTTTGGAATACCCTTCAACGGCTCACTCTGTACTTCAGGGTGAGGTTTAAAATTTGCACCTTATCTACTGAGGTTAATTCCCCAAACCCACTGCTGTGGTTTGATTGGGTGTCCCCTAAATATTCATGTGTTTAAAATGGTATGGGGAGACAATGGAAGCTTGAAGGGGTGGGGTTTAGTGATAGGTCCCTGGGTCCCTTAGAGTTGTACCATTGAAGGGAATTGAGGGACTTGATCTCTTCCTCTCCCTCTTTTAATTCCTGTTCATGAGGTAAGCAGGTTTGTTCTACGCATTCCCTACCGTTGCCATCCAGCATGTCGTTATGTCCAAAGCAGCAGGCCCATCCAGGCTTGCAATGGGACCACCCAAGCTGAGCCAAAATAAATAATAGGCTTAATCATAGATCTTTCCTTGCATTCTTCTGGTTGTCTTTTTTTTTTTTTTTTCCTTTTTTGTGCTGGGCATTTGAAACA
The DNA here is from genome assembly GCF_907164565.1 of Psammomys obesus. NCBI lineage: Eukaryota > Metazoa > Chordata > Mammalia > Rodentia > Muridae > Psammomys > Psammomys obesus. The sequence continues at coordinate 17,236,294 of NW_026596064.1, forward strand.
TACATATTTTTTAAAAGTTTATCATTTTTTCCCCCTGTTCTTTGTGTCCTTGGCACCACATCTAAGAAACCATTGCTTTACTCCACCAAAAAAAAAAACCTTTTCATGTTGGTCTTCTTTCCTTTAACCTTTTCTTCTCGGTCCCAACTACATGAAATCACTGTGAGCACACTTGTGCAGTGCCAGGGCGGTGCGCAGGTCAGGTGAGCCATCGCTGCAAGCATGGTTGGAAGCGATGGCCAGGGTGATGGTGGCTGTATGCTCTGCCAGGCTTGGTGAGGTATTTGCAAGAATCTATTAATAAAGACATAGCAGACATTTGTAGACTTTGTACATTCTCGCCAATGGTCAAAGAACACCATGCAAATGAACTTGCGCTGGGAGTCTTAGACCGTGGCTTAATCTTGAATGTAGCAGGGATTGTGTGGAAGAAGAAGATTGTGCGGGTGAAAACTTAGGGTGTACAGCTCGGTAGCCGAGGAATCGCCAGCGTCCAGCCTGTGCGGCGGGAAAGTTTCAAATGGCAATCAGTAATCTTTATTTCACATTTCGGAATATTAGAGGTTTGGAGCACAGTTTTCTGTCGTCCCTCTTAGTGCCAGTTTAAGGAATTGCTAATTGTCCATTCTTGCTGGAAAGTACTGATTTCCATCTGAATACAACAGTCTTTTTTACCAAAACTTTCCTATGGCTGATTCGAGCAAAGACAGAAGCCTTCTGTTTGTGGACTGAATGTTCAGCCAGCCGTGACGTAGCCACCATTATCAATGAAGCTTATTCATCACTTTCTCCACTAATGCATTGTGGCAGCCTCACAGAGGATCTGGGAGACTCAGAATGTGGTGCTTTGCACCCCCCATACGCCCTTGGTATTAAGTGATTTCATTCTATATCTCTTCTAGACCTTGTGGATAATTAGATCTTTTGTTTTCTCTCGATCCCCAATAGTGTTTTGCAGATACTGGGCATGGATTGAGAATTTGCTCATTTTCTAAATTAAAGAAGAGAGAGAGAGGGCAATTAATGCTATTGGGAGATAATTTTGCTCTGCTCTTTTATATGTGAACATTTATGCCATAGTAGCATTCTATAAAGGTGTAGGCAATATTATGTTTCTATAAAATAAAATGAAGTGGCTGTTGATGATCTTAGATTAAGAGCTTATAAGCTTTTAAGCAAATTATTTTCAATATTTAATTTTGCACATTACCTCATAGGTTAATTGCTGAATTTTACCTTCATAGAGACACAAAAGGGGCTTATTCTAGTTCCTGGCTGGAACGCTGTGGATGTTACCAAACTAGGCCTCTGTACAAACCATGTCTTGAAATATGGCAGACACTTTGAGCACTCTGTGACAGCCAGCCTGCTATAACATAGATATTGTGCCTGGCCACACAACAGCGTCAGGACAGTGGCAGTCCCTGTGTGTTGGCTGTGGGTGAGGGTATAGTTGTGTCAGTGATGGTACAGTACCGATAGAACAATAATAGATTTTTCCCCCCATCTAGCTATCTGTTTCATTAAAAAAAATATCATTCCCATGAAGAATGGGAATCTGCCAGCCCTACATTCCCTCTCCCCAGCTCCTCTCAGGCACCTGTCTCAGGGACCTACTCAGCCAAGGTCCTCCATTCCTAGAAGACACTACTCTAGGGATCTCTGCCATGTTTGCAGTAGGCTTGGGGTAGGGTGATGTTCCAGAGTCGTTGGTTTCATTTGTTGGAATTAGGTTGTCTGTGGGGGCGTTTCAGGAAACACTCATCTCCTCCCAGGGGAACCCTTTCCTGCCCACACCCCACCCCCACCTGTGGCGATGATCTGAGTCCATAGAATATTCCTGGGTTGAAAATGAGTCTTGGTTGGTTACAGACTCCAGCAGCCATCTCAGGCCCGGTGAGGTCCACAGCTGACTTGTAATGGATGTAATGGATGGAAGAGAACAGCAGTAAAGAGTGTTTTGAGGTCTCCGAACCTTCCATGTGTTTCAGTAGCATTCTGTGCCTGGGATGTGCAAAATAAACACGTCGGCTGTAAGCCCTTCACCCTTCTATTTCTGTTCACCGAGACAGCTTTAGAATTTGTACTTTACCTCTTCACACTTCACCGTTCTTAGAGCAATTCTCATATTTACTAAACGCTGACATTTTCATTTAGAATTCCCACTTTGCCTTCAGTCGTATCTTCTATTGTCTCGGGAACACGCTTATCATCCTCTGATATCCTGATCTCCCCTGAGTGTGCGTGGTCAGGCCACACACTGAATTTAGGGAGCAGCTCTTCGCTCGCAGACCCTTTCCCATGTTGATAAGGAGGTGGGGGTTTGCATAACAAATGAGAAGGTTCCCCTAGTGGTTCTCTCTGGGCTGCTTTGCTAACAGAACACAGGATTCTTCACACCGTGGTTATTCTGGTATGGCTATGATTGACCCCTTGTTTTCCTTCTCCCCCCAGGCCTGCCACACCGCTGCCACAGCCACTCCAATAAAAACTCAAACACCTTCTCCTCCTGCTTGTAAAACTCATGAGTGGTTTCCTGTGGTGTTTTGGGAAAGCCCGGAGTCTACACTGTTGAGTCCCAGCAGGATCTTTGGGACTTAGCCTTTTGCCATCCCACCGCTCATCACTGTGCCTCCAAGGATGATCTGTAAATTTAACCCGCGCTTGGCAGACCCCAGCTCTTCACCTGCTGTCATCCGAGCTGTCCTGGAAAGGCCCTGCTCCTTCTCTGTCTGCCCCTAGAAGTTTCTATCTCCCTTGGAGCCCGCCTCTCTCAGTCCCTCAGGCAGTTTCTCTCCTTGTGTGCTGATGTTGTGGGGGAACCTAGGCAAACACACTTCCGTGACATGGCTTAGTGCATTGCTACTCAATCCCTGCAGGCTGAAGATTTTGTAAAATGCAATAAAAGTATATAATAGCAAAGGGAAATAGAAAATAGACACAATAGAAATATCATTCAGTTTATTAGCTTCAAAGGACCCGTGACTCGCCAATCTGATATATTGCCATGAAAGGGTTTTGTTTTGGTTTTAATGAGTATGAGTGCTCTATCTGCATATATGCCTGAATCCGGGAAGAGGGCATTAGATTCCAGTATAGGTGGTTGTGAGCCACCATGTGGTTGCTGGGAATTGAACTCGGGACCTCTGGAAGAGCAGCCAGTGCTCTCTCCAGCCCCGCCATAAACCTTTTTTACATGCTTAATGTCGATATTTCTACTGAGCCATCTGTTTGTAGGCCAGTAACAATTCACAGGCCCGGCCCTGGCCCAGCGGTGCTGGTTAAGGCTGAGCAAGCCCTGTACCTGGTGTTTACTATCATTCACCAGTCAGGGGTAGTGTCTTGATCATCTTGTACGTTAACCTGGCCTCCCATCTTTTGTTTATTCCCCTCAGAAAACCTGGGTCTTCAAATGGTGCCCTGCACAGTGAAACAGTAGGTGGTGGTTGGCTGAGTTGGGTGCAGCATGGCAATGCCAGGTGGCCACACACTGGCTGTATCATGTCTTGGGTAGAACTTTATTTTAGTTTGAATGACTGTTGCTTCAGACTTCCTGATGCTAAGGAAAGGGCTTCGTAACTCAGTCTGCAGTCTTCAGTTTTGCTTGAAAAGGCTTCAGTTTTAGTGGCCTCTAGCAATTGGAGTATAGGCAGGAGACCTCGCTAGATTCTTAGCACAGTGATGAAGCACTTGTTTGCTATAGAAGAGTCAGAACCAGAGCCCTTTCAAAGCAGCCTTGTAGCAGGTAGTTGCTTAAGAAAAATGCTTCCTGACAATCACAAATGAAATGGTTTTTACTTCAGGTTTCACTGACATAGGCAGCTGCTGTGTATTTTCCCCTTTTTTTCACCCCGGGGGCAGCCAGATCCCCCCTTGTTCAAATGTTGTTAGGATCTCCATTAAAATGGTTTCATTTATTTCTCTGTGTATATGCATTTGTCTGTATGTGCACCGAGTGTGTGCTGTGTATGCTGAGGCCATAAAAGGGCATCAGATCTCCTGGGACTGGAGTTAGGGCCATTGTGGGCCATGTGATGTGCATGAACCTGGGTCCCTGTGCAAGAGCAGAAGATGCTCATAACCGCCAGACCACCTCTCCAGCCCTGGGATCTGAATTATTTGAATGCTGGAATCCCAGATTCAGGAGCCTATAATTTGTGGTCTTTCCTGTGACTTAGGAACAGCGTTTGGCTGTGGATGGGAGTGCTGAGAAACCAAGTATAGTCCAGGGTTTGCCTCTAACTAACTAGCCTCCCTCACAACCCTCATTTTAACCCAAACTAAATTGATTCTGTTGTTTTAAACTTCTCCCTTGTTTCCGGGATCCTCCCGGCCACTTGCCTTACCTTTCTTCAGTCTGTAGACTGCAGCCTGGGTTATGAAGCCCTTTCCTTAGCATCAGGAAGTTTGAAGCTAGTGATCTTCGTACACTACTATTTACAAAGTGTGCTAGCATTTAGTATATCATATTGATCTTGTCTTTGGATTTTGCTCCCACTCCTACTATGTTGTAGCTTCCTCATCTTCATCTCCTCTGTTTTGCACACTGTGTCTCAATTCCTGGGCCATTAATGTTAGCTGGATTGTTAAATTGAATTGTCCTAGGCTTTTGCTTCAAAGTTTGGGTTAGCAGTATGCCTCCATCAGGTGAGAAACTGACATGGGTTGTGTATTTGATTCCCTGATTGATACGTTACTGAGCTGTTTAAGCTCATAACAGTTCTAAAGCCCGGTTAGAGTGATGTCAATAGTCATATGTCCATGCAACACAGAAGGGCATTGTGCTGTCCAATCATTGTTCTTAGAAAAGTCTCATTAACTATCAGCCTGATGGAGAATAGGAGTTGGTATTTCTCTGTCTGTGCCTTCTTGGCCTTTGGCAGCAGAGAAAAAGACGTGAATTCTGCCCACAGACTGTCCGCCCTGCAAGGCTGACTGCCAGGAGTCACATGCCTGCTGAGTTGCTGCTGCGTTCTTTTTCCTCCTTTGTGTTCCTTGAAGCTACTGTTATTGGCCCTTCTGCCTGGTGTCCCTGAGTTATAGCCCTTTGAGTTCTTTGAGTGATGAACTCCAAGCACTGGTTAGCAACTGAAGCAGTCTTTATGGGGTTTGAATTACCCCCACTAAGGAAGCCAGGCATGCTCTTCTTGATGGCTCTGGGTACCAGGCAGATACAGGACTGGCACGTATTGCACTTGTTGTAGTCTTGTTTCTCAACTTGTGGCTCACATCAGCTCACAGTCCTCAATACTCATCATTTGCTCCATAGTGTTCCAAAGAGAGGGGGGAGCAGGAAGGGGGAGGGAAGGAAGATGAAAGGAACAGTGTTTGGGTCTGCGGCCCTCCCCACAAGTCCTGAGGGAAGGTATCTTCTTCCTCAGGAATGAGCACATGAAATAATTCTCACACTTAGCTGACCTTACTTTTTTATTATTTTGTTTTTTAGGCCTACATTCCATCTTGTATTTCATCTATGCTGTCTTTCCCTGACCCTCTTTATAATATCTCGTATACCCAAATGTCCAACCATCGTTAGGTTCAGTTGCTTGAAGGGATGATGATGAGGGATTGAAAACGAGCTTCTTCACATTTGCTGGCTCATGCATTAGTGAGATGGTTTGTGGGAATTAGTGTGTGGTTGTCTGATGGAATGAAACTAATTAATGCTTAACTTATTTATCTACTAACCTTAGCTCAACCTTTATACTGTGTACTAGCAAGAGCTGCGGTCTCAAGCGGCCCCATTACCCACAGTTACCTATTTTGCTGATGAATGTGGAGAAAAGTGAAAACTAAGGGTAGGGAAAGACTCAAAACACTTCTCTTTCCTTATTCTTTGTGTTGCCTTTTCATTAGGCCTGTTTAATTACTCCTCTCTTTCATTAGTGGGAAGCACATATGTAAGACTTATGTTTGAACACTAATCCATTTACTTTATAGCTATATGCCACCCCAGAAGAGTTTACTGCCCCACCCCGTGTTGTGGTTTCCTTCTCTCTAGGCTGCAGCCACAATTTAATGTAGTGGTTACTGTAGATACTAAAGAGAATCTCTCCTGCCAGTTTGGAAAGGTCTAGGTAGAGTCCCCCTTTCATTTTCCCGTTGGGCATTCAAAATATTACAGTCTACAAATATCTCGGCTGTAGCTTTATAGGAAAACAAGAGAAAAATGTTACAAATTATGTCAAGTGGAAGCCGAGGCGGTTCATGATCACAGTTCAGCATGGTCCAGCGGTATTTATTGCACGTGTGGATGGAGATGGCGACTTCGCTGCCCAGTTAGCGATGACTACTGCAGATTAGCCAGTACATGTTTCTATGGGAGGGCTGGGTGCCGAGAAGGCACGGCTGCTTTGCACTGCCACGACCATGGGAGAATTCTTGCTGTGGTAGAAGAGCTAAGTGAGCAGAGGGCAAGGGTCAGGGAAGAGCCCTGGAAGGGCCCCTTCTGAGCCCTGGCGTGTTGAAGAGGGAGCACATGCTAGCACAGGGAAGCACTGGAGGGAGACAAACAAGCACAGGGTTGTCAACAAACGCTGCCCCGAGTGCACCGGCTTTTAAGAAGGGAGTGAGGTGGCAAGAGGTGGAGGATGAAGCTGTTAGCGACAGTCGGGCACTAGAGCATGGGAGGCGTCTTTGTCCCGCTAAAAAACTTGGTTTATGTCCTCTGGAGAATGGAGGCTATTCAGCACAAGCCCTGTACTGGGTCGTGACAGGATCTGATTTGCATTTTATAAGAATTGCTCTGGTGTGGGGCGGAGTGTATTGGAGGGAGGCCCTTTGGGGGAAAGGCATGTCAAGCTTGTGCAGAGGTGAGGAAGGGTGATGAGGGCCTGGCATAAGACACTAAATGGCTGGAGGGATGAGGAGACTGCCTGGGTGTCACTTAGGTTATCTCCATGACAGTGTCCTTGTAAGCGGCCAGAGCAGCAAGGATGAGTCTCTTTGGTTCTTGTTTGGGGTGTTGCTAATTGGAATGGTAAAAGGAAGATGGGATTTGGGGAAGATGAACTCAGTGGGATACGAGTCAAGGGGACCATGAGAGTTCATCTCACTTGTCAGTTTGACAAGATCTAGAACCACCTGAGAGACGACCCTCTGGCTATGCTGATGGCGGAATTATATTCATTATATCCATTGAGATGGGGAGAGTGCCCCACTGTGGGTGTTGCTATACCCTGCGTGGGATCCTGGGCTGAACAGAGAAAATTAACTGAGCCACAGAAGGCCTTGATTACTTTTCCCAGCTCCTGCTGCCTTGACTTCCTTGGCATAAGGTACTGTACCTTGAACTGTAGGCCTGAATAAACCCTTCTTCCCTGAAGCTTCTTCTGCCAGAGTGGTTTATCACTGCAACAGGGGAAAGCAGAAAACCAAGATAGGGGGTGGATACCAGCAGGCAAGTTTGACACGTGGGCCAGAGGCGTAAAGGAGGTCAGGGCCAGAAATTCAGCCTTTGCTTTAATCTTCAGTGATAATAATGTTTAGAAACAAGTTAGAAGAACTTTTGTCCCTGTACGGTGACAGAGTGATAAATCTACGACATAACAGAAGTGAAACTTTGCTGGAGATTGTCCAACAAATCTCTCCTCCCTCCCACCCGAGTCCCGTCTTTAGTGGCGACAGAACATCAGTGCCTCTCTTTTTTCTGTAAATTGCCACTGTGTTGTTGTGCTTGACATACAGTTTTGAAATGAAGGAAGATGGAGCTTTGAAGAGCGCTCCATTTTAATGTGACGGTGTACATAGTGCTCCATTTTAATGTGATGGTTTACATAACTCGAAGCTGCATTTTAACGTGGCTCAACCTCTTCCAATGACTCTGGGAGTACTTCCAAGCAGTTGTTACTATTAATTTCCTCACCAGCTTATAGACAAAGGTTTATAGGAAATTATTAGGCAAGCGGGGAGGCCTTCTCCAGGTCGGGGCTACCATAAACACTCCAGATCTGGTGCCCTGAACTTCTCACTAATGCTGTTCTGGAGGTTCTGAGGGACAGCCTTCGATCATTCAGTGCTCGTGTGGCTCTAAAGCTTTCAGATTATCTTCTACATCTTCATCATTTCCTGTATCATTTCTCCCCCCAACCCCTTATTTCAGAGGAGTTTAGCAAATCACGTCCTTGGTGTTCATATTCTATTGCTTTATAGTCTACACATGAATTTAAAAAAAAAATGCTCTTATCAGCATCAAGGTTTATAGCAGCTGTTTCCTTCCTAACATTTTCTATTTGAGTATAGATGGGGAAAACCAGCCCATCTGACCTGGCTCCGTTGAAACGTTTACTTTGTCTGCTATCCGTTCATTCTTTTCGTCTCTTGTCCTTCCCCTTTTTCTTTCTTTTCTTTGCTTTCTTCTTCCCCTTGTTCTCCTTTTTTTTTTTTTTTTTTTAGTTCATTGAAAAATATTTATGTGTGTGTGTGTGGGGGGGGTGTGTAGGTGCCTTGAAGTGCACGTGGAAGTCAGAGGACAATGTATGAGGATTGGTTCTCGCTTTTAACCATGTTGATGCCGGGGTCTAGATTCAGGTTGTCAAACTTGGTAGGGAGTGTCTTCACCTGCTGAGACATCTCACCAGCCTCTCTTATTTCTTGTGTCTGCTAAGCTAAAAGAAGTATTTTAGGTGTAATCACTACTCCCCTTCCAACCCAGTTGCATCTGGTAGTTCTGTACATTTTTTCGTGTTGTGCAATCAGCCATCCTTTTCCACTATTCCATCTTAATTTTCAGCAGCTTTGATTGTTAAGAGGACAGATACTTTCTGCCTCTCCACTAAATATGGAAGCTCACAACCCAAATTAAGCTTAGCCACAAAACAAATGAGTGAGCATAATGAAGTTATCCTTGAGTAGGTGGCTTAGGGACTTGGGTCCGTGTCTACTCTAACTAGATGGTGCCACACTAAGCCTCAGTTAGTTGACACGTAGAGTCCTGGGCTTAAATCCCAGCTGTGTGGAGTTCTTTCTTTCCTGTGCGTCTACTTTCTGGTTTCTGTTTCTAGAGCAGTAATATCTACCAGAGGCGAGCTCCCTAAAAATACCTTTCTTCACTTAGATTTTTCTGTCTCATTTCTTAGTTTGTGTCCCCAAGACCCATCTACATCTTTCTCTGATGTGGCATCCCTCTAGGTATTTGAATGCCACTTTCCTTAACAGTGTGAGCCTGTACCTTCCGTGCTTGGGAAGCAGCATGACATCGTCTGTTCTGAAGCACGCTGCTTGAATTGACTCTCAGCCAGGCCACTTAATCACTTCGGAGAGTTACTTAACTCCTTGGGCCTTAATTTCCTTATTTGTAAAATGAAGATGGCAATAACACTCATCATATGGAGTGGTTGCAGTAGAGATGTTAATGCTTACAAAGCTTGCTGTGAGCACACAGCATAAAGTACATGGGTGGGTCAGAGACAATGCCACATGTCCTTGTTTTCCTCTCAGCCACACGCCAGCAATACTTTCCTGGTTTCCTCGCAGTTATACCGTGGCCATGCATCTATCTGGGACTGCAAGTGGAAGTAAGGGGATGAGGGTGTCATTCATGGGCAGATCCCTGCCCTGTTTACAGTGGTACACAGACTGAGATGTATATTGACAGGGTGACGATGGACTGGGTTCCTAAGGAGCTGTGTGGACACTGAAGTGATGGGCCACGTCAAATGGTTATACCTGGCAGTGCCAGGAGGAAGGTGTATAAGGCAGACATGTAGATTGATGACTGGGGCAGCCAGGAGGAGACAGAGAACTGGAAAGCACATGAAGAGGCCATGCCTTGCTTTTGGTAGGAGAATTATGACATACTTAAGCTGGGTGCTGAGATGACATACAATTCTAAGACTTCACCACAGCAGAGGAGAAGGAAGGCAGGTTCTGCCTCCCCCACGAACAAAGATGACCCTTGAGGACCATCCGTGAGTAACAAAACGCTGTCACTGTCCTGGAGCCCCCCCCGCCCCCCAACACATAATATAAATCAAGGAGTGCTTTCTGTTTGGGGGAAACAGATTCCCAAGTGCTGCTAAGCACATGACAAGAAATCTGACTTCTCCAAATGTTGTTAGTGTCATTTTTCTCCTTTAAGTTTTTAATTATTCTCAGGTTGATACCATATGACCCCAAATAAGGAAATACTGGGCTGAAGAGATTGCTCAGTGGTTAAGAGCACTGGCTGCCCTTCCAAAGGAGTTGAGTTCAATTCCCAGCACCTGCATGGCAACTCACAACTGTCTGCAACTCCAGTTCCAAGGGATCCGACAACTTTACCCAGACATACATGCAGGCGAAACACCAATGCATGGAAAATAAAAATAAATTAATTATTTTAAAAATTTTTTAAAAGGAATAACAAAGTGTCAGAAAAATACAAATCAAATATTAAGGCAATCGACTTAGAGGTCTAACCTAGGCCAGCTTCATGTATAAATTCAGGTTAATATGTGAAACAAAAACATAAGTGAATCCACAGAATGATTGCATCATTGATCACATTTCTAGCAAGTCACTTCTCCATGCTCCTGTTCTGGCTGTTTTTTAAGAAAATGCCATTATGGAAAGATTTCCCAGGTATTCTGGGAATGATTAGCACTGCAATTTCTGCATCAGAGGAGCAGATAAAATTCAGTGTTTGTTTCTTCCTGCAGGGAAGGGACGCAGGAAGCTCGCTTCTTAGAGAACGCCTCAGTGTTTGAGCTGATTATGATAGGTCATTTCTGATGCGGAACTTAAGAGTGTTGCCTTGGGCAGGATGGGGAGAAAGGGCAGAGCTGCCAGGGAATTTTCACCTCTCTCACCTGCTGAAGAGTCCAGCGGCACCTTAATAACCTTGCTGGAGATTACATTAGAAATGAAGCCAGAACATAGCTTTGGGGAAGAAGTGTTCTCAGTATCCACTAATATCATACCAGTGTGAGAAGTTACTTTCTAGTTGTAGTCTCCCTGGCAGCAGGAGTTGGGCTGTTCTCTCCACCTGCACCTTCTGCAAGTGGCATAGGGTGTCCAGTCAAGCTGTAGAGCAGGCCAGCCCTGGTGAAGGGGGGTGCTGGGATGTGGTGTAATAATTTTGGGGTCATGCCTTTGTTATATTTCATCTGAAAGAATAGACACAACAGTATTAAAATAGAAAAGATAATTTCAAGATTCAAGCCTGTTACGTTTAGCACAAAAAGGGAAAGTGGAAAGAAACTTTTGAGTCAGGGTTTATCTAAAAAACCAAGGCTGTCCTTGAACTCTTGACCCTTCTTCAGCCTCACAAGTGCTGGAATTTTAGGTATGCACTACTATTGTGCCCAACGAGCAAACTTATTTTTAAAAATTATTTATTTATTACATTTTATTCACTTTGTATCCTAGCTGTAGCCCCCTTCTTCATCCCCTTCCAATCCCACCCTCCCTCACTCTTCTCCTCCCATGCCCTTCCCTAAGTACACTGATGGGGGAGGTCCTCCTCCCCTTCCATCTGAACCTAGCCTATCAGGTCTCTGTCAGGACTGGCTACATTGTCTTCCTCTGTGGTCTGGTAAGGCTGCTCCCCCCATCAGGGGGAAGTTGTCAAATTGCCAGCCACTGAGTTCATGTCAGAGAAAGCCCCTTTACTCCTTACTAGGGAACCTACTGAGTGAGGTATCCCAGAAGCAGAAAGACACACATGGCATATACTCACTTATAAGTGGATATTAGCCATATAATATAGGACAATCATACTAAACTCTGTACACCTAAAGAAGCTAAGCAGGAAGGGGGACTCTGGGTAAGATGCTCAATCTTCATTCAGAAAGGTAAACGGAATAGACATTGGAAGAGGGAGAAAACAGGCAACAGGACAGGAGCCTACCACAGAGGGCCTCTGAAAGACTCTACCCGGCAGGGTATCAAAGCAGATGCTGAGACTCATAGCTAAACTTTGGGCAGAGTACAGGGAATCTTATAAAAGAAGGGGGAGATAGACCAGAGGGGACCAGAGCTCCACAAAGAAAAAAACAGAACTAAAAAATTTGGGCCCAGGGGTCTTTTCTGAGACTGATACCCAAACCAAGGACCATGCATGGAGATAACCTAGAACCCCTGCATAGATGTTGCAAACTCATTTTTTATTTTATGCCTGCAGGTGTTTGCCTCCATGTTTGTCTGTGTACTGAGCGCATGTAGTACCAGAGGAGGCTAGATCTGGAGTTAGGGATAGTTATGAGCCCCCCAGTCCTCCTAGAGGAGCAACAAGTACTCCTACCTGCCGAGCCATTTCCCCAGCCCCTGACAAGCTCATATCTAAGGACAACAGTGTATTTCTGGAGATTGAAGTGATGATTATTAAAATGATGAGTTGAATTTTGACACTCTAGTTTTGTGTTGGTGCAAAGCTGGGATTGGCATGTGTTTTAGATACATTTTTTTTTGTTGTTGTTGTTCTTCTTCTTTGATTCAAGTTCCTTTCCAAATTCTGTACCTTGTAGGACACATTGTTGAGATGGTAGGACAGGCTTGTAGAGATAACATACTTTGTAGTATAAATGCAAAACTTTCTCTGTTTTGTTAAACAGGGCTATTTTCATTTGTAACATAACCTACATAAATGAGTAAGTTCACTTTTAAGGAGAGAAACATTGAAGGAAGTAGAAAAGCAGAATAACATTTAGAGTTATATTTGGTGTTGTGAACAAATGATTTAATTTTGATTTTTCCTTTCAAGGCAGAGTTCTTCAGTAAGAGGCGATGGGGGAGAATTTCTTTTCTGTGGAACTTAATCTGTAGCCATCTGCTGCTGGATCTCATTATGTTCTTCACGTAATTAGAGTAATTAGGATGAGGCTTGTGCCATAGATGGGTCTTGGAAAGGGGGTTGAGCTATTTCAAGACCCCCGAGATTAATGGCCTAATCCTTTAGGTAAACTGATGGAAACTGAGAAAAGCATTTAAGCCAAGAAAAGAAGGGTAATTGTGTTTGTTATGTAATGCTTTTTTTTTTTTTTTTTTTTTTTTATCATGATGGTAACTGTGTATCTCGAAAAATGCATTTCAGTGAGCTTAACTCCGAAGGACACAAGAGAAAAAAGGTTGGAGAGGAAAAGGGAAGAAGGTGGGGTAGTGTTCATGTGGAGACCAGGTTTCAGATTGGACACCACCCAGATTAGACAAAAAGAGCAGAAGAGAATGGCAAAGAGAATGGCAAAATTAGAGGTGTGCAGAATTTACTGGGGAAGGCAGGTGTGTGGTTTTCACAGTGAAGAAGGGCGGGATCAGGTTCTGAAAACGCCCATGTACACAAGCACTGTGGGGTCGCAGGGCTAGATTACAAAACGGCTCCAAGGTCTTCCATCCCACATCCGGGGAGGGGCTTCCTGTGAGGACTGACAGCTCTCCCTTCCTCTCCACTTACTTTTCTTCCCCGTGGTGGCCAGTATGTGAGTGGTAATCCTCTTTATAAATACTGACCCACTTCTGCTGTTTGTCCAGCTGACCTTTCTCATGTTGTTGTACCCTCCAAGTCAGTCTACCTGTGGCCACCAAATGAACTTGGGAGAAATTCTATCCTTGTGTCTTCAATTCGTATGCTTCAATTCTGTTGAAGGATCATTTTGTTCCCAGTGCCAGACTCTTACTTGACATTAAGATGACCCGGAAGGAGACGGACACACTTTATCTCCTATGGAGAATGAGATCTATTTCCAGCTGGTCTAGTGACCCCCACCTTTCAAACGTACCACGTCCAGTCTTGCGCTTCTACATAAGCCATTGATCTTACCTACCTCATTGGCCCTGGATTCTCAGCGTTCTGCCTCTCTCACAGCAGTTGTGCCTGTCATTTCTCATCTCTCACACTTTTATCCAACAGGCCTTCAGGGTGCAGTGGAGTTGTTGGCAGTAGAATCAGTGGCGTTGACTGAAGCACAGGTCTGTAGAAACAGCCTTGGAGGCCAAGGTGGCCAGTCTTGCTTTGAATGTCAAGTTGCCGTGGCACCAGGGTTTTGGGACCTGAGACAAGTCAGCTTAATGAAATGAGCAGGGTCTTTTATTTCATCCCTCTGTTTAATCTTCTGTCAAAGCTGTGGTGTCACCAATTCCAAGGCACCAAATTCCTGACTCACGCTCTTGACAGAGAAAGCCATTCCCCCCCCCCCCGCCCCCGTTTTTCGGGAAATTATCCTGAATGCGTTGAATGCCTTTCGCTGCTGGGTGGGTGCCCAGGCCTTATACATAGAACACTTAATTCTGGGCTGGCCATGCCCTACTCTGTTCAGATCAGCACTCATCTATGTGTGCCAGGCCACTGCTGGATTTGGCAGTGTTGGTTGGGAGGGAGAGGCCTGGCCCCTCTCTCTGCATATGACAAAGCTCTGCTCCCTGCTGGGAGGGGCAAGTGGCTAGGCGAGAGATAGCTCAGTGTGAGAGGAGTAGAGAGAACATCACCCTGGAATGAGAGACTGAGAGCGAGCAACCACAACAGAAGTAGAAAAGATGCGCTAAAAATAGAGGGAACTGAAATCCCTATTGCCAGTGGAAAGAGCCAGGTGGAGTGCCTTCCGGATGCCTTCTTAAACTTCTTTCCTTCTTTTATTTACAGATAACATTGTTTATATACCCAATTACTTCTTTAGACATACCACCTTCAAAGGAAAATGTATGTGAGGGGGCTCTAAAGACAACTTTGTGCAGTTTCTCTCTTTCCTTCTACCTTTACTTCAGTTCTGGGAATCAGGCTTATACAGTGTCTTAGTTAGGATTTCTACTGCTGTGATAAAACACCATGACCAAACACAATTAGAAGAAGAAAGGTTTCTCTTTCATCTTACGGCCTATAGTCACTCAGTCATCCAAAGATGGAGAGGCCAGTCGTACAGCAACACTGCTTCCTGGCCTGCTCCTCATGGCTTGGAGAGCCTGCTCTCTTATAACACCCAGGGCCACCAGCCCAGGGTGACACTGGCCACAGTGAGCTGGGTCTTCCTACATTAATCATCAGTCAAGAAAATGCACCACTAGCTTGTCCATAGGCCAATCCAATAGGACTGTTTCCTCAAGTAAGGTTCCTTCTTTCGAAATGACTATTGTGTCCAATTGACATAAAACCAGCCAACACGCACAGCAAGAGCCATCTTGCTGGCTTCGGATGTATTTTGTCTTCCTTTTTAAAGATCTATTTATTATTATCTCGTGTGTGTAGGTAATTACCTGCATGTATGTCTTTACACCCTGTGTGTTCAACACCCATGGGGAGGTCAGAAAAGGGCCTCCCACTCTTTGGAACTTGAGTGACAGATGGTTGTTAGATTTCATGTATGTGCTGGTAACCAAACCCCGGCTCTCTGGAAGAGCAGCAAGTGTCCTTAAATTGCTGTAGCATCTCTCCACCCTGCAGGCATATTCCTTAATGTTGTGCATCCTCAAATTTGTGAGGTTCCCTAAAGGTCATGGCCTCCAACCCTGGAGCATTTGTTGTGTGGACTGCATTGTATGAGGCTGCTTTAACAGGTGTCATCTTTACTAAAAGTGCCTGTATTTTTCTTCCACAGCAGCTATCAAACACCTCATATTTCTTATGCCAGTGAAGCTCTGGGTTACTTATCTGGAAGTGTTTCCATTTCTACTTGTCTCCCAAGCATGAAGCTGGGGTTGTTGTGATATCAGTCATAACTAAGTATACTCCTTAACAAGTAGCTATTGAACAGTGTTTTCTAATGTATGGAATAGTGATTCAGTTTGTTCTCTCATAAAGCACATTTTGTCAAGGCAGGAAAACAGTAAACCTACGTATGCACAGTGCTCTAATAAGCGTTTGAGCAGGTGAGAAAGCGCATTGGGAAACTGAAAAGGTGATGAGAGAGGGTGTCCAGAAATGCAGTTGGACATTTTCAATTTGTATAATTTAAGCTTTTTATTCTAACAGATACATAATTTGAAGAGACTGTCTTTCCACGTGCTTTTAGGGCATGGGAGTGTGAGGAACTCTAGTTCAGACCCTAGTACTTAGTTGCCACCAAAATCGTTGGCTATTTATTCCTGGCTATATGGGATGCACAGAAATAAACTCCAAACAGCAAGCCTGTCCCAGCTTTGTTGAAAACATGCTCCATAGCAGAATACCAGGGTTCTTCTTTTCTGTTCAATGGTCTTGGGAGTCTCCTGGTGTTTATCTTTGTGTACATTCTGATATTTACGTGATTTTGATTAAATATCTTGAATAGATCTAAATATGATCCTGGAAATATTTTTAGCTTAAATATAACTGTTCTTTGACAGTGCCAAGTTTGCTAATTTTAAGAGTAAGAAACTATGGGCTGATTTAATGTTCTCTTTTATCACCAGAGGTAATGACTGTAAATTGACCTGTTGAAATCTTCCCTCCTAGATGTCCCCTAGTTCTCGTCCTGTTTCCAGCCTGCCTGGTTAAGGTGGGAACAGTTGGGCGACCTCACCAGTGCTCTTCCCTGCCATGATATATCATCATACTTATTCTTGTTTGGACCGCATATTGTAAGAGTTGATTTCTTGACTCTAAACTCTTACTGTCATTCCAGGTATGCAAGGAATGGATCCAAGGCATCTATGTAATAAGAATTTTTGGTTTCTTTAAAAATGGAAGTGGTAGGGTAATGAATATTTTTGTTCCATGTGTGGGATATGGCTCTTCTTCAGATTTCCCTCAGCAGGTGACTGTGATTTGCCTCACACTCTAGCAGGGACATGTTTTTGCCATCTGCAGACAGTTTCTGCAAGTGTGTGATATTTGGAATCCTGGGAGCTTTCCAGAGGATACAAAAATGCTGGCACCTGGAAAGGAGCTGTGTTGGCTGCTCCTGCTGGTTCCAGTTTGTTGCAGTTTGTTAAGTGGTCATTGACAAAGAAACAAGAATTGAATATCCTGACTTTGAAGGTCAAACTTGCCCCCAAGGAACCCAACATCCCCAATCAGCAGGAAGTAATCTAATGATAAGGGCACTCTCTTTCCCCTCTTTTTCTTTCTTTCCTACCTAGTGTTGGGTGGTTGGAAAGGTGAAATAAGGGTGGAGAAGGGTGGAAGAGGGCAAGGAACAAAGTCTAGATCAGTTTTTCTTTTCCTCAGAGAAGTAGAACTTGGAGTGCTAACATAGAGATCTGTGCTCCACACAGGATGGCTGGAGAACAGTGGAGGTAGCGGGTAAAGCTGGAGAGACCAGTCCCAGCTTTGCTGTTTCTTGTAGCAGGGTAACCTGGGAGATAATCGAGATAATATCTATGTGGTTGAAAGGGCATGTTTGTGGCCTGGAGGGAGCCAGATTCGCAGAAGGCTTGCTGCAGGGAGGTACAGGGTGACAGCAGGATCTAGGTGGACTTGCTGGTAGAAGAACTGCATCCCCAACCCCCCAGGATAAAGGCCAAGAGTTCCCTACTCCCCTTCTTTATCCCTAAATGTAGAGTTGGAAAGCAAGCCTAGAGCAAGGAAAAACCACCGAAATGACCTTGGTTGGTTTGTAAACATTCAAGAGAGCGGGAGCCTCACAACAGATAGGAAGTGCAGGTTCCCAAAAGCAGGTGTCTCGCATAGCGAGCCTGTGCCTTGCGGATGCAGGCCTTCGGAGGCCCTGGCAACGCTGCTCCTTTATCTGCATCTTTCCCAGGTGCTTTTCTCAGGACACACCTGAGTGTAGATTGTTGATCTGCCTCCACCCACCCTTTCTCCTACTGGAAGCTCTCCTTCGGGGCAGGTAGATTCTTTATCATCCTCATGTCCCCAGATGACTGCTGCTGTAGCTCAGGTCTGGAATGTCCCCCAAAGACCTGTGCGCTTAAGACTTGGTCTCCAGTGTGGCACTTTTGGGAGGTAAGAGAACCATTAAAAGAGAGATTTTAGTATGAGGTCTTCCTGGTCTTTTGTTGTGAAGAGTAAGACACACATCCCTTCCTCTAGCTCCTTCCCTCCCTCTATCCCTCTCTTCCTCTATTTCTCCTTCCCTCCCTGACGCTCTCCCTCCCTTCCTTTCTCCCTTCCCCTCCTTCTGCCCTCTGATGAGGCATGTAGTTTTGCACACACTTCCGCCATGGGCCCAATGCAACTGGCTCCAACCTCCAAAAGCTTAAGTCAAAAAATTTTTTCGTTTCAAAGTTGATTAACTTGGGCTTTTGTTAACAGCTATGGGATGAATTTTTTCTTTGTTTCATCCTTTATGTAACCGCATCTCCATGACTCCTGCAGCGAAAGAAGCAGGCAGTGGGAGGATGCACTGTGCACATCCCCAAACAAATAAAACGAAGCTGATTTGCCCTATTTTTAGAAAACTCGATGGTGTTAATTTTTCAAGTGTCACTTAAAAATAGGTAGCAGAACAAGTGCCCCGTCTAAGGTGGTGATCTGCGTTGGTGAAGACAGACTTTTGGGATCTGAGCATCGCAGGTTTTGGCATCCATAGTCAGTACTGACTCCACGATTGAAGGGATGAAGGACTTATTTCTGCGTGTCTTTTTTTTTTCTTTCTTTCTTTTTTGATGGTAAAAATCTTCTAATATTAGGGCAGCTTTCAACATACCTTCAGATGAATTCGCTTGGTTACAGATTTTAACTCTTTCCAACGTTTCTGTGCTTGAAGAAGGACTAACTCTCCGCCTGGTTGCGCACTTACTGTTTAGTCAGTGGTAGGTTTGTTTCTACGGAAGGGTCCTTCTCCACAGACTTGAGAGATTGGGTCTTCTGTCCTGGGATTACTTCTCTGACTCGCCTCATTCCCTGGGGTCCTGAAGCAGGCAGCAGAGGAGGAGAAGGGAGGGAAAAAAGGAAGGACTAGCAACTTGAGAGGTTTCAAGAACACAGGAATCTCATTCTCTTTTTCTTTACCATCTCTCCCACTCATTCACTGTTCCCCTCACCCTCCTCAGGCCTTGAGAACAACACAAAACCCATTTTGTAGAAGTAGGTCATGAGGCCCTCTTAAGAAATGCCTGTGAAAATAACCTGTGAAAAACGATACCTTTTTTTTCGCATGTAAAAGTATATAATACATCAAATATATTTTAAAAAAATTTTTAATTGCCCCTTACAAATAATTTGCATCTTGAACCATTCAGTGTGCCACTCAACCTTTTTTGGGGGCACCTTTGCACTTCCTGGTTAAGAAGCTTCCCTGATTCCACGCTCCCTCATGACCCTGAAAACAGCCTGGACCTCACCTGTGTCACAGTAAGAATATTGTATCGTGTCCTTTCTAGACTAAAGGAGAGTATTCAGCGGTTTTTCTGCGCCTGATCTGTGGCACCACTTGCCAGTGCACAAAAGAAAGAAAACAGGAACATTCCTACAAAGAAAAGAGAGTCAACTTTTATCCTTGCCCTCTTATTCCCCTGTCTATTTGAGCTGTATCCAAGTAGCAAACACACAGGGTGCTTTTGAGAAAGACTGGCTGGGCAGGAGGGGATTCTGGGAAAGGGGTCTTCAAAACCATCATCTCCCCGAAAGACTGGAGAGTGAAGGCATTAGTTGAGTGGTCACTTGACATTGGGTGCTGGCGCAGGCCGCAAGTGTGTCAGAGGGCGCTTAATGGTAGCCAAGCTTGGAGGCAGCTTGGCTGCGCTTATTTTTAACTTGTGAAATGTGATTTTGGGATCCTTGACTGGCGAATAAGCCTGGCAAGTGAAGTGGCTTGTTCTGGAGAGTCAGTCCACCGCAGCAGGAGATTCTTACCAAGTTGTATTTAAATGTTCACGGGGAACATGTAGAAAGAGTAGAGAAAAGGTCTGACATCGATGCTGCCGCGCACTGTAGCTTTTATAAACCTTCTTTCCTCTTTATTTAGTATTTCTGTATGTTGGGGAACAGTTTGGGATATTTGTCATCGTGAATCGAACCCCCCCCCCCCCCCCCGTATATCTGAAGTTGTGAAGTTGTGTGGAAAGCAGCTTTCCCCCTTTGCTTACCTCTCCCTTTATTAGCCTATCTCGGAGGTAGGATTACAGAACCCAGTAGGCGTAGCTGTCTCTTCTAAATGTGGCTCTGTGTTATGTTAGCCGTTCCTGTGCAGGCAGAGTTCTGTGTGTTCCAGAGACATCCTGGGAACGGAAATTAGACAAAAGGAAAAGGAACTTATCTGCACCAACATCCATCCAGTTTATGAAAGGATAAAGTAGGTATGAGGAATAGAAAGAGATGACTAGATTTTCACTTGGCTGTTATTTGAGACAGTCTTAGCTTGGTGGCCCTGGATGGCCTTGGAACTGTATGTGTAGGACTGTCTGGCCTTGAACTCAAAGAGATCCGCATGTCTTTCCCTCTCCAGTGCTGAGATTAAAAACCTGTACCATCACAACTGGCTTACTTGACTTTTAATGTAATTCTGACTCCTGAGCAGATGATCTGCCTGATTTTTTTCCTCTCTTTTTTAAAAACTTAATTATATAATTCTTTATATGCTTTACTTTTAAAAAGGAATGTGTGTGTGTGTGTGTGTGTGTGTGGGCCCTTGTATGTAGGGACCCACAGAGGCCAGAAAATGGTGTCAGATTGCCCTGAGCTGGAGTCACAGGCAATTGTGAGCTGCCTGGTGTGGGTGCCGGGAACTAAACTCAGGTCTTCCGTCAGGGCGCTCTCTTAGCCACTGAGCCATCTCTTGAACCCCAAAGAACAGACTTGTCTATCAACTGCTTATCAGGTTATCCAACTCCTGTCTCCCAAAGGGCAGCAGGGACACTCGCCACTGTCATCAATCATCCATCAATTTGCCTTCTTAAGCTACCTTTGTACCAACCTGAACTCGTAAATCCTTGAACCTGCCACTGGGGAAAGATGGGGTGTGGAGGTGAGAGCTACTGTTTCGCTTTTGCTGCCCAGGAAGCCCCTTATCAAATGCCTGATAGCAGAAAGTAGAAAGGTTAGCTACACTTCTGAAAACTTTACGTCATTCTGATTTTTAGCCTGTGTATAGTTACAATTGGCAAATAACTCAGGCTTGCAAGAGAGTGTGCTGTAGAGAGTCGGGCTTTCCAACACCTCTCCTCTGCCACAAATGGCCATGTGACTTTAGATTAAAAAAAATCAGTCTTTCTATGGTGTTTCCTTATACATGTAGCAGACACTGTTAGCAATATATACATGGGTCATTTGTGAAGGTTACAGTACATATGAGTGCTCAGCATAGACATATATATCCCTTAATCTAATCCAGCATGCGAGTACACATGATGGGTAAGACTAGGTAAAGTCTCTCTAGCCTGTCTTTTTGCGGTTTACAGTTCAGCAGCTGAGACCCGACTCTCTCACAGTTCTTTGCTATTCAGGCTGATAAACGTTATTATTAGTGCCATTTGTGCCTCACGCTTTAATGCAGAGACCATCGTGGTAGCTCCTGGAGCCTGCAGCGTGCAGCGCACAGGACAGGAAAGCAAAGTGTGTCAGCCGGTGGCTGGACCCCTCATAGTCAGACAATGGGGAGAGTCGCCAGGCCTGATGCTGCCTTGGCTCGAAGGAGTAGAGCCGGGGTCAGTATCAGAGACAGGTCCGAGGAAGAAAGCCTCCGTGGTTATGAGAACACCGGGACCCGAGCTAAGTTAACAGGCGCAAGTGGCTTCAGGCAAGCCGTGATGGAGTGGTGGGTGTGTGGCCAGGACAGATCTTCCCAGTGGGCACGCAGCTCATATGGGGTTTGGTTTCACTCCCTCTGCATTTCCGGAAGAAGGGAGGCAGCATCTCCATGCCTGCAGTTAGGACCAGTTCCACCCTTGTCACTGTGTTCCTGTGACACACGGCACTGCCCTGTCTGTGCAGTTATGTTTTACTGGTTGTTGTTTTTTTTTTTCTTTCTGTGGGTTCCCTCCTGATCTTTCCTTAATCTTTCTGTGTATGGGTGTGTGTGTGTATGTGCGTGCGCGCGGGCACGCCTTGCACATTCTCGTGTGTGTGTTGGGGTGCACACATGTGCAGGGTTCTGTCTAGCTCTCATTGGGTGTTCCCAGTCTCCACCTGATGCTTTCTGAAGCTGTAATTACAGTAAGGCCACCACAGCCAAGTTTCTGAGAACTTAAAACTCTAGTCTGATTTAACCACTGAGCCATCTCTCCAGCTCCTGAAGGTACATTCTGAATTCCAAACATTATCTTCTAAAAAGAGGAGTTTTAGAATATACAGGGGTCCAAAGAAGAATAGGAAGATTGCCCTTACCTTTGGGCCTATCTGTCCTCTGAAAGATAATATTTAGAAAGTGGTTGAGTGTTTCAGTGGATTTGTTAGTTACGCATAGAAGACGGCAGCTGTAGTTACTTGGCGTCTCTGATAATTTAGAACCATTTTGTTCCCCCGCCCCCAAATTATAATCACTTCTTCAGGGCAGCATTTTAAAAAGCTCTGTTCTTTGTAAGATCACCAGGGTCAGTGACCTTGAATCCTGTCTTTGCCTAAAAAGTAGTAAAGCAGAGATAAGAGCTTTGTTATATGGCCAGAAAGTTTCTTTTTCCTTGACTGTTTCTTCTCTGTATTTTTTATGCTCTCTTTCAGCTCTTCAGCTTCGCTAACAGATGGAGCACCACCAAATCTCTGCAGCATCTTTTAGAGTAACTCATGATAGGACTTGAGGATGGCCCTTTATTTAATTTGTAGGTTCCCAGTTTGGGGTGAGGAGGGACAGCTATATTTCTTACGATGTTATGTTAAGATCTACTTACAAGCACACATTTTCGAGAAGATGTTTGTTCTATGAGTTTGATCAGGTTTTCAAATGGTTTTGTGACTACGAAAAAAATGTTTAGGGACTATGTGTAAGATCTGGTTGGGACGGCCCTGTTACTGCTGTCAACTCTGGCAGGGCACACACCTGGGCACAACCTACCAGGAGCTTATAAAAACTTTATGACAAAGTTGATTTATTGGTTAGGAAAAAAAAAATCAAGGGGAATTTTGCTATTACTACTGATTTGCTGTTAGCTGTGTGTGAACCATAAAACATTATAGTTAGTCCACACATGTAGATAAGATGTGTTCAGTTTAGTTACGTTTGTCCTTCTGTCTAAAGCGCTCTAAGTACATACGCAAACCTGGAGTGTGGTCATGGTCCACGACCACTGTTCTACCGCTATCAATCATATGAGCTACTTATTGATACTGTCTTGATAGATTTGGTAGACTGGAAGAGTTCAAAACACCAGAACAACGGTGTTTTATTCTCTCCTACAAATTCTCAAGAGTGGGCAAGATGTTCTTCACGTGAAACAATTTTAAAAAATGATCTCTGTAGATCACTGTAGACACCCATATGATCAGGTCTGCCCAACGATCTGACACATAGTTATAAGTGGTAAATATTTTGCCTTTTTTCCTGATATGTGCCTTCTCTTTCCTCTGCCTGTTCTTATGCAAGCGGAGAGAGAGAGTTGCCAACTGCATATTTAGCTGAAGCCAGTGTTCTCATTCTATTCTCAACTTGTGACTTCCTGGTGGCCAGGCTTTTTGATACCACTTTCCTTATTAGCTCCGCCCATTCTTCAGCTCCCTCCCACCCTTGTAATCATTGTAGCTGTGTGTGTTAACCATAAAACATCATGATTAGTCCGCAATGCCGATGTGGCCCATTCAATTTAGTTACATTTCATCTTCTGTCTAAAACTCTGCAAGCTTATACACAAACCTGGGGTGTAGCAATACTCCACGACCAAGGTAAATTCACGGGTGGAATGCTGCAGATGAGCCAAGGAGGACAGGAAGGAGGGGCTTGTTTGATGCCCAGGTCCTGTTGACAGTGGAAGGTCCTGGTGTTGTCATGTCTTCAGAAAATCCTACAGAAGGCCTAAATAGTTGACATTCCAAGGATCTTTCTGGCTTCAGTATTTTAAGAGTTAAAGAGCCTTGCCTTGACAGAGGCCAGTCTGAACAAAAGGCCTCTCTGCATGGTTGTGTTCATAGGGAGGCTTCCCATTGAGTTCAGCAGTGTCCACCATATGACCGTCATCAGTCGATTACAGTCAATATCAATTAGGGGGTGTTAATTAAAACTGCTGCCTCCCCAAGGAGAAACCATTGATTCTCTGTCTCCCTATAAAACATTGACACCCTCTTTTTATATATAGGTAAATACAAACGTAAGGTTTATTCCAGACAAAAGGAAGACAAAACCCAGACTTTTTAGAATGTGTCTGCTCACTGTAACTTAGTGCTTTTCGGCGATGCACGCCTGTTTCAGTGCTTTCTATTTTATCCTCATTTTACACCGTGTACCTGGCCCACTGCCCATGCCCATGAGTCTCCTGTTTATCTGTGAGTATAGCATGTCCCAGAGCTGCAGCTCCTCAGCAGAATGAAGGTACTGTACGATCAGAACGAGCCAGTGGGAGCTGCCATCTCTGCCTGACCTTTGGAGCAGATTGAGTGATCTCTGCGTTCTGGGGAGACCGAGGGACTCATGCTGTCCTATTTTCAGAGTGACTGTTCACTGAAGAACAGGGAGTTAGATGTTGAGGAGCATAGAGTCCTTTGGAAGTTCTTAGGTTTTAGTGTGTGTGTAAGCCATGTCTGGGAGCTTATTGAAGACACGTAGTCATCCTGGAGTTTTACCTCATCACATTCTAATTTCAGTGTGTGGTGGGGTCCTTGGAAGCAGGTACCCATCGTGCTGCTGATGTCTGTGCTTCAGGGACCACATTCTCATGGTCACCAAGCCCAGGGATCTCCACCAGGGTGACCTTGCAGAGGCACTGGACCATCAGTAATGCAGCCCTATAGGTCAAAGACCTGCTTAAGAAACCCTTTGAGGGCTAGCTTTCAGGCTTCCTGACACACCAGTTGTTCTTGTAATTTTTTATGTTTGCAATCCTCCCTTTTCAGTATCTCTTTTTCTCTAGATACTTGTTTTATCTGTCCAGTCATCTCTCCCTTATCTCGTTGTCCATCTCCCCTCTCTCCGCCTAGTGTGGGTGTGCGCACATAGCCCTGGCTGTTCACACTTATCTCGTGTACAGCTCCAGATCTCAGTGGCTTATGCTCTTATGACTTCCAGACCTTGTTTACTTGAGTTTCTGGTTACTTGCTGGAAGGTTTTATGTGTGTGCCTGTAGAACCTCTAATTGAGTGTCTGCATTAAACCCCAAAGTCATTTCCTTTGTGTATTCTTTTACCTATGTGTCCTGCTGTAATAAATGGTCCCACCAGTATTCTACGCAGAGTACTTGAGAGCGTTTGATTATTGAGACAGAGTTTTACTATGTAGTCCAGGCTAATATAGAACTCATTGTATAGACCAAGTTACCCTCATTGTTCATAGAGGTCCTAGTGTGTCCACCTCTGTGTTCTAAGGCTAAACACGTGATCTAACGTGGCTGTCCAGGAGAAGTTATTGTAATGCTTTTCTTTACTTTCTGCAGTTGTTTTCACTAATAGTCAAGTTATAAAGCAATAATGTTAAAAAAAAAACAGAGAATGTTTTCACATCAAAATATAATGTCAGGAAGAAAATAAATATCCATATTATGATATATAAATGAAAACTTAAATACATGGTGTCAAGAGCTGGGGGTGGGAAGGTTCATGGGAACACACTTCTGAAAGAGTGAAGTGTAATGTGATGTGTAGTTTAAGGACAGAGTTGAAGCCAGGAGTGTGTACACAGATTAGAAACAGGAAGGACTCTCACCTGAAGTGGGCTCAGCCCTTTCCAGTGAGCACGTGTCAGGGGCCAGGCCACATAGTTACACACAGCAAATGCCATCTTTCAAAAATAAACTTCATGTGAAATTTAGTGTTTATCAAGGGGACAGTAATGAAAACGTGCCCATGTACCATTTACATGTAAAATAACTTAAATGGTAACTAATATAGCAGTTATTCAGAACTGAGACCAGTGGATTTTTTTTTTTTTAGTCGCTAATTTTTGACGACAGAAGAAAATCTTATTTGATGTCTAATATTAATTTGGTCACCAGCACCACTTCTGTGATCGTCTGGGCTCCCTGTGATCCAGCCTGGCCTTGGAAGTAAGCATGGTTCACATAGATTAGCAGTTGGATGGGAGTCCTGTTGTTGTTAGGTTATCTAAAATTTTTCATCTTAAATAATGCTATGTGTGTATATTTTTTCTTTGTAATCCTGATTATTTGAGAGTTTTCTTGGGATAAATTACTTGGAGTAGACTTATTGGGACAGAAAGCAGGAGTGTTTTCTATGTTCTTTTTTATTTCAGTGATCCTTTAGTCACTTTGACTAAGAACTGAGATATATTATCTGTGATTAGTCTTTATATCCTACAATTGTTCATTTCTTAAGACAACCTCAGGGCTTGGCAAATGACTCAGTGGGTACAGTGTTTTCTGCCCAAGCGTGAGGACCTTCAATTTGATCCCAAGCACCCTCGTAGGATGCCAGGTGTGGCAGAACAGGTCTGTTCCCAGTGCTGGAGAAGCAGAGGCAGGCAGGTCCTGGGGTCTTGTTGACCAGCCATAGCGGTAGAAGCAGCAGGCTTCAGGTTCAATAAGAGACCCTGGCTGAAGAATTAAAGTGGGTATTGATGGAGACACCTGTCGCTGACCTGTGGCCTGCAGCGTGGATGTTCTCTCCCTGGGCATTCATTGCTGGCTCCTCTGCTAGGAGTGTGCTTGTTTGTCCTTGACGTTTAATTATCATTCTCCTTGGCTTCCCAGGTCTTCCCCAACCTGCAGTTTTTCCTTTGACCCAAGCGTGTCAAGCTCCTTCCTTTCTGACTCCCAGTAACATATGTAGTTGGACTTGAGCATCCTATCATGAACGCCCATCTTTTCTAATCAGAGAATTACAACTTTCATTGGGAGGAACACCATCGTTGACTCCTTGCTTAAAGAAAAGTCTCTTTATGGGAGGGGTCCCTATTAGTGCTCCTTTCCAAATAGTACCTCCGATAGTATCCTTAACATCTAGAGAATCATGTTCTTCCAACTTTGGTATTAGCAAAATCGTATTTTCTTCCTACAAATATCTGGTAGATGCCTTGAGTCTGTTGAATTAAAAGCAGGTAAAATTTCTGTAGAGCAAAAAGAGGGAGAGTTGCCCCTTGGAATTATTAAATAAGATGACCTCTTAGCTGGCAGGCTGGCTCAGCAGATGAAGGCAG
This sequence comes from Psammomys obesus, assembly GCF_907164565.1. Taxonomy (NCBI): domain Eukaryota; kingdom Metazoa; phylum Chordata; class Mammalia; order Rodentia; family Muridae; genus Psammomys; species Psammomys obesus. The sequence continues at coordinate 17,263,308 of NW_026596064.1, forward strand.
CTGTCTCAAGCCCAATGCCCTGAGTTAGGACATGGTAGAAAGAAGAGGACCAGCTCCTTTACCTTGTTCTCTGCCTGCCACGTGTGTACTGTGGGACATGTGCCCACACACTCACACACACGTGTATATGTGCACACACAAACACACCCATAAATAAATAACAGCAATTTGTATCACCTCTCATTTGAAAGCAGAGACCCTCCTTTGCTGCTTTTGCGTTCCCTGGGATGTTTAACTCAGTGCTGGGGACAGAATGTGCCCTTAATAACTGTCCTCTGTTCCTCTTCACTCCTGTTTCATTTTATTATTGCAATAATGCCTTTGGTGATAATTAAATGTTGGAGAACATCTATTTGGAAATACCCAGATTAGTCCTTCCTGTTACAGGCTGACCTTGCCACCGTCTCGGCCCTTTACTTGCTGCAGTAAAGTCCAGTGTGCTTCAGCTTTGAATTCGTTCCTGCATCGGAAACATAGATAACTATCAAATGTTTAGACATCCAGAGTTACCGTAATGAACACGCATGCATCACTTTGCCACCCTTGCTTATTCCACTGCCTAGAGAAAGTTGGGGTTGAATGAAACTGAGGAGATTCCTAGCCACAGTCTTCAGGTAAGCCATCTTTGAGTGCAATGTGAGAAAGTAAAGAAGGGGAAAATTCAAGAGGCGATGCTCATTGTGAAAATGCCTGCAATTCCCCTCGCCCTGCCCTCCTTCGCCTGAGTGCCAGTAAGCATCAGGCAAAAAGCACTGATGGCTGTCACCATGCTCTCCGTTTTATTCCTGCATTTGCGGGCTCTCATTTACTCCCGCTCTTCACAAAGGAATGGTAATGATGCTCATTAGTAGCAAGGTTCATTGTGAACTTTAACCTTTCCCTCAGTGTAGTTGTGAACATTCCCCTCTTCCTATGAAATGTCATGGAGAAAATTGAATTAGTATTAACAATTCTGAGAAATAAGAAAAGAGATGGTCTGTGAGTGACTGAAGTATAAGGATCATGAATAGTTCTGAGATTTCTGTGTTGGTACTCCTGAGTTTAGGAGGTAGGCGCCTGCAGCTTTTAAAAAAAATATTATTATTATTATTATTATTATTATTTACAATTTATTCACTTTGTATCCTGGTTGTAGCACTCTCCATGATCTCCTTCTGGTCCCATCCCCCTCCCCTAGTCCGCTAATAGAGAAAGTCTTCCTCCCCTACTATCTGACACTAGCATATCAGGTCCCATCAGGACTGTCTGGATCCTCTTCCTCTGTCTAGTAAGGCCACACCACCAGGGGGAAGTGATCAAAGAGCAGGCAACCCAGTTCATGTCAGAGACTGCCTCTGATCCCCTTACTAGGGAACCCACATGGAGACTGAGCTTCCCATGGGCTATGTCTGAACAAGGGGTCTAGGTTCTCTCCATAAATGGTTCTTGGTTGGTGCATCAGTCTCTGCAGGCTTCCCTGGGCCCAGATTTTTTGGCTTTGTGGAGCTCCTGCCCCCTCTTGGACTTATTGCCCTGCAGGTTTTGTTATCAAGGTTGTTAATGTTTCCTGCTATAGTTTGAATATGAAATGGCCCCCACTAGGCCCAGGTGTTTGAACACTGGTTCCCAGCTGGTCTTGCTGTTTGGAAGTACAGATTGCAAAACTGTTAGGTGGAGTCTAGGGGAAGAAGCAGATCACTGGGCTGGAGAAGCAAGATTTGAGGATTATAGGTGGATCTCCTGTCTGGTCTACTCTCTGCTTCCCAACCTCTGTTGTAACATAAGAAGTGACCTCAAGCCCCTGTTGTCACAGTCAGAACCTGCTCCTGCCCCCATGCCTACCCTGCCATGATGGACTCTACCCTCTCACCCCCTTAGTCGGAATAAATCCTTTCTCCTTTAAGTTGCTTCTTTCATGGGTTTTTATCACACTGACCAGAAAGGTAATTGATGCAAGTCGAATCAAACTGAAGATATGTAACAGGCTGAGGAACCCAGTAAAAGTAGGAAAGTTGGAAGTTTGGTGACTAACGCCTTTCCTGTTGTTCAAGTCGGAACAAAGCCAGGTAGGGATATCTAATCCCTTGATTTAGCCTGCAGACAAAGCACCTTCCACGGAAGCTTGTGTTGATAGGTAGATGCTGTTTCCAACTTCCCTTCTTAGAACTAGGGTGAAATAGGGACCAATAATTGCACTGGGGAAACCATGTTGGACGTGTGTTACTTGAGAGATAGATGACCAGAGAAATAGAACAGCGAATGTGGAGTAGAGAACATTGCGGCTGAGAACAGGAGTGGTCTCGAGCCAAACGTCTGATACTTGATATTTGACTCTGATAAGTCATCCCTAAGAAAGACTTGATGTTAAAAAATTTAGTAACAAAATATGAAAAGATGAATTTCCTGAAAAAAATCAGTCTGCCAAACTTATACAAAAGGAAATAGACAATATGAATAAGCTCATTTCTGTTAACCAGATTGACTTAATATCAGTACCTATGATGGTTAATGTTATGTATGAGGTTGAATGAGCTTTGAGTACTCTTATTTAAATTTATTTATTCTAGGTGTGTTAGTGTTTTGCCTGCATGTATATATATTCATGCCACGTGCATTCCTGATGGCCATGATGGTTAAAAAAAGAAGAGGGTATTGGGTCCTCCAAAACGAGACTTACAGATGGTTGCCAGCCAATATGCGGGCTCTCTGCAAGGGCAGCAGGTCTCTTCAGCACTAAGCCATCCTTCCAGCCCCATCTCTCCATTGGTTTTTGCTCCTCCATGTATCTATGGGAATACTTGTAGGTAAGATTGGCATTTGAATTGGTACTTTTAGTAGACTGCCCTCCAACAGTTGAGGACCTAAATGAACAAAAGGCCAGGGGTGCAAGGGGGAGGGATTTCCCTCCCTGTTTCCTTTCCTCACAGCTAGAGCTCCAACAGCTTGCCTTCTGCCCTCAAACTTGGATTTACAAAATGATTCCCAGTTCCTCAGGCCTTTAGACATGAATTCACTGACACTGTCAGCTTTCCAGAGCCTCCTACTTGCAGCTGGAAAACCATAACCCTCCTCAGCCTCTGTCATCGGCTGAGCCTGTTCCTCATCCCTCCACCACCTCTGTATGCATGTATAGTGGCATGTGCTGAAAACACGTGACTTACAAAATATCTTTTCAAAACAGAAAGTGCCAGGCCCAAATGGATTCACTAGTACACTTCACCAAACATTTAAAACATTTATAGCAACCACATACATTCCCTTTCAGAAGATAGAAACAGAAACATGTCATGTTATGAAGCCATTGTTACCCTAATTCTAAAAATAGACAAGATATAGAAGAAGACAAAGCTAGTGGCTAATGTCTCTCATGAACATCCATGTAAAACAAATAGTATTATTGAAAAAAAAATCCAAATGTATAAAAAGAATTACGTGCCATAACCAAATGAGGTTCATCCGTGCTATGTACAGCTGACTTAGCATTTAAAAGTCAGTTCATACAACCTATCGCATGAGTAGACAGAAGAATCAATGATTGTACTAATAGATGTTAAAGGAAACCTGAGTGTGGTTGGACTCATCTATTATCCTAGTATTTTGGAAGCTGAGGCAGGAGAATTGCACATTTGAGGTCAGTTTGAGCTACAGTTTTGAGTACAGATCAACGGACGGTATAATGAGGCTCTGTCTCAAAACCAAACAAACCAAACACAAGCAACAAAGGTTCAGAAGTATTTGACATGGATAATTATGTCATCTGTGAACAGTTTTTTTTTTCTTTTTTTTTTTTTAGTCTATTGATGAGTTACAGGTCTTTGATATTAGATGACTTAAAGTTTGAAGAGAAAATTTAGCATAGACAGAGTGATTTTCCCCAATAGCTTGAGAAGATACTTTGTCCTTTTCATGCACAAGGGGGAAATGGACTGGGATGTGAGTTTGCTTAGGTGTGCATTTTTCTTAACAACTAAGAAAAATAATAAATTGAGAAACCCAAACCTTCTTCATTCATTATGGATCTGTCGCATGCCTGTTTCCTTAGGCTGCTCTTGTGAAGTCTTAAGAATGCCGTACCTCCTGGGGGCAATCAGTTCTTGCAATCACTAGAATAATGTGTCACAACTAGAAGTCACACACGTTAAGGCATTTAATAATGAGTTGAGGAGTTTCTGTTGTTAAAATGTAGCTAAAGCGGTGGTTCTCAGCCTTCCTAATACTGCAATTTTTAAATGCAGTTCATCATGCTGTGGTGGCCCCCCCCAACCATAAAATTATTCTGGTTCTGGTTGTGACGGCTAACTGTTAGCTACTGTTATGAATTGTAATGTAAATATCTGATATACAGTATAGCTGATATGCTTACCTCCAGAGGGGTCGAGACCCACAGGTTGAGAACCACTGATGTAAAGGCAGCATGAGTTGATGAGATGATCCAGTAGGTCAGGGTCCTTAGGTTAATGGCTGGATAAGATGGCATCCCGGAGGCCGTTCGCCACCCAGTGCAGACAGCCTGTGGCCTTTCAGACACAACTTTGGAAAGAACCAGCAGCCACCTTAGTGTTATACATGTCGTGGGAATGACCTATTCTGCCTGAACAAACCTGATTTTCTATTCCCGGCTCAATAACTAGATAGCTAATCTTTGTATTTCCTTTCTTTGTTGAGCTAGCTTTTGCATTTAGCAATTATCCATTCCTTCTACGAACTGAAACTAATTAAGTCTAGACGTTGGGCCGAAGGATGGACAGTTTCATTGGTGAATTACTTTTAGATCTTACTCCCACATTAGAGTGAAGGCAGCCCTTCTAGAGGTACAGTGTGCATAGGTGTTTTAATCTCCCTGGGACTGACTGCTCTCTGCTTAACCCTTCCCTCTTGAGGTTCTGTGGTACAGTGGATAAAGAATGAATAGCACGAGGTTTGGGTTAGAGTCTTGGCTTTGACAAATTTCTTGAATTATTTTATGCAAGGTATTTAATTACTTACTTTCTGAGTGTACAAAATGAAGGGAAAAAAAAACCCTAATACTGGTGTCCATATACCTCCTAAGAATATTGAAGATAATATATGAAAAACTGCTGGTCTTCAAGAAAAAGGATTAAAAACATTCTTAGGCCCAGGGTTCACTGTCAACATGTCAGCTACACATATGGCACTGGAAAAGCCTCCTAGGTTTTTACATAGCTACAGAGTCTGTTCAAGTCTCAGGAGACTTTTCCTTGCTTCTGAATGGTATTCATGTGTGGTTTTGTGTCTGGCTGCTGGATGTCTTTTCAGTGGTGCAAATTGCCTGACAGCTGTTTTAGCTTTTCAAGCTTCTGGTCAACTCAAGAGTACAATATCTTTTCCCTATGTTGCCAGAGTAGCTCTAGGGAAGATTGTAAAACTGTGTGTGTGTGTGTGTGTGTGTGTGTGTGTTTGCAATGCTGAAAAATCTTTTTTCTTTTCCTTGTGGTAATTTAACAGATAATTCTGCTTGACATTTTCCATTGGTACCTTGTATGTTCTGTGTTACCTGATTCACCTTGCTTGAATAGGGAGCAAAGGTTAGCCCCTCCCCTACAAGTAATTTTGTAAGGTTTTCTAGGGCATCTTTCCTTTTTTAAAATGTTCTTTAAAGTTCATGGCACTTTTAAGTTTAACTTAGCTTTTTAAAGTTCTTATCACTTCCTCTTGAACCAAGGTGGCTCTCCTCAGTAAAACAGGACCCGTGGCTCTGCTGTGCTGTGTGAAACTCTGCTCTTCTGGATTATCTGTTTCCTGAGCAGCACCTCAGCACACAGGTCCCCTCTTTCCTTACTTTCCAGGTTGTCTGAGAAGGTATTAGCTTGTGAAAGCCTTATTGTGATTCAAAAATGCTGTTTTCAGAGGTTCTTCTCTCTGTGATTTCAAGTATTCACAAAGATCTGGAGATCTTTGTTTCCTGTAGATAAGTGAATTCTACCTTGCTGTTTCCTTTCAAGATCCTTGAGTTCTGCATCTGCTTCGATCCCCTGCTGGGTGGGGTCTTTCAGAGGACATCTATGGTAGGCTCCCATCCTGTCCCCTCTCTTCAGCCACTTCCGGTGTCTATTCTAGTTGCCCTTCTGAATGAGAATTAAGCATCCTCCGTAGGATGCTTGATTGCTACTTAGCTTCTTTAGGTCTGTGGGTTGTAGTATGGTTATCCTGTATTATATGGCTAATATCAGTTTATAAGTGAATATACACCATGTGTGTCTTCCTGGGTCTGGGTTACCTCACTCAGGATGGTCTTTTCCAGATCCATCTATTTGTCTGCAAATTTCATGATTTCCTTGTCTTTAATAGCTGTATATAGTATTCCATTGTGTAAATGTACCACAATTTCTTTATCCATTCTTTGGTTGAAGGACATCTGGGTTGTTCCCAGTTTCTGGCTATTACGAATAAAGCCACTGTGAACACAGTTGAGCAAATGTCCTTATTGTATGGTGGAGCATCTTTTGGGTATATGCCTAGGAGTGGTATAGCTGGGACTTGAGGTAGAGCTGTTCCCAATTTTCTGGGAAAGCGCCAGATTGATTTCCAAAGTGGTTATACAAGTTTGCATTCCTACTAGCAATGGAGGAGTATTCATTCCCCTTGCTTCACATCCTCTCCAGCATGTGCTGACACTTGAGTTTGATCTTAGCCATTCTGATGGGTATAAGATGGAATCTCAGAGTCATTTTGATTTGCGTTTTCCTGATGACTAAGGATGTTGAGCATTTCTTTAAGTGCTTCTCAGCCATTCAGTATTCCTCTGTTAAGAATTCCCTGTTTAGCTCTGTATGTCATTTTGGGTAGAGGGCAGGGAATCTTATGAAAGAAGGGGGGGTAGATAGACCCAGAGGGACAGGAGTTCTACAAAGAGAGCAACAGAGCCAAATATCTGGGCCTAGGGACCCTTACAGAGACTGATGCACCAAGCAAGGACCAGGCATGGAGAGGACCTAGATGCCCTGCTAATATTTAGCGGATAGCCAGCTCACTAACTTAAAAAATACCATACAGCTGTATCTTAAAAAACAAAACAAAACAAAAAACCTTTTAATTAATTCTTTGTGAATTTCACATCATGCACCCCAATGCCAGTTATCTTCCCCTCCCTCCATATCAACCCTCTGCTCTTGCAACCTCCCCCCCAAAAAAAAACAAGTACTAAAATTTTTTTTTTTTTTTTTTAGTTTATAATGATGCTTTATACATAGCTATACACATATGTACAAACAATTCAGAAGGCTAGAGAAGTTAACTCCAAATTTAGAAGTCTTGGAGGTACTACAAATTATACTGGGCTCCAACCAGTGATTAAAGTTGAGGTAACAGCATTTGGACTTGGCCTTAACATTGCACAGGGGGAGGGGAGAGTATTAAGGCCAAGAGTCAAAGCTTCGCATTCCGTAATTAATAGTGGTAAAATAAAGCACTCCTGGATTAAATTAAATAAGACAAGAACAGGACACGATAAGAAAGAAACCTCTAGGATTCTACTATTCCCAGGTTTTTTGCAATGGTACAACTGGTGCTGATCCCAGGGTCGTCTGTCATTGTGTCAGACTTTGATAGAAAAGGATGACCCACAGGAACAGCCTTGCTGGGCTTGAGGGTTATTCAACACTTGAAATGAGCTTTGGATAAGTTCTTGGCTGAAGTCCACCTGGGCCCCGTTCACGAAGGCCAAGCTATCAGAATCAACCACCACTCTTGCCCCGCCCTGTTCAAATACCCTGTCGTCGGGGTTAATAGCTGTATCCATTGAAAATTTGTATTGGAATCCGGAGCATCCGCCTCCGTCCACTTGCAGCCTGAGGAATTCTGACCCTTCGGTGATTTCCAGAAGCCTCTGGACGCAGCTGTCTGTGAGTTGGATCTGTCCCTCGCCAGCATCTGGAATGGAGGACGTCGCTTCCCAGCGAGTCAAAAGCCCGGGAGAGGCCGCGGCGAGCCTGCCCCGGCGCCAGGGAATGACCGCCCGGAACGCCGCGGCAGTTAGGGACAGGGTTTTGGCGGCCGCCATCTTGCTCCGTAAGCTCCGCCTCTAAAATTTTAAAAATTTAAAACCAAACCAAAACAACAACAACAACAACAACAAAATCTTGCCTTGGCAGCTGCAGTATTCCATGGTGTGTCACACAAATATACCCTTTTGCTCAAACAGTTTTATTTGCAAATATTCATTGCAAGAACTCATTGGTCAGCTTCACGGACTCTGGCTTCTGCTACGCCATCAATGCTAGGATACCCTGCTGTGTCACGAAGATGCCACAGCTTTGGTGGTAGACTGGCCCCTTCAGTGCTCCAGCAGTTCACAGATGGGTTAGATGGTGGGGTGGGCCAACTCAAAGCCCTGGATCTGGGCCTGGGTAGTAGCTGAGATGGTCAGCCTGCCAGCTCTCCTGCACCTGTGCCACCAGGGCCAACTCTCTCACTTTTCCCAGGTGAGGGACATGGAAAGCTTTCTTGCCTGAGGCAGCTGACAAGGGCCAGAACCAGCTCTTTTGGTGTTCATGCCTTTGGGGCCAGCTCTCCCACACCCCTGCCACCAGGGCCGGCTCTCCAGCACTACCCTGGTGAGGGGCAGGGTTGTATCTCCCATTCTCATGCCGTCAGGCCCACTTACCCACACTCCTGCCACCAGGGCCAGTTCCACAGTGCTGCCCAGGCAAGGTGCGGGGAAGGGACAGGGACATCTTTCCTGAATCCTGTAGCTGGCTAGGAGTAGGTCCAGCTCTCTTGTGCTCATGCCATTAGGGCCACCTCTTCCTTGCCCATGCCACCAACCCAGCTCTTCTGAGCTGCCCAGGTGAGGGCCTTATAGAAGAATTTTCTCAACTGAGCCTCCCTCCTCTCTGATGACTTTAGCTTGTGTCAAGATGACATAAAACTATCCAGTATAGTAGCATTCCTTACATTTTACCACACACACACATACACACACACACACCTCTCTTCAAAGGATTTGCTAGTTGATAGGACTCAGATATATTTCCAAACCATTTACATGTTTAGAGAGAAAAGGTATTTTGCCTCAGAGTTTGTTCAGAAGCCTAAGAGCCCACTGGGCACTCTACCACTTCATACCACTGACCAGAAATCCAACACACAAACAAAAATTATTAAACCTTTTTTTTTTTTAAGAAGTTGTTTTCTTTGTAACTCAACTGCCTGTCAACAACAAAGTGGCTGAATATGTTGGTTATATTCCTCAACAGAACAGTACACAGAAATAAAATGAACTTCGGCATATTAATACTTGGGGACATCTTGCCAAAACAAGCAAGCAAACAAATAAAAACTTGATCAGGTGCAGCCAATATACAGAAAACTATATAATATGGTTCTATGTAGTTGAAGTTCAAAAAGGGTGATCATAAAAGTCAGAATAGTAGCTACTGTATTGGGAGAGGAGAGTGACTTGAAGGGTTCTTCAGGAGGCTTGCAGGATTATGGTAACTTATTTTTCTAGCTATCTGTTGGTTGCCCAAGTGCGCTCTTCATAAAGTATTATTGAGACATGTATGTTCAATATGTGCACCTTTAGTTATGTCTGTTATCTTTTAAAAGCTTTATATTAAAAATGAAATCTTAGTTTGTTTATTAGACTTATTTATGTTGATAGTCTTTCTTGCTATTGAATCACTTTAAGAAACCTTTATCCATTACTTGTGTCTCCTGATTATAATGAGCATTAAAATTGTATTTGCTTTACTGTATAATTTTCTAATACTAGTATTTAGAGCTATAAAATTGCTTTTAAATATTACGTTAGTTGCATCTCAGATGCCTCTGGGATTTCGGAAATACACCAAATGCCCAACTAAAAATTTAAATGTACTAAGAGGGTTTTGTATAACAAAATGATAAAGGCTCTTATTAACTTTCGAGCACTTATAACATAGACCCGAATTAACTTCACTTTGTGTTGGAATGTATCATCATGGCTTAATTGATGCTTAAGTCCAAATTACAGATGCGCATAAAAGTTTATGAGGTAACCCAATGCATAGAAATCCAACTAAATTTTAATTAGGAATAAACTAAGTTTAAAGGAAATTAACCTATTACAAATAAATTTGTCTTTCTACACCACTAGAATTATTCATTTGCTTAAACCTCCTAAACGGTGATGGTATCCAGACTACCCCGCAGCCCACAGTCAGCACAGGAGCTCTGACCCAGTGAGCGGTAAATTAGCATCAGATTAGATACTTGGCATCTGCAGTTGACCCTCACGCCCTCCTGATTACATGAGTTAATGCTGCCCTAGATAGAGCCATCAGGACTTGACACCGTGGGTAAGACCTATTTAGAGAGGGCATGGTATTCCTAGTTAACAGCTCTGTTCTACTTAGTCTCAAAGTCTGAGAGACTGAGTAGACTTCACAATTAGTATAATTGCTGTTTTTATTTTGTTTTCCTGGGACAGGGTCTTGAGTAGCCCAGGCAGGCTTTAAGCTTGTGGTTCATATGCAGCTGAGGATGAACTTGAATTCCTGATCCCTCCTCCTTACCAGTGCCAGGGTCACAGGTGTTTCCCGCCACACCTAGCTTGATTACCATGATCATAACGTGTTGATCCAACTATCTCGGTCCATATTCTCAATACTAAGGCAGTTCCTGGCTCCATTTGATCCATAGCTGGGTGGCATTAGCCAGTACAGATTTAGCCAGTTCCAGCAGCCTGTCAGTTGCAGTCTTCTGTCTTTAAAGAAACATAATATACATCTTTCCACCCGTCCAGAGGGGTCTCCATAAGCCTTGCCTGTTGTGAATCTCTGTGGCATGGTCCTAACCATACCGGAATTCCTCCAGAAGCACAGGTATGGCACCACCCTGTTGACTTTGGCTTCATTTGACCTACTTGTCCAGGATCTCCTAATACTCACCAAGGCCAGCAGTCAACACCTACTGCATGATGCAGGAACTTGGTACTTTTTGCTAAGTGACTGAAAGTTATTTGGAAAGCAGAAAGCCACTGTATCTGGATACTGCCGAGAAACAGCTAATAGCCCTCCCAACAGCAGCAAGTTACAGCAGTCCTAACTCCTTCCAGACCTTTTGGGTCTGGATGGTTGATGTTGGAAAATGTGTGTGTGTGTGTGTGTGTGTGTGTGTGTATGTATATGTTATATATATACATATATAATATGTAATTCATATAATACATATGAATACATATGAATATCATATACATATATAATATGATGTAATTCATATAATACATATGAATATATATGTATATGTTATATATATACATATATAACATATACATATATATTCATATATACATATACATATATACACATATATATACATATATATACGTATATATATGTGTATATATATTACTGTTTCCTCTCTTCTGCCACTTCCAAAGTCTATCCTGTTTGCCTTATAAATGAGAATTAAGCGGTCCTCCCTAGGGTCCTCCTTGTTGTTTAGCTTCTTTAGGTCTGTAGATTTTAGTATGTTTATCCTATGTTATATGTCTAATATCTGCTTAAAAGTGAGTATACACCATGAGTGTCTTTCTAGTTCTGGGTTACCTCACTCAGGATGGTCTTTTCTAGTTCCATCCATTTGCCTGCAAATTTTATGATTTCCTTGTTTTTAATAGCTGACTAGTATTCCATTGTGTAAATATACCACAATTTCTGTATCCATTCTTCTCTTGAAGGACATCTAGGTTGTTTCTAGATTCTGGCTATTAGAGTAGAGCTGCTGTGAATAAAGCTGCTTATTGTGTGGTGGAGTATATTTTGGATATATGCCTAGGAGTGGTTTAGGTGGGTCTTGAGTAGCACTATTCCCAGTTTTCTCAGAAAGTGCCAGATTGCTTTCCAAAGTAGTTGTACAGGTTTACATTTCCACCAGCAATAGAGGAGGATTTCCCTTTCTCTACAACCTCTCCAGCATGTGTTGCCAATTGAGTTTTTGATGTTAGCCATTCTGATGGGTGTAAGATGGAATCTCAGAGTTGTTTTAATTTGCATCTCCCCGATGACCAAGGAGCATTTCTTGAGCATTTCTTTTTAAGTGTTTCTCTGCCATTCGATATTCTTCTGTTGAGAATTCTGTTTAGCTCTGTACCCCATTTTTCAATTGGATTATTTGTTTTTTTGGTGTTTAATTTCTTGAGTCTTTATATATTCTAAACATTAGCCCTCTTGTCAGATGTAGGGTTGGTGAAGATCTTTTCCCAATAGGCTGTTTTGTTCTGACGACAGTGTCGTTTGCTTTACAGACGCTTTTCAGTTTCATGAGCTCCCCTTTATTAATTGTTGATCTTAGAGCCTGCACTGTTGGTGTTCTGTTTATGGAGTTGTCTCCTGTACCAATGAGATCAAAGCAATTTTTTATTCTAATAGATTTATTGTGCCTGTTTCTTTGTTGAGGTCTTTGATCCACTTGGACTTCAGTTTTGTGCAGGGTGATAAGTATGTCTCTATTTACATTTTTCTACATGTAGACATCTAGTTAGACCAGCCCATTTGTTGAAGATGCTATCTATCTTCATTTTTCCATCATATGGTTTTGTCTTTTGTGTGTGTCAAAAATTAGGTGTCCATAGGTTTGTGTGTTTATTTCTAGGTCTTTGATTCCATTCCATTGACCCACCAGTCTGTTTATATGTAAGTACCATGTAGTTTTTATTACTGTTGCTCTATACTACAGCTAGAGATCATGGATGAAAATACCTCCAGAAGATCTTTTATTATACAGTATTGTCTTAGCTATTCTGTTTTTATTGTTGTTGTTGTTGTTCCATATGATGTTGAGAATTGTTTTTTCAAGGTCTGTAAAGAATTGCATTGGTATTTTGATGGGAATTGCTTTGAATCTGTAGATTGCCTTTGGTAGGATGGTCATTTTTACCATGTTAATCCTATCCATCCATTGTTGCTGTTTCTTATTCTACTGGTTTTATTTCTCCTCCTCCTATTCTTCTTCCTCCCTCCCCTCCCCTCTTCCTCTTCTTTTCTCATTTTCCTGCTCTTCTTCCTCCTCCCTCTCCTCCTTTCCCTCCCCTTCTTCCACCTCCTGCTCCCTCTTTGTGCACCAGTTTAGGTGGTTTCTGTTGTTCTATCTTCAAGTTCATTGGCTTTATTTTTTTCTTCCTCAATGTCAAAGCTTCCCAGAAGCCTATGCAGGGAAATTTAATTATTGGTTTCATACTTTTTATTTCTAGAGAGTCTAGTTTATTCCTTTTGTGTGGGAACAACTGTCTGTTAAAAAGTCATTTCACTGCAAATCAAAACAACCTGAGATTTCACCCATCAGAATGACCAAGATCAAAAACTCAAGTGACAACACATGCTGGAGAGGTTGTGGAGAAAGGGGAACCCTTCTCCACTGCTGGTGGGAATGTAAACTTGTACAACCACTCTGGAAATCAATCTGGCGCTTTCTCAGACAAATAGGAATAGCGCTTCCTCAAGATCCAGCCATACCACTCCTAGACATATATCCAAAAGAAGCTCAAGTACACAAAAAGGACATTTGCTCAACCATGTTTGTAGCAGCTTTATTTGTAATAGCCAGAAGCTGGAAACAGCCCAGATGCCCCTCAACTGAAGAATGGATGCAGAAATTGTGGTACATCTATACAATGGAGTATTACTCAGCAATGAAAAATAAGGAAATCATGAAATTTGCAGGTAAATGGTGGCACCTGGAAAGGATCATCCTGAGTGAGTTGTCGCAGAAGCAAAAAGATACACAAGGTATATACTCATTCATATAGACATACAACATAGGACAAACCCACTAAAATCTGTGCATATAAAGAAAATAAGCAAGAGAGAGGACCCTAACTAAAACGCTCAATCCCCATCCTGAAAGGCAAAGAGGATGGACATCAGAAGAAGAAGAAAACAGGAAACAACCTAGGAACCTGCCACAGAGGGCCTCTGAAAGCCTCTGCCCTGCAGACTATCAAAGCAGATGCTGAGCTGGATGGCCAACTGTCAGGCAGAGTGAATGGAATTTTATATAAGAAGTAGGAAATAGTAAGAGCTGGAGAGGATAGGAACTCCACAAGGAGAGCAACAGAACAAGAAAATTTGAACACAGGGAACTTCCCAGAGACTCATACTCCAACCAAGGACTATTCATGGAGATAACCTAGAACCCCTGCACAGATGTAGCCCATGGCAGTTCAGTGTCCAAGTGGGTTACATAGTAATGGGAAGAGGGACTGCCTCTGACATAATCTGATTGGCCTGCTTTTTGATCACTTCCCCCTGAGGGGGGAGCAGCCTTACCAGGCCACAGAAGAGGACAATGCAGCCACTTCTGATGAGACCTGATAGGCTAGGTTCAGATGGAAGGAGAGGAGAACCTCCCCTATCAGTGGACTTGGGGAGGGGCATGCATGCAGAAAGGGGAGGGAGGGTAGGGTCGGGAGGGGAGGAAGAAGGGGCTTATGAGGGGATACAAAATTAATAAAGTGTAATTAATAAAAAATAAAAAAGAAGGCAAAAAAAGGTCATTTCACTCATTAAGTCCATTTTTCCCATTAAATCTTTATGCATACTTAAAATAGCTGTTGTGGAGTAGCTGTCTGCTAGCTGTAACACATTTGCCATCTATACTCTGGCATTTATTGATTTTTCTACCACCCTTGCTTTAGGTCATATTTACTGTCCTTTTGTGTCTTGTAGCTTTATTAAATGCAGACTTTGTTGATACTGTTTCTGGGAGTCCAGATTGAAATGTCAGAGTGCTGCATTTTATGCAAGCAGAAGGATAATTAGCTGGAATATAAAGGTAATTGATTTGAAACTTGATAGTTTCAGGTTGCATTAGGATGTGAAAACCTGGTGGTTTGACTTCATGTTATGGTGAGGCTCAGGGCTGCCTTTCCTCTAGGGCTGTAAACACCATTACTCAGACTGCTTGGGGCTCATTCACCTCTTAGAATTTTCAGTGAGTCCCAGCACTTACCAACCCACAGACTGAGTCAGCTCACAGCTTCCTACTGGCTCCTCTGCATTGATCTGCATGAAGTCTTGTCTTTTGGCCAGGCGCCAGTCTCTAGTCAAACCTAAGGGGAACTTCCTGTCGATTTCTGAAGCTCCTTTTCACATGTCCTACTCTTTCATAACACACTCCACAAAGTCTGTGCATCTCAGTAGCCCTGAAATGGAACCCCTGCTGTCCTTGCCCACATAGCCTGTTGTGCCCTGCTCTGATTTCCTCCTCCAGGAAGGGAACATGCCCTGGGCGAGAATGCTGGGGCAGATCTTCTCTGCTCACCTTGTGATACTTTTTATTCTTTTCTGCCTTTGGTTACATTGTGTGTTTTGCTCATTTTTACAGCCATTTACAATGGCAGGGGCAGAATGAAATCATCTAGTTGTTTGTGGCTGGCGGCAGACATCATGGCATACTTTTTACTAATATTTAGTGGCAATTTCTAATGTCAGTCTTACTCAGATATGGGCTATAAGGTACTATAGACTATAGACCTTAGACTTAGTTTTAGTTACATAATCTAAATACTTCATATTTTACCATGATCATATTTTAATTTCCATTTCTTAAATATTTATGAAGTTACTCTGTGTTCTCTACATCATTTAGACTATGCTACCAGCTCTGATAGTCTGCATGTAGTATAACATTTTCCTATTTCATGATTTTTTACTTATTTAATTCAACTACATAACATTTTACTAATTAAAAGTTATATATAAGACTTTTGTATAGTATAACTAGATTGCTAGACAGCAGCTACTCTGACAGTAATTGCAGCCAGGTACACTCAGATACTTTACCTAGGGTGAGTACTGATTAAAAGCCCTTGTATTTTAAATTACAGCAGAGACCCCGACATTCATGTTTGGTCTCCTGGATGAGGGGCGTTTGCCGAGTTTTTATAGCGACTGTGTCCTAGTATGTCAGAAAGCAGAGAGAACATGAAACAGAAAAACAGGTATTTGTAAAAGTCCCCAGTTGCAATTTCTCCCCATAATATTTTCAACTCCAATTTCACTCCCAGGCTTTCTAACAACTGAACTTTCCAGACGTCATTAGACCGATATCTCAGTCAGTTTCTTTACTCCTGTTATCCCCCAGTTGGTGAACAACCAGATAAGCAGTGGCGTAAATTACAGTGGGACACAGAAAGAAACAGATTCCAGCTCTCCCCTTAATAAGGCCTTATGATTCACTCCCATGTGTCTGAATTTGTTTCTTTTGTGCAGGAAATCTGATAGCATGGAAATAACGTTCAGAAAATGAGGGCACAACACTGGCTTTTCAGACAGATGACTTTTACTTTGTGGGCTCAAGTTTTGTTTGTTTGTTTTTTTTTAATTATAAAATGATCAGGGTAAATGATATTAGGATGTTTTCTAACTTTTTACATTCTTAGAGTTGGAAACTTAGCAATTTAGTGTACGAATATTAAAGTGATACACAACACTCAAGGTTTACCTTAAATCTTTGTTTTTACATGAAAATGAAAAGAATATATAATCAATTCTGTAAGGAAACTGAACGGTGATATGTAAAACTGTCCCAAACAAACACTTCCAGAGAAACCTTTAAAACTTTGAAGTTGATGGAAGTGAGGCAGGAGAGCAATCGCCCAACTGCCGTCTGGCCGCTGGCTCGATTTCTGGAGAGTTAGGGTACGCAATCCTCAGGTAAATACCCGCTCACTGGGGGCGGAAACACTAATTCCAGGGTGCCCTGAACGGAATTTGTCTTGGCAATGGAGGCCCTGTTTAAGTTAAGATGCGTGCTGTCTAGAGACGCAGTGTCCTTTATAAACACCTCCGTCCGTGAGGCTGAGAAGGTGGATAGTTACGAGGAGATCTTTTTGTCTTTTAACTTACTTTATTTTAAAACTAACTCAGCGAAAACACCCCCTTTACCCTACACTGGTGATTAAATTCCACTTTTTATTTCTGCTAATGCGTGTGGATGACATACCCAGTGGTGGTCTAATCTGTTTATTTTTACCCCCCTCAAGCACATTCCCCTCTCCGGTACAGACCCAGCCGAGACAGTTAGTTTAATGGCACTCGCCACTAGATACTGATACGGAAGCATCCAGAGAAGGCTATTTTTATCAAATCCTAATTAAAACATTGGAAGTTGTTATTTTTCATGAAACAACTATCGAATTTTAAACTGACTGACTTACCAGACTCAGCTAATGTCCTTCGGGTGTTTTGATTGTTAGTATTATACATAAACAAACATTGTGGTATACATACATACTAAAGTATACACACATGTATACTATGTATATATGTGCATGCATATTTTATTACACATATGTAACCCACGTCATAGGACATTTAGAAACACCATGAAGTCACTGGCCTGTCATTTCCCTGTTTATCCATCACCTCTGGGACCCTCATTGGAGACCGCCTTCCAAGGTGAGGCGGAGGTGATCATGAAATGTGGAGCACTGTCCTGCGGTTTCGCATGCCTTATGTTTCCTTTGTTAGTCGTATTTTCACAGCCCTCCCCTGGAGAGGCACTTTAGAATTTTTATTTTAAGTAATTTTCATTTCAGCGAATGTGACCTTATAGGTTTGTTTGGGTGTTCTGTCTCTCCAGTCCGATGGATGGCTCCACTTATCCTCCCCCAGCCCTCTTCATGCCGGAGGAAATATCTCCCCACCAGCTCTCCGCAGCAGTCTTGAATCTCCTGCCCAGAGTTGGCAGGGCTGGATAACTGGACTGGGAGTCCACAGACCCCGGCACCTGGGATCACAGAGTTGGTGGACCCCGGGGGAGGGTTAACTTTACTATGCCAGCTGAACTCAGGTTTCAGTGGCTTGTGTTTGCAGTAGAAGGGGCCTCACAGGGAATGTGTGAATTTCTTTTAAACCGTTGGCTGAATTCGTTTTTTTTTGAGGGTCTTTGCCACCACAGACATTAGTACCCTCCCTGCCTAGATCTGAAAGGATTTCACCATATTCAAAACATAAGTGAAAAAAAGAAAAGAAGAAAGGAAACATTAAAAAAAAAAAAAAAACAAATGTTAACAGCAAATACTAAGATAAAGCTAAACCTTTTACATATTTATTGTATAAATGCATTTGACACACACTTTTTTTTTTTTTTAATCTTTCCACCCGTTTCTTGCCTCTGTGGTTGGTTCTGTGGTTGCTATGGGGAAGGTTATAAGAAGGGAGGTAATGAGGTTACAAGTTCTCTGCGAGTGAGACAGAAATAACAGCCCCTCCCTGTACCATCTCCAAGCCTTCTCCCCCAATCCTCACAGGCGGATTGGCCTTCAGCTCTACTGGGCGGGAGTGCTGACAGAGCATTTTAAGACTTACAGAGTCCTCTTCATTTTACTACTTTTAAGCCTGATCACGTTCACCGTTTTAGTCAATACCACAGGTTGGAAGCATACAGGAATGAACTGTCAGTCCCGGGACATTTTTGTTTTGTGTGGGAGTTTTGTTCCTACTGTTTTGTATATTTAAATTCATGATTTTTTTTTTTTTTTTTTTTTTTTTTTTTTTTTTTTTTTTTTTTTTTTGGTTTTTTGTTTTTTTTTTTTTTTTTTTTTTTTTTTTTTTTTTTTTTTTTTTTTTTTGCACGGATATGAGGGAGGTTTGGAAGCTTACAGACAGGACCTGATGTAGAACAGTTGGGATTTGGTTAATCTCCTTAGAGACAGCACTAATCTATGTATCAGATGCCCTGGACAACAGTGCCCCTCCCTGCCTCCTTTCTCCTTACTCTTTTCTCAACTGTTGATTTATTTGTCATCAATTTATTTCCAACTCTTTTTTTTCTTTTTCTTTTTAATACTTTTTTTTTCTCATTTTTGTTTCCATTTTATTTTTGAATTTTACTACTGCTTTGTCCTGGGAAGTAGTTAGCTGTTTGACCTCTTCTTATTCAGGTGGGTTGGGGGGCACAGAAATAGATTCACTCACGGGCTAAAGTGATTTTCCATAACACCGAATTAAGAGCAGTTCTGTGTTTCTTTCGGTGATTGTAACAAAACCTCGCTAAAGGTATGCATCAAAATGAGAGTATGGCCATAATTTTTTTGAGGCATCTTCTGCCAGTGGGGCATTTAGAGGGTGTAGCTGAATCAGTCTGTTTTCTGATTATCTGTGCTTACAACCTGAAGGTGCTTTTATGAGATCAGAGATAGTTATTAGTTATTATCCTTGTGCCATGAAAGTTTAAGGTATACTTTCCAAAATGATGCTGGGAGGTAGACATTTTTATCTCTTAAAAAGGCTAAATTGCCCAAGGCTTACAAGTTTAAGTAAAATGTTAAGAGAACACAGCTGGCCCGCTGCCACACTGACATGCCAGGTCTCCCCGCCATTACTAGGGCCTGTGTGGTTTGGAATTAGGAAATATTCATCAGTCATATTAGGCAATGGAAGCCCAGCTCCATCTCCGGGCCACTGTGTCCTCATGTAACATGTGACCAACAGCCATACGACTGCCTAGCCTTGTTACTGAGATTTATATAAAGTCCTCGCCTTGCCACACTGTTTAACATATGCATCCCCTATGGTCCATATCACGTCCACGCTGGGCACTCCCTCTCTCTGCATGCTGGGACCTGGGCATATAGTTTCAATGTAGAGTCTAAGTGAGGAAGGCCTACGCTAAGAGAATCTGAATTGTCACAACAATTTCAGAAATATGTAGGGTGCCAAGTGGGGCATTCAGAAGAGAAGTATAACCTGTTGCAGAGGCAGTGGGATTTTGAAATCCAAAGGATGGGCGGAATTAGAAGGACTGCGTGGTGATTCTAAGAAAATGGACCATCCAGGGAGTAAGGTGAGGGAGACAGGTGCGCTGTTTAACCCGGGTAAATCTACTGAGAACAGAGGCAACAGGCAGATTCTGCAGGGCCTGTAGGCTGTGGGAAGTATTTGGACTTTTCACCGGGCCCTGATTGTTATCTCTGTCCTACCTCTTTCTCTGTTTACATTCCTAGATCTCTGTATCTGAAAGATAACAGATCCCTCCCCGCTTTCCTCGTGCCCAGTGCTAGTCTATCACACTCCATATATCCCCCCAAAGAACGCCTTGACTGCTGCCAAGTTAAGCTGGGACCGACACAAACACATCTCAGAGATCGAGAAAAAGCATGAAAACCAGTGTTCCGTCTGGTTCCTCTGGAACAGGCGCAGTCGAGCTGTCCAGAAAGAGCAGGTCTCAGAACATAGCACCCTTCCGAAGGCCTCAGATGGCTTTATTTGTTCATAATAAGTCCACTTGTTGGCTTAGCCACTTCTGTCATATGAATGCCTTCGTAAACAAATGGAGCTTGCTTGCCGCAGCCAAGTGGGGATGCGCCATTGAGTGGTGAGGTTGAGAGAACACTTGTATTTAACAGCAAAGGCCACTCACTGCTCTGGCCTTTTGCCACCTGGAAACTCTAGATAGCATTTCCCAATAGAAATCTTCAATCTGGTAACCTGAGGAATAGGGACCGTCAAGTACAGTATGGCAGCATCCAAAATATAAATTATTTCATCCATAAGGAAACCTAACCCAAGAAAGAAAATGTACTTTCTTCTTAGTCTTGTTTAAAAGACTGTGCTTTTCAAAAGTTCCTAGAAAAAGAAGCCGGCTTGATGCATTTTTGCTTTTGAGAAAGGCAGGTTTCTCAGCAGCTCACATTTGAATTGGAGAGCTATCATCAGAGTGAAGCGATGTCCCCAAACACTAGAAACACACAGTCCTTAGATACCGTCAGTTTCCTGAACCACCCCTGGCTTGAATCTAAACCATAATTTCTGAGATTTGAAGACACAAAGATAAAAGTCTTTCATCTCATCCTTGGCGCATTAGCATTTACTTTGAAATTATATTCATTATTCCTAACCTGACAATGGTTAGCAAGAAATGACTATCCATCTGTGTTTTTTGTTTGTTTGTTTTGTTTTTGTTTTTGTTTTTAAGATGTTTTAACTTTAAATCTGAGAGTCTCTTCTTTGCAAGTGTGGCATGGAATTTAATATCTATTATTGGGGCTCCTTAAGTATACTGCTAGGTCTCTTACAGTGTGGAACTGTGAAGTAAGCCTCTCAATGACATGTGGAATAACTGCTGGTGTCCCCTCCAGGGTTTGAAGTCTGCCCTGTCACATCTGTGCATAGGGAATCTTGTGGTGATGAAACCCACAAGATTTCAGTAGGAAGCCCACAGGATTTTCAGTCTTGCCCAGTCTCATTTTCTTAGGGCAAAACAGAACACAAGTCTCCTTTTGTCAGGGTACTTGGACAACTTGCGTTCCCCTGCCTTTGGACCCTTTTCTCTGGCTCAGTGGCAGCCAGTCCCACCAGGTACCTCTGTGGGCATAGGACTCGCCCAAGCTAAGAAGGCAGGTTAGGCTTTCTAACCTGCAAAGCCGGGCAGTGAGGGACTTGAAAGCTGGCTTGGCAAGAGCAGGCATGGAAGAGGTGAGGGAAAAGACAGAGAGGTTTTGAAGTTTGCATTCGTTGCCAGCTTTTGTCTTATTCATGGTTGCCCACAGTATTTTGAATATTTCTCTAAGTCCACGCCAAGAGATGTTAGCGATGACGTCTCAGATCTCTCAGCTCACACACAGAGTCATGGGTCTTCCACTCAGAACCCTGTACGTGAGATGTCACGGAGACACAATCCACAGGAAGAGATGTGCAGAGATGGCCTCTGCAGCCAGCAGGGCGACCACAGAGCAGTGCGGCTCTGTGGGGGATGGCATCCTGGTAGCTGCAGGAGGGTCTGGCTTTCAGTCTCTCCTTGCAGGGGCCGCTGCAGTGTTTATCAGATTCCTTTCTCTGTGATAGCTTTGGCTGCAAACTAGTCGTTAACTTGTGTCTTTGCTCATGCCACTGATTGTGTGTGTTTTCTAATGCTTTCCTGCCCCAGATTTGTTCTATCATTGAGGTATAATTTACAAGCAGTAAGTCTTCCCACTTCAGGTGTGTAGGTTGTTGCATTTTTTCTTTTTTTATTAAATTTTATTTTTTATATTAATTACAGTTTATTCACTGTGTATCCCGGCTGTGTCCCCCTCCCTCATTCTTCCCCAATCCTACCCTCCTTCCCTCATCTCCTCCCATGCCCCTCTCCAAGTCCACTGATAGGAGAGGTCCTCCTCCCCTTCCATCTGAACCTAGCCTATCAGGTCTCATCAGGACTGGCCGCATTGTCTTCCTCTGTGGCCTGGCAAGGCTGCTCCTCCCTCACGGGGAGGTAATCACAGAGCCAGCAACTGAGTTTGTTGCATTTTAACAGACATTTACAGCTTCGTTTTCACAGGAATGCACAAAGCCTCTTCACCTCAGATTGCTCTGGACTTTTAGTTCTCTGCCCTACAATATATCCCAGCCCCAGCTTAGCACCACTGATGTTTTCTATTTCTATCTGTATTTTTGACTTTTTCATAATACAGTTGTTTTGTGGTTTGTTTTTTAAACTGGAGGCTACAGCTTAGTTACTTCTGGCTTATTTTACTTTGCTCACGTCAGTAATTTGTTCTTCCTTGTTGTTAATGAGTAGTACCCAACGCACTGATTGGCTGCCATAGTTAACCTCACTTACCACTTTGATTGGCTCCTGAGGTGCTCAGTAGACACGCCCAGGGGAGCAACTGTGAGAATGTTCCCAGAGATGACTGGGTCATGAGGGCCCTGCCCCAATCAAAGATTCAATCAAAGAATAGATTCAGAATTTCAATAGACTTCTGGGAAGGGGTGGAACTGTGGGAGACAAGCCTAGCTGCAGAAAGCAGGTTGCTGAAGGTGTGCCTTTGAAGTAGATCTTGGCCCTGACCCCTTCCTCTTTCGCATTTGCATCAGAGTACATTTTCCATTCCTGGTTAGAGACTTGACTCAGGCACCCTCTATATGTTGCTGTATTCATTTTCTTAAACTCTCTTAGGGATTTGATGCCCGTGTTCAAGAGGAATGTTATCCTGTAACTTCCTGTTATTTTTTATTGGGTTTTGGAATTGGGGTATAGTGTTGGGAGAGCATTTTCCTAGAAGTTTGTTGTGTACAGCATTGATGTTAATTAATTGATTTCTGAGTTTACCATTGAAGTCTTTTGAACTGGTGACATTTTGATGGGAGGGGATTGAAATACAAATTTAATTGTGTCTTTATTATTAATTAATTTTTGAGACAGGGTTTCTCTGTATAGCCTTGGCTGTCCTGGACTCACTTTGTAGACCAGGCTGGCCTCGAAATGACAGAGATCCACTTGCCTCCTTATTTTTATTGATCTTAGAAAACTTTTGAATTGATTGAAATTCTGGGCTTTCTGTCTTCATTTCATTGAACTCTTTATGCATTGGAGTCTTTGTGCTTTCTTCTTTTTGATTGTAATTTGCTTTAATTTGCTCTTCTTTTGCTTAGGGAAGAAACTTGACGGTTATGAATCATATTCTTTTCTAATAATGTCAAGGTACTGTTAACTTGGGAGGTTGAGTGATACTTTGCTGCCTATAAATTTTAATGCGTTGTATTTTTATATGTACTATTTTGTATTTTTTCATTCGTGTCTTCTTTGACCTTTGAATAGTACATACATTTTAGTAAACATTTGATGACTGCTCTAGATTTCTTTCTGTTAATTTTAGTTCTAGTTTAATTCACATTGCTTACATGATGCTCTTCTAATGTGTTGACGCTTATTTTGTAGCCCAGAATATGGCTCATGTGGGTGAAAGTTCTAGTTCCCAGGGAAAGCACTGTGTAGTCTTTGTTGTTGGAGGGCCCTAAACTTTCACGTTCAGGTCACGACTGTATTTAGATCTTCTTATTTTTACTGATAATTGTCTATTCTATGAGTTAATGGTAGGAAAGTCTCACAATCTCAAATAATATTTCCTTTTCATGTTTCATTTTTATCGGTTTTTGCTTCTTGTACTCTGAAGCATTCTTGAGAAAGGAAGACAGCTGTGGGCCTGTAACACACACAGGCCTGATGATTCTTGATGATTGGCCTTTGTCATTTATCATCTCCTCTTCCCCTGGTTTTAGTGACCTAGCTCCTCTCTTTTTACATTCTGCAGCTTTTCCCAGTTCCTGCCAGTGGGGAAGGTGATGTTGGGTTTGCCAGACACAATTATACTTGTTATGTGACCTTTTCTCTCTGATATTAGAGACTGAGTTAAACCTTGACTAGGCCAGGCAAGTGCTCTGTCACCGACCTACACCCGTAACCCACGTCTGGTGTATCTTTAGATAAGACCCATCTCATAAGAGCTTTCTTGCCTGTAGATGGCTCTTTTATTTGGTCAAGTTCTGATTCCTGGTTACCCAAGATGTGATTGAGAGCCTGTGTCTAAATTCTGGTGACCCACCTGTAAGGAGTCTACTTTGTTTTCTCTGAAGGGAATTTCAGTGTGATATAGTTAGCACACTCATTAGACCGCTGCCGAGCTCCGCTCTGCTCATCCACCTTGCTGCTTTTGTAGTTAATTACGGTCACACACCTCACATTAGCTTTAAATAATGATTTAAATTGCAGATGCCCACAGGAGTCAGGCAGCAAGCAACATGGCTGACTAAAAATGTTACACTGTGGAGAGACAGGAAGTGAAGGGGGCTTGCTGTGTCTAAAGCTCTTGTGAACTGCCATGCCAGATGGAGGCCCAGTGCTACTAGTTTTTCAAGATTAATTTGGTAATTGAGGCCTGTTTTTATTAAGTTATAAATAATTCAGAGTTATTTAAAAAAAACCAGTGAGTCATGTAATAGTGGCGAAACAAAATATGTATATAAATTATGTTGCTGGTCGGTGGTGCTGTGGTAGCTAGGTTTTCCATAATTACTCTC
Organism: Psammomys obesus; assembly: GCF_907164565.1. Taxonomy (NCBI): domain Eukaryota; kingdom Metazoa; phylum Chordata; class Mammalia; order Rodentia; family Muridae; genus Psammomys; species Psammomys obesus. Next base: position 17,288,072 of record NW_026596064.1, read on the forward strand.
AGGCACTTCTCTGCATACATCTTACCAGACTGTAGTCACACTGAAAGGGGAACAGAATGCCTCCACCCGTAGCCAGATATGACATCAGGAGAGGGTGACAGTGATATGACATTTGAAGAGGATTCTGAAGTTTATGACAGGTATTAGGGGCCATTGCTGAGTAAATGTTACCCAGGATATTTGTGCCTGGGTTTGAGGATGAACACACATACTCTGAAAGGTGACCAAGAAGAGTTTATCCACCGAGCTCCCTCCCCCTTGCTCAGCGCAGGCGTGGAAGTCCCCTGTATCATCGATGTCATCCCCCCACACACACACCCCTCTGCCTCATCTCTAGACCCGTTCTTTACATCTATGGTGGAGGAAATACTTTCTCTATTCTGGTGCCTGGCTGTGTTCTGTTTTCCCTGGAATAAGCTCGTGATTGAAGAGGTGAAGTCAGCGGGAAGGCACTAAAATAAGTCAGACCATTAAAATATAATGCCATGTGACATAGCCTGTATATTCAGTGTTTGTTGCTTCAGCAAGAAAATAAGGACGGGAAATTATGCGATAGCTGCTTCTATGTACCAACAATAAAATGTATTGTGGGAAATAGGCATAAAATGGAGATTTGGCAGTGATCCTGTACATTGATTAATGAAGGTAACCAACGTAAAACAGAACCATCTGTATTTATAAAATTAACCAGACATTAATAACCATTTAGTACAGTGTTTATGGCCAAAATTTAATTTAATTGCAATTAATACAAACATTTTTAGTTCATATAGCATTTTAAAAAACATTTTAATAATAAGTCTAAATATAATTTCATCAGTTTAAATTTAATTAAAATACAGAGAGAAAGTAATTTGTTTTTTAAAAAAATCCCAGTCTTAAAGAGTTGTAATATTTTCTCAGTTTCCTTCAGAAAATGTAGATTGAAAGTTTAATGTGCTGAAATTTATTTCCCTCCAATAGAAGTGTAGAATCTAACTTGACTAGGTGAACTGGATTTGTATTCTGTTGCACATATGATGGACGACATGTGTGAGGTCGGTGTGAATGACAAGAGCCAGCGGGCATTCTCTGAGTGTGACCTCCCTTAAAACATTTGAGCAGCAGGATGACATAGCTCCCAGGGTGCCTGTGACAAGGTCCTGTGTGCCCCGCTGACTGCGTTCTGAAGGAAGCGTTCTTCAGGAGGGCTGACCCTCAAGCAGGAGCACGTGCTCCACCGACAGCGGACATTGCTCCATTTTGAAAGCTCAGCTGGGCTGCGTGGACCAGCATCCGTTCTGAACTTCCACTGTTCTACTGTGGCAGGTTTTCTGGAAGACCTCAAGTCATTTGCATCTGGCCCTGGGCAGACGGCTGTAAATGCCCTTGGTCTCTTCTCGTGGCTGGGATAATCCTTCAGGGTTTTTTTGTTTTTTGAAAAAGGACCTCTGGCAACATCATTTTGTATGAATTGTACTTCTTGATCAGACATGATGTAGATTTCCTTTTGCTTCAAATTTTAGAATATGAATTTTTAGACTTTGAAAAGAGTAAAGAAAACTTTAACTTTTGATTTCAACTCCTCAGAGGAAACATGGTTATGTACTTTATTCCTTTCTTATTTGATTGCTGAGTCATTCAGAATTCATGAGGTGACTTTAGTTGGGGAGGGGGTGGAATGAAAGTACTAAGAAAAGATTGAGCTCTGCAAAATGCCACCAATTCAGCTCTTGAATTATGCATTTTGCATGTAAATATTGCAAATTGTAGGATGTTGTAAGTGAATTTTTAGTCTAATATTTAGCATTAAAGTTTAAATCTTTGCCTAGCATTTTAAACATGAAAATATACTTTAAAAGAAACTTGGGTTTTCAGTTGATGTTTTACAGGTTGGGTAAAAATTAAGCATTTAAAAGTGAAACACTCCTTTCTTTACCTTAAACTATTTAAGGTTTCTTTTCTTTGAAGAATCGTATGTGCTGCATCGAACATGTTAAAGAGCCCCGGGACGCACAGATCAGCGTGTTTCACCTTCTACACCCTTTGAATCTATCCAAGAGCAACTTTTATTTTTTTCTCTTCAGAAAATTAAAAAGTTGAAAAAGATGAAAAACTAAAGCAGGTCATACAACTTGTTGTGATTATTGCAGATAAAAATTAACCAGGAGAATCTCAGCACATCCCCAGAAATGTGCATGCCACTGCCAGATGGATTGCCAGGCGTGTATTCCCTGGGAACACATGGCTCTTCGCAGCTTCCCTCCCGTGAAGCCAATCAGGAAGGCCTCCTGGGCAGAACTCAAGATGGCACTGCACCCGCAGCTCATGTGTGTGTTTACGTCCCTGATCTCAGCTGCCCTTGCCCATATTCATTAAGATCAGTGATTCCCAACCTTCCTAATGCTGCGACCCTTTAACACAGCTCCTCATGGTGTGGTGACCCCCGACCATAAAATTATTTTTGTTGCTATTTCGCAACTGTGATTTTGCTTCTGTTAGGAATCATAAGGTAAATATCTGATATGCCACCGCAAGGGGGTCATGACCCACAGGTTGAGAATACCTGGTTGATGGCATGTAGGCCCATTCTGAGAGAGACAGGGGATGGGTCCTTTAATATGCCACAACTATAATTTAAAAATTATTGTCATTCTGAATGACTCTTGTGTGCTTTTTCCCCCCAGGTTAATGTATTCCTCCACATAGTCCTCCATAAAGGTAAAGATGTTTGTGGTAATGGCGAGTGTCTTAGGTGACTTCGAAAATCCTGGCCCAGAGAGAATTCTAGCGAACAGAATGTGCTGGCTAATTTTATGTCAACTTGACACAGCCTAGAGTCATCTGAGAGGAAGGGACTCCAATTGAGAAATGCTTCCTTAAGACTGGGCTGTAGGAAAGCCTGTAGAGCATTTTCCTAATTAGTGCTTGGTGTGGGATGAGTTTGCACCTTGTGGGTGGGGTCAAGCCAGTGAGCAGCACTCCATGGCCTCTGCATCAGTTCCTGCCTCCAGGTTCCTGTCCTGTTCAAGTTCCTGTCCTGCCTTCCTCCAATCATCACTGGATCTAGACTGAACTATGACCTAGAAATGTAAGCCAAATAAACCCTTTTCCTATCCAACTTGCCTTTTGGATCATGGTGTTTCATGATATCAAGAGTAACACAAACTAGCTAAAGAATATCAGCCTTTTTCTGTGAACTGCTTTTGTGTGAAGCAGAGAAGAAGAGCCGAGTTTTCATTGCTCAGTAATGACTCAGTTTGTAACAGACTATCCCCTACTCTACTACAGGGACAGTATTGCCATAAGCTGTGTTCTAGGACATGCCCTGTGGCAGATTTGGCACAGGAGAAAACACACTCTACTGAAAGTTAGACGGCATAGTTCCTGATTTTGAGACCGCTCACCTTGGGCCATCATATTTACATGTAGGATTGAAGACAGTGGATTAAATGAGTATAACACTGTGTTTATCAAGTTCCTATCCTGTGTTTCCATAGACCTTATAGCATATGTGTGAACTCAGGCTAAACAACCACACTAATGAAAACACTACCTGTGTGGACACTGTTTATGCTGCTGTGAGTAAGGCTTGACTTTAGCCAAGAGATCAGGAGAAGGGAGATTTGGGGAAAAGTAACACTTGAAGTAATGAGGAGGAGTTCCTTAGTAAGAGCTGGAATCCACCGCAAAGCATAGAGAAATGACAGAGGCCTGAACAAAGGTCCCCATTCAGGAAGGCAAGAGGAGTTTAATTGGCAAGTTTGAGCATGCTAGGTCATGGTTTACAGCAGTGGTTTTCAACCTGTGAGTTGCGACCTCTACCTGGTCACAGGGCAAATGTTTATATTACGATTTATAATGGTAGCAGAATTACAATTAGGAAGTAGCAACAAAATAATTGTTTTGTTGGGGGAGGGGTTGTCACCACAATCTGAGGGACTGTATTAAAGGGAAGGTTGAGAACCACTGGGTTAGAGGATGACTAGAAAGCAGAAGAGTTAGGATTGCTAACTGGCTTGCTTGTTCAAATTTGTGCTGTTTGAGCCATTCCCTGCCGTAAGGAATACCAGAAGGTTGTCTGGTACTGCTGAAATCTACCAAATCCTTAAAGAAGGGTTAAAATCAGTCCTTCTCTAACTGTTCTAATTTCTATAAATTAGAAAGGAAAAGAACACTATCAAACTTATTCTATAAAACCAGTATTACCTTGATACTAAAACTTGGTAAAGTTACAACAAAAAAGAAATCTATAGACCAATTTCCTTGATAAACAGATGCAATTTTTTTCAAGGAAATTATGGCAAACTGAGTTCAAGAACATATTAAGAACACATCCCATGACCAAGCTGGTTTCATTGCATGTTGGTTCAACTTATGCAAATCAATATGTTGAATCCAGACGCAAATAAATGCAAGGACAGAAATTACATGATCATCCCAAACCATGGAGAATGTATTTCACAGAGTCTGACATCGCTTCCTGATAAAAGCTTTGAAGAAACTACAAAGGAACGTACCTCAATACAGTAAGGGCTGTGCACAACAAATCTTTACCCACCATTCTACTAAATGGGTAGAAAAGCCGTATTTACTCTAAAATCTGGAATGACACAGGATGCACATTTCCTACTCTTTCTCATAAGAGTTTAAAGCCTTCACCAGAGTAATAAAGCCAAGAGAAAGCAGTAAAAGAGGCATACAGATAGGAAACAAAGACATCATGACTTTCTATGGAATTCTGATGGAAATTGCATTGAACCGATCGATAGATTGCTTTTAGCAATGTAGTCATCTCCAAAACGTTAATTCTGGTAATCCATGAGCAAGGGAGGCCCTTCTACTTCCTGTGTAGTTCATTCTCTTTCCTCAGAGGTTTAAAGGTCTCACCGTGGAGTTCTTTTGCCTCCTCTGTTAGGTTCTCAGGGAGATGAAGAGCTGGATGCTCATTAAGGCTACAGTTGCTGGTGGTGGTGTCATTTCACACATCCAGAAATCTCTGATTAGGAAGAAAGGGCAGCAGAAGACTGTCTAAGGGGGGCTGACTCCCTTTTTAGTTTAGAGCTCTAGTCTACTTTAAAGATGCCTTTTTAGCTTTTACCATTATATGTTCATGTGCATGTCTGTGTTCGGGGTACACGTGTGCAAGTGGAGGTGCCTGTGGAGGCCAGAAAAGAGTACTTGGAGGAGGTACATTGAGAGGCACAGGGACAGAAAAGGACAGAGACAGAGGGAGAGAGCGGTCAGTAAAGGGCCAGTGGAGTCACAAGAAACCTTGAGCTGTCTGACATGGGTGCCGGGACCTCCAATCCTCTGCAAGAACAGTGCTTGCTCTTACTGCTGAGCCATCTCTCCAGCCCCAGGACTCTAGAATTCTTAACCGCTCATCGGTATTGGTGATTTCAGTGGACTATAATCTCTGTGAAAAACAAAGTTTGGGGAAAAGGGGAGAATAAAGAATAGAAACAATCCTCCCAATCTTAGTGAAACCCAGGAAGCAACAACAAAAAATTCTCACAAGTTTGCCTTTTTGTTTGAGCAAGTTACAAGCTTAATTAGCTTTTCAGCCAACAAAATAATCTGTGTTTGAGTCTTAACCACATTTTAAGCATTTCTGTGGCTTCGAAAAAGGTATTTATTCTAAAGCAGTAGGTTTTGATTGGGTCAAATGTTTTTGTTTTTAAAGCTGTGTGGATTTTTTGATGCAGAAGTTACAGGAACACAGGGTTTTTTTTTTTTTTTGTTTGTTTGTGTGTGTATGTGTAGGCATTATTTTCACTCTGGTGGATAAGCTCAATAAAGGTCATAAACCCCTCCAGATCAAGCAAGCAAACAAACAAAAGCCATCCAAACAACAGCAAAACACTTTGAGCACCCATATAATCCTGCAACAGTAATCAGTCAACCAACCGACCAATCAATCAGTCTACCAATGGGCTAAGAACTGAATAAATAGTTTTAAAAATAATAAATACACCTAGCTGATAAATGTTTGAAAAAGAGGTTCTTGGCCACCAGGGAAAGGCCAATTAAAATTGCTGTGAGGGAAAAAAACCCAAAAAACAAAAAACAACAAATGCTGGTAGGAATATGGAAAAAGAAGAGCCTTTGCACAGTGCATCTGAGAATATAAACTTGTGAAGCCGCTGTGGAAGGCTGCGTGAAGGTTCTCCCCAAAGCCGGAAATGTAACTACCATCTACCGCAGCTATACCCCTCTAGGGAATATACAAGAAAGTCAGCATACTTCATAGATACTTGCACCTCCATATCTAGAGCTGTGCTTTTCACAATGGCCTGTAAATACAGCCTAGAGGTCTATCAGTAGATGAATGAAGAAAATGTGGTACATATAGACATTGGAATTGTATTTGTCTGCAAAGAAAAAAAAATGAAATCATGACATTGACAGGCAAATGGATGGAATTAGAAACCATTATGTTAAAATGAAATCAGTGAGAGTCAGACAAATAATGCATGTTATCTTTTATCTAAACTTAAAAGCACAAATATAGGTATATCTGTAGGTGTGTGTGTGTGTTGCGTGTGCATGCATGAGTGTGTGCACGTGTGTTTGTTTGAGCATGAATAACATGTAGTTCCTGAAACTACAAAGGTGACTGCGGAGGGGAAGAAGACGGTAATGGAAAACACATGTCATGAAAGTGTGGAGCAGAGGGGAAGGAGTCCATGGGGAAAGGCAGGGAACCAGCCAGAGTGGGTCAAAGTACACAGGGGAGGGAATTCAGGGAGGGGGATGAGTAAGAACAAAGTATAATGACACATGAATGAAAATGCCATAATAAAACACACTATTTTGTATACAGACCTAAAAATGAACGAAGAAGTCTTAAAAAGGAGCCTGGCACAGGAGGGCTCACTTTCGTGTGTCCAGGAGGTGACGACAGTAAGATTTGCATTTGAGAGAGACTTTTGGAAGCCATTGGTGTGTAGATGAGAATCCAGTTCAAGACTGTAAGATTGCAGGGAAAGTGTGGCTATCAGGAAATCCTTTGAGGCACAGGAACACTTGAAAGCCCCGTGGCAAGGAGTGAAACTGCTCCAAGACCGAGAAACACTCAAGAAAGGCTGGGGTGGGTGTGGGTATGGGAGGGGGGAGGTGTACAACACGAGACACAGTCACTCAAGCTGTCCCCCTGCGGCTGAGGAGAGGTGGATTTCGACAGAGAAATCTCTGGCAGATGCCCTTGAGGGTGCAAGAGAGATTACAAAGACTGAGCGGCCACAAGGTCTCTGGGAAGCTGGAGGAGTTACTTTTAGAAGTGGGGCAGGAGTGGATCAAAGACCTAGGGAAAGAGCAGTCCTTAGAGAGCCAGGGTAGAGAGCTCTTCAAAAGGAGTCACAGGAAGAGCCTGAAGCAGCAGATCCTGGGAGTTGGGGGTGGGTGAGTGGGTGGGAAGGCTGCCTTGCAGGAAGGGAGGGATTGTTTTGAAATGGAACGACTTTGAGTAACTGGAGAATGTTTCATTGCTGCTGGGGAGTGTCGGTGGGGAGAGAGGTCTTGAAGCTATGAGGAAGTCTGTGACATGGTTACTAAGGGGACCAAAGGGATAGGATTCAAAGTTCACAGGAGGTGGGGGGTGGTCCTAAATAAGCTTCTCTAACAGGAGAGAGGGAGGTGAGGCAGCTGGAGCTCAGTTGTAGGTTTACAGTCAGGCAACTGAGGAGGTTTCCATCTAATGGACTTCTGTAAAAGCCTGTTATAGTTTAAAATTTTGTGATTGCTTAATGCTGTGGTAATAAACATTCATGAGGCATTTTAGTGTTTGTTTTCTATAGCGAAACTGCCTGCATTGAGCCCAGAGTGTACATTTTCTAACCCAATGGTCATGTGACTTTTAACTGGTCTTTATTTTTTTCTCTGAACTTCTACTTTCTCTTTTTTTTTTGGGGGGGGGGAGAGACAAATTTTATTAGAACAAGCAGCTCATTCCCATCAAGGGGATGGGAAGGGCCTCAGAGGTGGGTGCCCTCTCTTGATTCTTACACAATTAAATGAGTCTGCCTACACAGTCTTGACTGCAGGCTTGGGTGGTCAGCATGCTCCATTGCATAACCAGCGAGGACAGGCATAACGGTGGCCGCCATCTCTTTGGTACTCATCCCACCCTGTGGGGGAGGGCGATAACACAAGCCCCTTGTGTAAGGAAGCACCAGGTTTCAGGGAGTCTGTGATCTGTTTGGTGCTCCACAGGTGATTAGAAGCAGGAGCTAGGTGTCCGGTCAGAACATCTAGCTCACCTGCCCCTTGGCAGGCTGTGGCAGCTGACTGTCTAGACTGTTTATTCTGTAGCTGTGCCGAAGTGTGAGATCCAAGAATTAGATCATGTGAAAATGTAAAGTAAACACAAAGACTGCTGCAGGGGCTTTCTCCTGCCAGCAGGCTCCTCTTCCCTGCTCCATCCCTGCCCCAGCCATACCCTATTCCCACCCTATCCCTGCCCCATCCCTTACCCCTCCCTGCTACCTCCCTGTTAAAATCAAGTGAGTTTTAGCTTGATTTGAGGATGGATGATTTATTTGAGGATGGATGATGAGCGTCGCCTTGCACAGCTTAGCGGGGTAGGTGCACTGGCACAGTCTGAAAGCTCCGATGGTGGCGTGCCTGTGGCTCTTCATTTTCTTCTGTGAGGAAGGGTCTTGCCCAGGCTGTCTGTATTTCACAGGCTTCTGCTATGCCCTCCCCACTCTGGGATAATAGGACTTTGTCATCACACTTGGCTCCTCCCCTCTCTGTCCCTCCCTACCCCTCTTGCTTCTGTTCTTTCCAGGCAGGGTATCACTGCAGTTCAAGCTGGCCTCAGACTTGAACTCCTCCTACGTGCACAGCTGTACACTGCCCAGCCCACTCTCAGCATTAACCCTGACAGTTTCCAGCGGCATTTATGGTAGCAGGTCATTGTGATGTACATGCTTTTCATAGCCTATGTCTGTCCTATGAGGTAACTATATATTCACTACCTTCAGTTTGCCCCAAACCTATCCTTTTCCTTGTCTTAACTGCCGAGTTTCTTTGAGCTTTCTAAAACTGCAGAGCTTTCCCTATGATTTTCTAACTGAAGGACTTTTCATGCTGTTATCTGGTGCTTTAAATTCAGCCGCAGGTGGCTTGTTTTATGAAACATTTTATACTGAAAATGTCACTCTGGAGAACATCATTGGCCCATGCGAGGAGCGAGCAGGTCTGTGGAGGAAGATATTATCCATGCTTTAAAAAAGCAATTGTAATAACAAGATCTCATTGTCTTGCTTTTTTTAGGGGGGAGGGATTAAGATAAGATCATTGCCATATAAAAAGATGCTACCATGAACTTAGTGTCCTCTCCATGATTTAGACAAATTGTTTTGAGGGTCTTTGTGACCTGTTGAATCTGCTTTTATTTTCACACTGTTCTACAATGCAAGGCGGTGGGGCTGGCCTTGTTGGTAGAGAAAAAGGACAGTTGTTTTGATTTCTGGAGAGTTGGTTCTGATCCCTCCTTTTGTATTTTAATTTTTTACAGCGTTATTACAGTTTCCATTCTGTCAATTCACTCCTTTAAAGTTTAACATGTATTGATCTCTACTAAATGTATACAACTGTATAACTATGGCAACAATCTAAAAAATCCCAGAGTCCCTCCTGAGCTTGCCTATACTTCCCCTGATGGTCCCCTCCAGGCCCACACAGCCTGCAGGCTGCTTCAGGTCTGGTTAGAGTTGAGCTTTCCATACATTTCTTTCATAGGAGACAATATGCTGTGCAGTATTTTAGTTCTGGCTTCATTTTCTTGTTGCAACATGTATTGGCAGTTTGGCCTGCCTTTCTGAACAGCATTACTCGTTCATGTTTACCACGTTTGGGTCACTTATTTATGTTTGGTGGCATAATATGAAAAATATTGCTCTCTGTATTTATGAACATGTATTTGTATAATATGTTTCCATTTTGTTGAGTTAGAGTTTTAAAATACGGCATTAAGTTATAATACGCTTAGGTATAATTTTTTAAGAAACTGAAACTATTTTCCAAGGAGCTGGTGCCATTTTGTATTCTTACAAGCAATATGCGAGTCCTCTCTTTTCTAAGCACTTGGTATGGTTTTGATGTTGGCCAATCCAGTAGTTGTGCACTGTTGTGTTATGGTTTAAATATTGTCATCATCACTGTTCTTTTGTTGTGAAAAGGTATCATGACCATAGAACTCTTATTAAAGAAAGCATTTAGTTGGGGGTATCGCTTACAGTTTCAAAGGGTCAGTCCATTATCATCATGGCATGGTGGCGAGCATTGCTCTAGAACAGCAGCTGAGAGCTACATTCTGATCTCCAAGCAGAGAGGCAACGGGGTGGGATTGGATAGGGGGAAACTGGGCCTGGCTTGGGGTTTTGAAACTTCAAAGCCCACCCCAGCAATGACACATTTCCTTCAACGAGGCCACAACTACTCAAACAAAGCCACAGCCCCGATCCTTCCCAAATAGTGCCACTCTCTGGTGCCCAAGAACTCAAATATTTGAACCTGTGGGGGCCATTCTTATTCAGACCAGCATAGATGTGTAGATCCCTTTAACACTGGATTACATTTTAAATCGAATTATCATGGGTCTTTATATATTTTGGATATGATCTCTATAAAATATGATTTCTAATATTTCGCTCACGCTATATCTTGAACTTTGTATTTTCTTAATTTGTTAGAAGCAAAAAAGGTTTTTGAAGTTCTTGATTTAATTCTGATAAACTGTGTGTCCGCACGTGTGTGTGTGTGTGTGTGTGTGTGTGAGTGTGTGTGAGTGTGTGTGTGCACGCATCTATATGCACATGTGAGCACAGGTGCTGGAAGAGAACAGAAGAAGGAACTGGATGCCTGGCACTGGAGTTATATGCCCTCATGCCAAACTTCTACACATAGGTACTGAGAACCCAACCAAGGTCTTTCACAAGAGCAATGTGTGTGGCTGAGACCACTGAGCTATCTCTCCAACGCCAAGACTTTTAACTTTAATGAGCTCTGTTTTACTATCTTGTTTTCATTCATAACATTCGCAGTGTTAGTACTACTTTAAGATCCCTCTGACTAGACCAAAGTAACTTTAATTTTTTTTCTGTATTTATTTGTAGATGGATTATAAGTTTAGCATTTTTATTTAAGCTTGGAATGTTTCCAAGCTTATTGTGTATGAGGTATGGGTTCAAATTCTGTCTTAGTCCCTTTTATCTACATAGTATTGCCATATTGTCCCAGTACCATTTGGTGGGGGAAGCAAGCCTGCTGCTTTCTTGTTTTGTTTGCATCCTGTTGAAAAGTGCCTGGCCATGAGCACCAGGTACCCCCAGTCAGGTGCAATTTGTTTACAAGTCACTTCTCATACTAACTCTAAACTGTCTTGATTGTTATAGCTCTATAGAAAAATTTGAAATCAGATAGTATAAACCCTATTTCGAAAAAATTTATTTTTGTTTTATGTACTGCTTGAGTGTGTTACCTACATGTTGTGTTTGAAATATGTGTGTGCAGTGCTTTCAGAGCCCAGAAGAGTGTTGGAACCATGAGACTGGAGTTCACAGGGGTCCTGAGCTGCGACGTGGCAATCAAACCAGGCTCTTCTGCAAAGCAGCCATTGCTCTTAACTGCTGAGCCATCTCTCGATTCATTGACTATTATTATTTTTTATTATGTTTTTTAGATTTCTTTTGAGTCTCTGTGATTCTTCTGTTTTCATGTGTTAAAATTAATTCATTCCCATGTACTTGAAAAGAGCCTGGTAGGGGTTTGATTGGATTTGTTCTGAATTTTATCAGTTTGTGGAGAATTAATTGACCTCTTATTAACATTGAATCTTCCAGCTCATGAATACTGAAGTATATTCTCATTTATTTGAGCTGATTACTTCTTTTATTAATGTCTTTTATGGTTTTTTTTAGCACAAAGATGTGCACATACATTGTTAGATTAACAGATAAGCACTAAGGTTTGCGGTGTGGATGCTTCAAAAATTCATTTCATATCGTGTCTTTTGTCAAGATTTATCAACTTCTGCTCAAACTCTGACATAGTGTATTGAATCTGCCCAAATACTGTGCTATTGCCCTATAAAAGAGAATATATGGTCTCTAACATTTTAAAATTGCTTTCCAAGACATGAAGGGACAAGCCACGTTTCTTAGTTTGGCTCAGTGACTGGTGAGTCCTTCCCTGGTTGGACTGGCCTGTCTTGTGTTGGCAGGTGCAGGTTGGTTGTAATGTCATGCTGTGATACCCGCAGAGCTTCCAGGAAAGGACAAGCCATATGGAATCAAACTGTCCCTTTCTCTACAGGTGCCGCAGTGTCCCTCGAAGTGTCAGAGAGCCCTGGCAGTGTCCAGGTGGCCCGGGGCCAGACAGCGGTCCTGCCGTGCGCCTTCTCCACCAGTGCTGCCCTCATTAACCTCAATGTCATTTGGATGGTCATTCCTCTCTCCAACGCAAACCAGCCTGAGCAGGTACTTCTGTTATGCCTCTAAAACTGGATCTTCGCCAAAGAGATGGCGAGGGGAGCCTTTGATCTCCAGAGTAAGGCGACCCGGTCAGTGTGCCCTCTCCTGTCGCATTATTAGTAAATACTCTGATTTACTAATAAAATGAGGCTGTCCTCATTTTACAAGGATGTCATCATTATCATTGTTATCACTCTCACCACCAGTTGCTAACGGGGTTCTTCTGAGGGCTTTGTGCAGGACCTTGAAGTGTTAAAAAGAAGATACTACCGAGAGGCAAATACTAAGACAGAGAAGGCTAGGTCTATTTTTTCAGGACATATGCGACTTAGAATGTTCTCTCTAAAGAGACTGATGATGGAAGAAGTCCTAGGAAGCAGTTTGCTCTGCTGAGTTATGTGTGCATCTTAACACAGTAGGCTTACTAGCCAACATGCATCTAAACACAGTAGGCTAACCATCCAGTTCAAACTCTCATACCAATGAGAATGCACCACACAGAAGAACGCACATGAAAACAACAGCTAACCCCAGAAATCTGTATTAGTTATAGAAAATAAATTAATAATCTCAGACATAATTAACAAATTGTGATAAGCATCACAGTTTTATTTACAAAGATGATATCTATTTTCTGAAGCTCTTCAGATTCTATTTTAATAGCATATTAAGTGAAGTAAATGGTATGGTACAAAATCCAATAGAAACTTTAAAAAATTTATTAATTTTTAACTTATGATTTGAAAATTGCATACATGGATACAATGTCTTCAAACCATTGGACTTTTGCAGTAGATTAAGCTTTTGGGGTCATTTTAAACATCAGTGATAGGGCCTAAAGATGTTTTTAAAAGGACTGAGTAAGGTTTCTCATACACGCACAGGAAGATCCTCATTTTCAGCTCATAGGGCTTTTTGCTATATTGTATGTTAAGTCTCCTCCCAAGATAGTTAAGTCCGATAACAGCAATCGGCAAAAATAGTAGTTCATGGACTTGTGACACTTCTTTTATGACTGGTATTCGGTATGGTGAGTGATCTGTCATTCTGTGGCCTAACCGTATGGGAACAGCAAAGCAGATGCCTTCTGAATTTTCATCTCACAGTTAGCTTTTTACTGGTGGAAATATTTATGTGTTGATAGTCTAGTAGCACTGTAAGACCTGGGGTCTCACAGCTCAGGAGTTCAAGATCGCGCCCTTCCCAGAAACTCCCCCAGACCAAGACTCATTGCAAAAGCAAGAGGTTTATTAACCATTGCGCAATGGGGCCACCCCTGCCGGTCAGCAAAGAGTGGTACCCAGAGACAAAGGCCTTTAGGTTTTTAAAAGAAAAATTGCAGGAGATTTGAAGTTGCAGTCTTGGCAATTTAGGATTGGATGAGGAAGCTATAAAGTAAGATAATTGGTTAGTCTTAGGTGCTCAAGCTTGGCCAGTCCTGCCAAGTGTGGATGCAGCTGCAATTGAAGGTGGGGGTGGTTAGCTCATCCTTGAAGATTAGGGGCTGCGGACTTTTGGCTGGAGGTCAAAAGCTACTCAGAACAAGTCTGGGTTCATTGCTAAGAAACACTATCTCAAAGACAAGGGTCTGGTCCTTCTTTTTGCTGAGTGAAGGTCATTGCTTGCTTGCCCTTTTTTCTTTTTTTTTTTTTGTCCTCACAGATAGGTTCACATTTTTCCATTCTCTGGAAAGGTACTAAGAGGCTTTAGCTTAACCTGAACCTAAAACTCAAAACTATAGGCTTTAGAAGACATACAGGTTACAAAGTTAGTCTAACCCTTTCAGCACTAAAGACATTTCTGATAAACTAAGGAAGGAAAAGAGATATTCTAATTTTGTGTGGGATAATTTAGAGCCCTAAGATGCTCATACATGGGGCACCCACAAAAAGTTGCTAAGAACCCTGAGAAATTAAAGATTCCATTTTGTTGTTGTTGCTGCTGTCGCAGGAACATTTGGTTTTCTCTGCTAGGTATGTGCCAAGGAGGGGCTACCAGGCCCAGTTTAGTTATGTGTTGCTCCCTTTTGCAGGTCATTCTCTATCAGGGTGGACAGATGTTTGATGGTGCCCCCAGGTTCCACGGGAGGGTAGGATTTACAGGCACCATGCCCGCTACCAACGTCTCCATCTTCATCAATAACACACAGCTGTCAGACACAGGCACCTACCAGTGCTTGGTGAATAACCTTCCAGACAGAGGGGGCAGGAACATTGGGGTTGCTGGCCTCACGGTGTTAGGTAAGTGACAGACAAGTCCCACTACCCTGGGCTTCACTTACAGGTCTACTCTAAAGCATGCTTATGTCCTTCTGTGCTCCATCCCCACCAGTGTGGATGTAGCATAGTAGAGCTCCTTGCCCTGGGATCTCTTCACTCCCTTTGTGTTGGAGTAAATCATCACATACACACACACCCTTTGGTGTTGCATTGGTGATTTTGGTATCCTTGTTACTTATGTCCTTGTCAGTCTTTAATGAGTATCAACTGTTTTGGATTTAGAAACAACCCCCACCTTACTGTTAGCTCTCTCTAATTTGAGCCTCACTTACGGAGCCACTATAAAGTGTGCCCACCTGGTCTTTGTGAAATACCAGGACACCTCACTAGGGAGGGTTTTGTTAGAGGAAGCTTGTTGGGGTCAATTTCTGCTCGAGAAGTGGGGTTGAATGTGTCTTTTCAGCAACGCCTTTAAAGGTGGTGTGTTGACCTGAAAGGTCTTAAGAACCCTTCTCTAGAGGGAACATTCAGCCAACTCTTAGATACCTTAAAATGTAACCAAAAGCCAAGGCTGCTTTTGTAGATTTGCTCCCTGCCTGTGGCACCTGCAGGCCTTGTGCCCATCCCCGTCCTGGGGGGTCGAGCTTGATTGCCTCCTGTCTTCCCCCACGAGGTTGTCTCCCCCGAAGTTCCCCAGTGAGGAGCGTCCCTGTGTCGTCGGTCGGCTCACAGTAAAAGCGAACCTGTGTTACCCATTCTTCCCAGTGCCCCCTTCCGCTCCAAACTGCCAAATCCAAGGATCCCAGGACATCGGCAGCGACGTCATCCTCCTGTGTAGCTCCGAGGAAGGTATCCCTCGGCCCACTTACCTTTGGGAGAAATTAGATACCACGCTGAAGCTACCTCCAACAGCCACTCAGGGTACGTACAGTGCCACGGAACCCCTTTGATGGGTGCTTGGGGAAAGTAATGAACTTTGGTAGTCTCTAACTACAGAGAACATCGGGCATTCAGCTTCAAGGTGAACGTGATATTTTCTTTCTCTTCCCCTACCACTTTTAAGAAATGTATCTAGAGGCAGGACAATTTCATTTCCTCAGTGGAGCTTCAAAATAGCATCCTGGGAACTTCTCTGAGTTAACGCTAGGACAGTTCTTGACACTTCTTCAAACCCACTTTCTGATCAAGGCCCAGGTGCCCATTTTAGTTCAAGAGAGACATCTGCATAGGCATAAGAAGATTAATTCTCCTGTTTCAGCTTCAAGTCTACTAAAAGAAAGAAGATGACAAAGCACAGAAAAAGGGACCCCTGGCCTAAGACCACACCAGATAGGTAAAGGGGAGGAGCCATGCATGCCATGGGTGGTTCTGGATATGCAAATCCACTCATTTGGATTTGATTGTAAGGGAAGTATCTTTGAAAAATCTGCAGTGTCACAAAACAAGATGAAATGAAGTTATAGGCCTATGTAAAGTCTTATGTTTCAAGAAAATGCAGTTTAGCATCCCTCGGTGCTGTGTCCTATTTTCCTTGACGCATTCATAGGGTAGATTGGCAAGTCTTTATTGAGAGCTAGCCCTTAATGAAAAGGCCTCAGATAGCCTTGGCTGTGCTTCAGTTTGAATCGTACTGATGATCTGTGCCTGCCACAGGGTTGTTGCTGGGTGACTTGAGATGTCGTTAGGAACCAGGGCTACAAACCTCTACAAAGGCCACAAGGAAACTCGCTGTTGAATCCAGAAGAATACGGGTGGACTTTCCCATCACCTTTCAATTTGCATAGCCCCAAATTCCTTATCTTTAAAACCTTACTTTCAACTGAATAGCGTTCAGGTCACTTTTGTAGTGACTGCTGCAGTACCATCGTCCCCTGCTGCCTGTTCATTGCTAAATGCTTCAGCTACATCGTGGGATAAATAGCTTTCTTGTGGACTGACTTGTTAATCTCACTATTGTAAGTGGCATGCCTAAAATAGCTCATGTTGAAATGCTGAAAACTGTTTCAAGTCCAGTTTTGCCAGCAACTGTGTCTACAATAGTTTTCCTCTCCAGACCTGTGTTAACCCTTGTGTAAGATGATGGGGTAGACAGTATCTTCCAGAACCTCTGACACATATCACTGAGGTTCTGTGATTTACATCCCTATCATTCTTGTGGAGCACTGGAGAAAGGGGGAAATTACAGGCAATCTTCCAACAGTCCTGTGTGTGTGAGCTGAGATATACATGTAGCGAGGGGCTTCCTGTAGCTCCCTGTTTGTAATAAATCTATATTTGCAGCTTAAAATTTTTGGCATTTCAAGGGTAAAGACAAACTTGAATGCCAACCGTGAAAACTGTGGTCTTTTGTAATTCAGTCTTTGGTAAATTATCAGAATTACTTCACATAACCTTATTTGTTCTGGTTAAATATGAGATGGTTTTTCTTCAGTTTCGCCTCTTGATATTTATATTACCAAAGCAGATCTTAACATACGTCTCCCAAACAACTTAAGTAACTTTTTTCTAGAAGATTTACTTTGCTGATTATATTATAATATTTTAAAATTTGAACTCTTGATGCATTTTCTGAGGAAATAATATTTGGCATG
Organism: Psammomys obesus; assembly: GCF_907164565.1. Taxonomy (NCBI): domain Eukaryota; kingdom Metazoa; phylum Chordata; class Mammalia; order Rodentia; family Muridae; genus Psammomys; species Psammomys obesus. The sequence continues at coordinate 17,305,340 of NW_026596064.1, forward strand.
AGGGGAGGGCATCCTGTGAGTTTGACCAATAACAGAACAATATTTTGGAGTTAGTAGTGTCTCTTTTATGTAGGGCTTGAACGAGTTCTTTCTGCCAAATCTGTGAACATAAGTACATAATCCATAGAATGGAATAATATTTTCTGAGTCACTGCTAATAAGTGTAAGTGAAGACAGTGAGAAAGCATTGTCTTACAGTTCAGTGCCGACCAATGCACGTTGAAGAAATGATTAAACAACAGCACCGTTGATGCCTACATCGTAAGCAAAAGATTGACGAAAAGCATCCTTTTCTTATAGTCCCACAGTATGGTCCTATCAATAAGTTATTAAGATTTCTGTTTGGGTTTTAACTTTCCAGGGAGGGGGAGAGAGTGGGAGGGCTTGAGACATGGTATCTCAGGCTAGCCCAAAAGTCACTATCTTAGTCTCCCAAATGATGTTATTACAGGACTGAGCCACTACAACTCTTCTCAGTATCCTTAAGAATTTTAAAATTGAAAAACAAAACTAGAGCATGTAAGGCAGAGGAGAAAAGGAAAGATTATGAAGGACGTTGGGGCTTGGCATGCAGCTCATACTGCTTGTCTAGCGTGCATCAAGCCCAGGTTCTATCCCTCAGCCCTACATAAGACCAGGCATAGTGGCACGTGCCTGTCATTCTGGCACTCAGGGGTAAAGGCAGAAGGTCAGAAGGTCAAGGTCAGCCCGGGCTGTATGACAAGTTCTAGGCCAGCCTGGGTTACATGACATCCTGTCTAAATTAGACATGCCCCCATTAAACCACTGTAGAAGGTATGGGTGGAACTGGGGTCAGTAGAGAGAAAGCTTAACAACTAGAAGAAAATGGAGTAGATTTAAACAGAGTGATAGCAAATAAAATTAATTCAGATAGTCAAAGGATAGAGGCCTTTCAGGTTACAGATTAAAAATCAAACTAAATACACACACACACACACACACACACACACAAGTTAGAGATGAATCTAACCTATAGAGAGCTGAAAGCAAAGGAGCCACAGAACAGAAACATCCTGATGAGAACTAGCCAAAGAAAGGTATTACCACCTTTAACAAGAAAGGATAAAAATAACCAAGAAGCCTGTGAGCTCCTGATGACATAGCTCAAGTGGGTAAGGAAGTAGCATAAGCAAAAGAATGAAACAACTTCGTAGTTCCGACACACATCTGCATCACCAGACACCACCCCAAGCGAATACACTAGTGCCAAAGCCATAGAGACCGAGCAGAGTAATTAACAAATGGCCTGTGATGCGCACATCAATCCCAGCGCCCCCAGGACAGTATTCTGCAGACCTGTGAGCCCCAACTGTTCTCTGCCTTGCTCACTCGCTCCAAGCACACTGACCCCTGGGAGGTTCATCGTACCAGACCAACTCCTGAGGCAGAGCTTCACATAGGCATTCCTCCCGCCCGGAAGCCTCTCTAGCCCGTGTGTTCATGTGGTCACTCCTGCATACTAGTCTGTCCTCCACTCCGTAATGCCCTCACTGAGCCCGGTATTCACAACCGGAGCTCGCTCTCCTCCAGCTATTCCATTTCTCCCTGCTCTATTTCTTCTGCATAGAACACCCTGCGAAACACTGTATATTTGCTGGTGTAATATACTGAATCCTCAACCACTAGGACGCTCTGTAGAGAGTCATGTATCTGGCCTGGCATCTGATTTGTCTTCAGCACCTAGGACAGCTGTTGGTATGTGATGAATGAAGGAATGGATTCTAATGCTCCAACAGTGAAAAAGAATAAATGAAATCAAAAGGAGGGGTTAGTGTAGCAGATTAAAGAGGAAAGTTATGCAAACAGTATTGGAAGTGTGAGGGAACACAGAGCTTTAAAATTCATAGGATTAGAACAGTAACATAAAGAAGAATATTTAAGAAGTCCTTATACATGGCAGATACTGTTCTAAACATTTCAAGGGTGCTACTGCTTCATCATTATCTAACCATAATCCAGTTTCTCCGACTGTCTTATTTTATACATAGAGACAAAGACCCACAGTCACATATCAATCCTGGATTCAAACCGCTTCTGAGTCCAGGATTCTCTAATCCTTCCCTTGGCTTCAATATAGAGAACAAATACTTCAATACTGTGAACAAATTGATGCTGTGTAATATACAGTTGAACAAAAGATACATTAAAAATATGCCGCGTACAGGAAACTGAGGTAAACCTCTATCATGAAATAGAGTAGATCCGTAGAAACACCAACTAAACATACACACAGACCAAGCTTCCCAAGGTAAAGCCTACAGAATTATAAGCCTGTCCCCATCTTTCTGCTCCCTCACACTGTTTTCAAAGAAGAAAAAGCTGCCCAATTCAATTTATGCGATTACTTGATATTGAGACATTAAAAGTGGCCATGACTGTAGAAAACAAAACCGACCAAACAAAATGACAAAACCATTGGCCATCCTCCTCTGTGGCCCTCTGATCACTGTATCCACCCAGTCAATGGAGCAACTCTTGAAAACAGCAGAACTGTGTTCCAGGAACACAACAGTGCTTCAACGTGGAGTTTGATTCACATACTGACCATGTGAGTGGGATACTTCTTAGTTGTGATGCTGTCTTGGGCATTCTCCATCTTTATTCCCGCCAACTTCATCAAGATTCGCAAATAAACCTTCCACATATTTTTAGTATATACCACATTTGGTTCATCTGGGCATTGTGAGGTGGGGACCACAGTCAACCTAAAGGCTCTCATCACCTCCCACAGCTATGACTGTTTTGTGTGCTGTAGTGGGCGAGTGGGTCAGAACACTTAAGATTCCCCTCTCAGCAAATCTTGAGTATGTAACAGTGCTGCTGGCATGTCCCCATGTTGTCTCTCAAGTCTCCAGCATACGTTAGACATTTCCACTTAGCCCGACAGAAGCTTTGTTCCCTTTAAGCAACGTCGTCCGTGGTTGCTCCCTGGCAATCATCATTCAGTTCTCTGCTTCTGAGTTTAGCACTTTTAGTTTAGGATTCCATGGCAAACTTTGTTGTCCACAATCGTGACATCTAAATATTATAGAAATGTGGCAGATCAATAAACTGTAACAATCAGAATGTAGATCAAGGAAGTAAATAGTGCAGTCTTCCCTGGTAACAGAAAACAGCAGTTTAACGTAGCACCCATCATAAGGCAGATGGCCTTGTCATCCATAGGTTAATGTATTTACTTCTTTTGGTTTTATGTCAGTGTGGTTTCATAACCTGGCTCTTTGAATGAAAGACTGTATGATGGCCATTTTCCATAACATAAAAATTCATTTCACAAAATTCTTATTGGGATTACCTTGTAGATATTAATCTCCTACTACTGGGTGTTTAAACTTCAAAATTGTGACTTTATTTTGGGTCTAGTATATTTTAGGAGAGTTTCACAATTTCTGCTATGTTGTAAGAAGCTCCTTAAGAATGTATCTTCATGTTTGTTCTGCCCAGCATGCCCAGCCTTTTGACTTCTGTGACAGGATGCTGCCAAGGTTCATACAGGAAAAAAAATATCATATATATGATTTTGTGTTGGGCAGCATTTATAGCTATTCCTGACCATGTTCAGCTGCAAGCTGAACATGCCGGGCAGACTTCTAAATCCAATGTAAGACACTTTGAAATTATGTATATAAAAGTTGCCGGATACTGTAACTTGTAGTACATATTCTAGCATAAGGGTCTGTATCTTACCATGCATAAAAATCACCCATCAGTCTTTACTGCATGTCAATTCCCACGACCTCCTCCAAATATTCTTACTGAGCTGGCCTGCAGTAGCATCTAGCATTGATGCTTTAAATAAATGTCTAATGTACAGCCAGAAAGTCACTCGAATGACACGTCGACACACCAGGAAGGAGGTGTCTCCTCCTGCACAGGGTGGCTGATTTCAGGAGTGACCTATTCTCTAACCATCCAGCTTCCTGCTAGTCCAGGGCTTCAGTGAACACAGCAGCTCTTCTCAGGGCTCAGTAAAACTTTAACTCAGTAAAAATAAATCTGTGGGATACAATTAGGACTGTGTCCTTTGGTCCTGACTTGAAGAGGGAGAAAAACCCTCACAAAGCCGAAACCTAGAGAACCTTAAAATATGCCCCCCCCCCTTTTAAATTAGGTCAAACCATGACCATTTCTGATATTCTTTCCTTTGGAAAATGAAGCATTATAATTTTATTTATCAGTCGTTAACAGCTTCCAAAGCTAAGCTGTCCATCTTTTCTTGTATTTTTAAGAACCACTTGGTTGACCCCCTTCATTTGTAACTGAATACTGTGCAGAGCTTTGCTGGAAATCACACAGCTGGAAGGGTTGATCTTAAAATCTTAAAAAAGGAGATGATCTTAAAAAAAATCACTGTAATCTGATACTGTTGTATTACAAGGGAGAAACCCAAATTAACAAAATCATAAATGAAAAGGGGGTCATCAACAACATACACTGAGGAAGACCACAGACTCATAACCTGTAGTCCACCAGTTTAGAAAATCTACAAAAAAATAATAAAATAAAAAGGAGTAATTTTTTCCAGTACATACCACTAACCAAAGTTAAATCATAATCACATAATTTAAACAGACCTCTAATCCATAATGAAATAGGAGCAGTCCTTAAAAATCTCCCTATTAGGGGGATTAGTGAATAAATAAATAAATTTTTAAAAAGCTCCCTATTGAAAAAGCCCAGGTCCAGATGGTTTTAGGGCAGAATTCTACCAGACTGTGCAAAATTATTCCATAAAATAGAAACAGATTATTGCCCGATTCGGTTTACAAGGCCACAGTTAATCCTAATACCCAAACCACATAAAGACTCAACAAAGAGAATTACAGACTTTTGTGTGACAAATCGTTTTCTGGGGAGACAAAATACACATGTACTCACCCCAGATAGGGATCCCAAACAGAACAAAGGGTACTACTGAAGTCCAGCTTGACGAACCAACTGGTTTATTGGGGCTATTTTCAGGAATGCGGGTGATGGGTTACTTACAGGAGCAGGATGGCTCAGACAGCTGTATCACCGTGTCCACCTCAGCATCGGTGACAGCTCCTAAACCCGGGAACCTGGAGCACACTGCACAGCCTGTAGGCAGCCCAACAGGTAGAAGTGTGCTTTCCAGGTGCCTTCATTGGACTAAACACCTTCCAGGTAGGTCAGCTGGTTTCTGCTTCTTCCAGGCAGCCAGGCTGCTCTCAGAGTCCTCTTTGCAGCTTTTCTTCTCTGACAGTCTCCTTTGCATCTAGGCTCCCTTCCCCCTAAAAGGGACTCTGAACTTTTATTTTTTACTCTGGCAAAGAGGGACCTAGTGATTCCAGTAAGTTTCAGGGACTTCCTGTAGCTATCTTGAGTTGTGTATCTTTCTCTTTAAAGAGCTTCCTTGCAGTGAAGGAATCTGTTCAGTTTTGAAGGAAACAGTCAGACAACACAGATCAATTTCCCGTATGATCGTAGATGTAAAAAATTTCAGTAAAGTACATGCAAACTGAATCCAAGAACACATCAAAAAGATCATTCACCGTGATCAAGTAGGCTCCACCCCAGAGACGCAGGAATTGTTCAACATATGTGAATTGATAAATGTAATCCACTATATAAACAAACTGAAAGATTAAAAACCACATGATCATCTCATTAGGCCTTTGACAAAATCCAACACCTGATAAAAATCCTGGAGACCTAAGAGATACAAAGGACATACCTCAACATAATAAAGGCAGCTTACAGAAAGCTCCTGGCCAACATCAATTTAGATGGAGAGAAATCCAAAGCAATTCCACTAAAACCACAAAAAGACAAGATTGTCCACTTTCTTCATACAAGTCCCTGAAAATTTTATTTTAGATAAAAGAAGCACAACTATTTCCTTACCTAGTCTGAGTATTTAAATGGTTCTTATGGAAGAAGAAATGTTTTCACACACTTAAGCTATTGAATAAGTGGGTGCTTTTCTTCCCCCATCTTTTGTGACCTCTCTGCCGTTATTACTAGAGACAATCTGGAACAAAAAAGAAATAAGAGCCAAGTAATGTTCACTATTACAACTCCTTAAAAAAATGAATGCTAGAGGTTATAACTTAAAACATCACACACAGATTGTGAGAATTTATGTAACATTTGAGGAGTTTGGATGTTCTCTCAGACATGTGCGTATTCAGCGACGTGTAGCCGGAAAAGGTGGCAAGGGTCATAAATGGGAGGCTTTGAGGAGTGAAGAAGGCTTGAAGCAGGTGATGGGCTAGGGAAGAAATGGGAAAGGTTAGCATTCAAGATGAATAAAATCACCAGCAGCTTAACCCAGCCAACACCAACATAAAAGTGATACTTAATTCACTTATGTGTCTACTGAGCAAAGACCAGACCTACTGACCAATGTATAGAATCTCACACAGCGTTCAAATTTTCTCCTTAAGAGTGGCCATTACAATATTAACTGCTTATAATGTCCTCTTTAATTCTTGCTAAGATTTTATTTTATGTGTCTCTGTGTGGGTATGTGTACTTGAGGCCAGGTGCCCATCAAAGCCACAAAATGGCGTCAGATCCCCTGGAATTGGAGTCATAGGCATGAGCTGCTGAGGTCGCTCCTAGCTCAGCTTTACCCGATTTGTTTCTTCTTCATCCCTTTTTATCAATGTGTCTCATGTATCACCTGATTATGCCTAAGCTATAACATGGCATGGCAGCCTCACCGAGCCACGTGTTTTTACAGACATTGTTCATGTGTGTATACACACTTACACACACACACACACACACACACACAGAAAAAATAATTCATGAAAACCAAGTAACCATTAAATATCTTGATTTTGTTACATATAAACCAATCCAAAGTTACTGTCTTTTCATAGATATGTAAGATATTTGTGGGAGATGGATTCAACCTTTTAAGTACTCCCGTAGAAAAGGGCAAGCAGCAAGTCTCTATCCTTTGTCTGGCCTGCGATTTGATGTTACTTCGTGTTTGATGATTCTGCCATTCATGAACACACCCACTGCATTGTGGTAGACACCTCTGGCAGCAGTGAGATATGGGAAGCTGTGGCTGTGGTTCCCTCCTCACCTGTATTCTATTCAAGTTCCAGACGCTCACTAGATGTCCATCCCTTGGTCTGTAGCCCTGCCTGGCTACTGATTAACCCATTTACTGAGACTCCTTGCTTTCTTGCTTCATCAAGGTCTGTCCTGTTGATCATCCTGGCACTGTTCTCTGGATTAGCCAGCACAGTGAGAGGGTCTCCATACGTTTATGCCCTAAATGAAGGAACTGATAAAGCCGAGCTTTCTGCTTCTGGCTTTGGTGTAGATAAACATGAAAGCCACCAGCAAATAACTAAACCGTAGTGCTGCATAAAAGTCAAGCCAGGGTGGAGACAGTTCCCAGGATAGGCTTAGGCATCCTTGGACTTTGTATCTGGTACATGTCACACATGCCATTAAGAGCCTTTCCCATTGGCTTCTAAGTTTGCACTGTTTTGGATGTTTCTGATGACCAATGTGTTTTCTTTCCAGCAGCAGGGAGTTCCTGAGGCACAGAGCACAGATTCCACCCGAGCAATTGCAGTTTCTAGCAACCAGCTGTGTACTCTTATTAGCCATCTAGAATTTCAGTGCCTCTGTTCAGTAGGCTAATAATAAAAATATATCTCAAAGGATCATTGGAAAAATAGCCATCTGAAAAAGTTTATCCAGTACTTGACATATTCTTGTTCTCCTGGTAACTCATCTAATCATGTAGGAATAAGTGACTAAGCTGGGTTGGTACTGTTGGGTTGCCCAAGTATTATCAGTTAGAGCTTTTCTCAATATGCCAGTGTGGTGGGTTTGAAAATAAAGCCTACAACAAAACTTCCTCCCATGGGGAGCAGCAATCACTGGCTACCCTGACTTTTTCCACTCTGGATCCATTGCTGCTTCGCATCAAAGCCAAACTTCCCTGAGCTGCTCCTAGAGGGTGAAGGGCACATGGGCCACTAATGCAGGACCTTTCCTGCAGGGCATGGTGTGCCTTCACTAGATGACCTTGGCTCAGAGATGCTCCATATAGTTAATGGGAAATTCTGTGATATGGTGATGTGTTCTGAGGCTCCTCTTCAGACTCTCTTCCGCATCCACTTCCAACAGTGTGATACTTAGAGCCCAGACCTGGTTCATTCTCCATCATGTACAAAGCAAACCATGTAGGGTCTAGCCTGACCTTCATGTTATTGCATTTGCCTAGCATTTCCAACATGATGCTTCTGATCATAAACGCTCAAGGACAAGCTGTTAACTCCCTGGTCAGGGAACGCTGCTAACATCTGTTATGATTTGCTAGACTCCCTCGAGTTTCAAGATTGTCCTTATTTAGGACAGTCCTTGCTATTTCTGTGTCTTTAATATGCCATCATTATTTTCTTTAACATTTGTGAACCAGACATTCCTCTTCCCCCACTCCATCCCCCCCCAAAAAAAAAGAAAAAGAAAAAAATTTGGCAACTCTCCAGTATGTGTATAATGTCGTCTTTGTGCTGATTTCTTTGTTTTCCTTCTTCGTTCCATGAAGCTGTCACTTGATTATTGTCTTTGTGACAGACCAGGTCCAGGGAACAGTCACCATCCGGAATATCAGTGCCCTGTCTTCCGGTCTGTACCAGTGTGTGGCTTCTAATGCCATTGGGACCAGCACCTGTCTCCTGGATCTCCAGGTTATCTCACGTAAGTACAGAAGGCCAACGCAAGGCACATGTGGCTAAGTCTTTCTTGTTAAGTCATAAAGTGCAGGGTCCTACATAATGGTCCTGAGAGCGTGTGAAGAGTAAACAAATTCTTCTAACCATTGCTGAAAACACTTTATAAAAGTTTTAGTACTTAAGCCTTCTTGACAGGACAATCATTATGACAAAGTGTCTTCTCAGGATAATCAGAACGAAACTAATCTTCACGTCACACTATTATGGATATAACATAAATCTGTACGCATGGTAGCATTCTCATAATACACGTGTGTTTCCCCCTAATTCCTTGTAGCTTCTGGTTGCTCAGCTATAGAAAAGCAATGCACAGCACTTTTTTTTTGTGTGTGTGTGTGTGTGTGTGGGGATCTAGGTTATTTTGATTCTGCTTGTAGAAGGGAGTCATGTGACTGGAGTGACGCCATAAAGCATCTGAGATCCAAGGCTCTCTTGGGGGCGCCAAGGCAAGTTCAGTTGGCACTGTCTCCTGCCTCAGTCCAGCTGCTGCTCTTCTGGGGCCTTGCGGGGTTTTGATGGTTTACTCATTCAACAGTTGCTAAAAGCCTCCTTGGAATGTCAAAGGTTAATGAAGGCCTAACTTCATGTGGATGGGATGCCTTGGGTGGTTTTGGACATTCTAAGCAGACTTACTTGTGTGTGTACAGTTGCATGGCAGGGGCTGTTCCTCTGTCTTTTCTTTAAATCTACCTTCCATATGTTTTTCAGCCCAGCCCCGAAGCGTTGGAGTGATAGCTGGAGCTGTCGGCACAGGCGCAGTTCTTATCATTGTTTGCATCGCACTAATTTCAGGGGCGTTTTTCTACTGGAGAAGCAAAAATAAAGAGGAGGAGGAGGAAGAGATTCCCAATGAAATCAGGTTAGTCTATCATATTAAGGATCTCACAGAGTCAGCGTGTTGTTCTTTTCATTTCAGAGTCAAGGTTTCTTTGCCGGTCTTATAACTCTTATGGTCAAGGTAACGAAAATGTCCAGACACCATTTTCTTGTTCATGTATATCACTTTTCCTCGTGGGCATACTCACTTTTATTCACAAAGATCCTTCATGAGTCTAAGTGGGAGCTCACTAGATAGTAACTGTCACCCCAGAATAGCCCATAAAACACGTTTTATGTTGACCATTATAATAGATGGGCGCAAGCAGCAAAGGGGATTACCTCACAAACACAACAGTTTCTACCTATGCGCTGCACCATGGCTTGGTATGAAGGGGTTTATCAGTCACTTTCAACACTATAATAACATACACCAGGCATCCTTTTTTTAAATTTTCTTATGAATTACAGTTTATTCACTTTGTATCCTAGCTGTAGCCCCTTCCCCCAGTCCCTTCCCAATCCCACTCTCCCTCCCTCTTCTTTTCCTATGCCCCTCCCCCAATCCACTGATAGGGGAAGTCCTCCTCCCCTTCCATCTGACCCTAGCCTATCAGGTCTCATCAGGAGTGGTTGCATTGTCTTCCTCTGTGGCCTGGCAAGACTACTCCCCCCTCAGGTGGAGGTGATCAAAGAGCCAGCCACTGAGTTCATGTCAAAGATGGTCCCTGGTCCTATCATTGGGGAACCCTCTTGGATACTGAGCTGCCCTGGGCTACTTCTGTGTAGGAGTTCTAAGTTATCGCCATTCATGGTCCTTGTTTGGAGTATCAGTTTCAGAAAAGACCCTGTGCCCAGATTTTTTGGTTCTGTTGCTCTCCTTGTGGAGTTCCTGTCCCCTCCAGGTCTTTCTATCTTTCCCTTCTTTCATAAAATTCCCTGCACTCTGCCCAAAATTTGGCTATAAGTCTCAGCATATGTTTTGATATGGATGGGTGGAGTCTTTCAGAGGCCCTCTGTGATAGGCTCCTGTCCTGTTCCCTGTTTTCTCCCTCTTCCAATGTTCATCTCATTTGCCTTTCTGAATGAAGATTGATCATCTTACCCATGGTCCTCCTCCTTGATTAGGTTCCTTAGGTATATAGATTTTAGTATGATTAACCTATATTATATGTCTAATATCCACTTATAAGTGAGTATGTACAATGTGTGTCTTTCTGCTTTTGGGATACCTCACTCAGGATGATCTTTTCTAGATCCCACAAATTTCATGATTTCTTTGTTTTTAATGGCTGAGTAATATTCCATTGTGTAAATTTACCACAATATCTGTATCCATTCCTCAGCTGAGGGACATCTGGGTTGTTTCCAGCTTCTGGATGTTACAAATAAGGCTACTACAAACATGGTTGAGAAACTTTATGTAAAAATACTTTTGGTTGATGCTTCCAGAGCCACTAGGGCTAGGGTTGGCAGCTGGTGGTGACTTCCTGTCCCAAAGTCAATACAGCACATAGCCTCCCACAGTGAGAGACAGGGAATGCGTGTATCTGCCTGATCTTTCTCTTCTTATGCAGCAGCTGGGATTGGGTCATGGTGTGCTACGCTGATGACCTTATCTATTCCAAATTAGCCAGGCCTCCAGCCCCTCAATACATTCCACTCTCAAAACGCCCCTCAGTGGAGATCAGTTTTCAAAACTTAATCTTAATTCCTTAATGGACATTCCAAGACACAAAAATCCTACCAGGCAGTTAAAAAAAAATACAACTGTATTAAAGAAAAGAAATGTTGAGATGGTCTTTAAAGAAAAATAGCTCCTGGGATTTGAGGGCCCAACGCATGCATATCCTTGTTGAAATACTCCAATGAATCATGTCTTCTCAGCGAGGCGTACTGACCTTTCAGGATTTGGCCCCTCCCTGCTTCTCTGGTCTTCCTCTCAGCTACCTGCTCTCTCGACAGCACACCATAATGGCTTTTCCAGCCCCACTGGTAGTAGTGTCTAGACACCATGAATGACTTTTTCAATTCTCCAATGTGCATAGCTTGCTTTCCTGGGTGTTTTAAGACAAATAATTTGGTGGATTTACTCGCGAGTTGTCTTTATAGTTAAAACAGGTGTTTAACTATATATGTGTGTGTATATATGTTGTGTGTGTATATATATATGTATAACTTTATATCTTTGTTTCATTTCAGAGAGGATGATCTTCCACCTAAATGCTCCTCTGCCAAAGCATTTCACACAGAGATATCCTCCTCAGAAAATAACACATTGACGTCTTCCAATACCTACAACAGCCGATACTGGAGCAACAACCCCAAAACGAATAGAAACACAGAGTCATTCAACCACTTCAGTGACTTAGGCCAGCCTTTCTCTGGCAATGCTGTCATCCCGTCCATCTATGCAAATGGGAACCATCTGGCCTCTGGCCCACACAAGACTCTGGTGGTGACAACCAACAGAGGGTCACCACCCCAGGTCATGCCCAGGAACAACAACGGTTCCGTCAGCAGGAAGCCTTGGCCTCAGCACACACATTCCGCCACCATCAGCCAAATGACCCTGGAGCGCATCGGCGCAGTGCCTGTCATGGTGCCTGCCCAGAGTCGGGCTGGGTCCCTGGTCTAGGGTGATTGAGGACGCTGTGTTCAGAAGAGAATGAATGGGATGCCTCCAGACAAGGGGGAGAGTGGGGCGGGTGAGTGCTGGAAAGGTAGACTTTTGTTACAGCTACATTAGTAAAAAGTACAAAGAAGGGGATGCTGTTCCCTGGCCACTGCAGTGTGTGAAGTGGCCTGGGCGTATTCCGTCCTGAAGACTCAGAAAGACTATTTTCCCACTATAGTTGTCTTGAGACTCAGCTAAAAGAAATGAATGAATCAATAAACAAATAAATGCTGTATCTCAAAAGATGTGCCAAGCCAAGGAGAATGCTAGAAACAGAACAGCACTCACGACCCAAACCGTGGTCCAGGTAGGCCGGTTCTTTACTTCTTGCCTAACTTAATAATTTTCAGGAGACTTAAAGTGCCAGGTGGAATTTAAATATTGAAATTATTTTTTAAAATAGGTGTCTTCAGAGAAAAACAAAACAAAACAAAAAACCCAGGAGCAAGCCCGTGGTATGTGCTGCCTCTCCCACGCCCTTATAATGGTAAGGGCTTAATGGTACTATGGATACATTCCAACCCGGCTAGCTCCTTATCGTAGAGGCATAATTGTACAGAACACAGGTCAGCTAGAAATGGGGAAAAAGATGAGGAAACTTTTTGTGAACACCCTGCACGCACACACACACACACAAACACACACTCACACACACTTATTTATTTACCTCTTCCTGAACCATGAACTTCATACTTGGGATTTTGCTATACTGACAGATTCTTGTCTGTGTTACTCTGGGATCTCTTACAGGTCCATGGCAATTACTGTTCATGATTTCCTGAAGAAAAAATATTTTTTTAAAAGAAAACTATTTTTTTTAAATACTCGGGAGACAGTGGACTAGAAAAGCAAGAACTTAACGCCTGGTCCAGTGATTGTACTCAGTGACTCAGCGGAAGGCCCATCATGGAAGCCTTTTAGGGAGTAAGGTAGGCTGTGCTGAAAACCAGCCAAGTGGAGGCAGGTGGGAGGGCCTTTGCTAGCGGTGCCGGAAGGGGCTGTGTATGGCAACCTTGCTGTCACATGGGTCACTTTTAATGAGGGCAGTGCCAGATGCCTTTTGTACTGAGGAAGATAATTCCCTCTTGTTTGACAAGTAGAGGTTAGTAGGTTATTGCAAAAAGGGCCAGAGGAGTTGTTTTGTTTCTTTCATAAGAATTTTTTTTCCCCAAAAGAATAATAAAGGTTAGACAGATGGGGATCTTCCAGTGTGCTCTTGGGGGTCTGCTCAGCATTTGGAAAATTTGGGTGTGCAGTTTTGCCTGAGCACATTTTGCATACCAATGTAAAAAGACTCCCCCCCCCCTTTTTTTTTTTTTTTTTTTTTTTTTTTTTTTTGTCTAATTACTTGGCTTGGCTGGCCTTGCAGTTCACCAGATTCATTTACAGACTCCCTGCTCTTTGTTGTGCTGTGTGTATCTGGCTGTACTTGTATTGGTGACTATCTTGCCTTAATTGCACTTTAGGGCAACTCATGGTGATTTCTTCCAAGAATTGTTTTTTAAATTGTTTGTACTACCAAGCCTACAATTTTCAAAGAATATAGGTTTGTTTGTTTGTTTGTTTGTTTGTTTGTTTTTTCTTATGTTCCCTCTGCCCCTCTTCCACTATGCTTCTTGCCTTCTATCCCTGTGGACATAGTCTTCACAGGGAGTGGCCTCCTGACTTCAGTTATTTGAGTAAATGGAAACCATCAGTGGCTGCATATACTATTTTTCCAAGAGGGCCACACTCAGAACTTTATTGTTGTGAACATTTCAATGTTGATAAGAAGATAAATTTACTGTAGTGTTACTTTTTCCCCCCACTTGAGGGTTCTTGACTTTGTAAAACTTTAAATAAATGAATGTCTATACTTTCTAAAGAAAAGTGGAAAATACGATGCCAGAGAAAGGATGAAACTATCAGATGCTGTTTAGAAGGCATTTATCTTGCATTTCTTTATTCTTTCTAATTACCTAAAATTCAATAAAAGTTTATTCATATAAAACATGTTGTCATTAATTGTCACAGTCGTAATAGATATATGACTTTTAATTTAACATTCTTTGGTGTTACATGCATTCCTCTATTCTGTAAAGTAATATCCATAATCATTTTAATGGGAATATAGTATTTTTTTAATGATTTAAACTTTCTTGTATTAGACTTTTAAGTGGATTCTTGCCATCACTCATAGGACTGTGCATATAATGACTCTGTTTGGACATTCATTACCTATTTTCTTATCATTAATTGAAAGTTCTTTAAAAGAGGATCCAGGTTGTTCTGACTACTAAACCACAGTGATTATGGCCACTGCATAATAAATAATTGGCTGAGGATTTTGGAGTTGAAATTTCCAAATCAAGTTAGGAGTCTGATTGAATAGTAACTTCAGATATATTTTTCCGAAATAAGTATGAGGCTTTGTGTTTTGGTACTGGGATAATAGTACATTTACATGCATATGTAAGAAGTTATAGAGACCACAAATACCTTTAACCTAATTTCTCCACCAAGAAATGCCTTGGATAGCTATGATATATCACAGATGAGCACTAATAAACTCATTAATCTTATTCAGAATTCAAAACCTGGACTTCCACTTGCCTGTGAGTATATACTAATGTACTTTTAGTTTGTGAGACAGGGTCTCACTGTGTAGTCCAGGCTGGTCTTGAACTTGTGGTCTTTCTGTGTCTGAGTCTCAAATGTTGGGATTACAGGCATGCCATCCACCATAGCTGCCCCTCGTTACATACAACTTTATCATGAGAAGAGTCATTTGACAACAGCTGTGATACAGTCCATGTGCTGCTCTTTCATTGTCGTAGCCATCTCCCTTTTCTCAGGCCCCCAGTACTTGAAAAACTGCGATCCTGTGTGGCATCTCTGCCATTTTGTCATTTTCATAATGGTGTATTAAGGGAATGAAGTATGCATGGTTTTTAAGAATTCGTCTCTTTCTCGGGATCATTTACTTGAGAACCATCCATCTTCTTCAATATATGAGAAGTTTGTTCTGTTTTATTGTTGAGTAGCATTCTGGGTTGTGAATATACCCCAGTTTACTTAACCATTTATCCACTGAAAAGATGAGAAAGACGTTTGGATTGTTTCTACTTTTGTCTATCGTGACTAAGTCTATGTACTGGCTGGTTTTGTGTGTCTACTTGACACAAGCTAGAGTCATCAGAGAGGAAGGAGCCTCAGTTGAGGAAATGCCTCCATGAGATCCAACTGTAAGGCATTTTCTCAATTAGTGATCAACGGGGGAGGGCCCAGCCTATGGTGGGTGGTGCCATCCCTGGGTTGGTTTCCTGAGTTCTGTAAGAACGCCGGCTTGGAAAGCCATTGGGAGCAAGCCAGTAAGCAGCACCTTCCATGGCCATCGGCTCCTGCTTCCAAATTCCTGCCCTGCTTGACTTCCTGTCCTGACATCCTTTGGTGATGACAGAGATGTGGAACTGTAAGCCAGATAAACCCTTTCCTCCTCAACTTACTTTTTGGTCATGGTGTGTTGTCGCAGCAATAGAAACTCTAACTAAGCCAGTCTTCAAATATTTGTGTACAGATTTGTATTTGAACCTAAAATTTATCTCTGAGGAAAATGTTGAGTGCAATTTCAAGCTTGCAAGTGGTAAACATTCTTGGTTTTTTTTTTAAAAAAGAGTACACACATATTCTTCCAGTTACACATTGCTTCTGGCAAAATGGGCAATCCATTTTTCTCTGCATCTACTACAGGTCAGAGTTATCGACATTTTTAAGGTTAGCCATGTTGGTGGGTGTTTAATGATATCTCACAGTGGTTCTGTGATTTTATCTTGTACATTCCAGTGGCTAATGATCCTCATAATGAACATTTTTGTATGTGCATGTCACCCCTGTGTTGTCTTCTTCAGGGAAATGTCTGGTCCTGTATTCTGTCTGATTTTAAGGTGCTTTTTGTTGTTTTTACTATTGGCTCTGGAGAGTTGTCTATTTATTGTATCTGCAGGTTTTTGTTGATATTTGCAGGATTTCTCTTCTCTGTAGGTTACTGTTCAATATTCTTCATGGACATTTTCACAGAAGTTTAAACTGTAGTAGGGTCCTCCTGGGTGCTGTACCTGGGCCCTGTAAGGCCAGCTACTCTAGTGTCTTGAGGCAGAGGACTGTAAGCTCTCTGCCTTGAGGGGAGGGGGGCGGGGGCAGTCACTGTTTCCTTTCAGCACTTGGAAAATGTAGGAGGTATTCAGTCACTGGCTCTCAGAATCATTCTCTTTCTGTGTCTTTCTGGAACTCTGATGGGAGCTATGTTGGTTTTTCCTGAGTGAATACTGCTGCTCTGTCTTCTGGTTTATCTCTAGTCGCTGTCCTCATTTCTGCTCCACTGTTGAAACTCTCCAGCAAGCTTTTCTTTCACGTACAGCGTTTTTTTTTTTTTTTTTTTGTTTGTTTTTGTTTTTTTAAGTTTCAGGATTTCTTTTTAAAACAAAATTCAGGTAATGAAGAATCATGTCTCCTGACACACAGCTTATGTGCCATAAGGTTCACTTATGCTAAGTGCTTATGAATTTTGGTATGTTTTTGGAGTTGAATAAACATCACAACTGTTTTAACTTTAGATGTTTACTATTCCAAATAGAAGCCTATACTGACAGTCACCCTTAATTTTGCCTCATCTTTAGCATCATATAATCCATTAATACATGTTGGTTTTTATAGATATCTTCCTATAGGAATATAGAAGGATTTTCCTATAAATGGCATGTCACACATAATCTTTGGGGTTTTGTGGGTAAATAGCTCATTTTAATTGCACTGGTTTTTTTAATTTCATCCATGTCATGGCATGCATTAGTCCTTCATTCCTATTTTTTCCCTAAGATTTTCCTAATTTTTAAGTTACTTTTAAAAGAATTGGTAATTGTTTCTTGAAGCATTTCATTAAAAATATGGCTGTTTTGGCACACACCTTTTATCCCGGCACTTGGGAGGCAGAGGAAAGCAGATCTCTCTGAGTTCAAGACCACCCTGTTCTACATAGTTTGAGGGACAGCTAGGGCTACACAGAGAAACCATGTTTCAAAAAAAAAAAACAACAAACAAAAGGGCTATTTTAATTTTTTTCAGATATTTCTAGCATTGAGTTAATTTTGACATGTATTGTCTTTTCACATTCAAGTTGTATTTTCCTGGTTCTTAGGGTGTTGAGTAAATTCCGACTTTCACTTGGGACATTTGAATATTATGAAATTCTGTATTCTTTCAAATTGTTTTTCAATTTTATAATTATTACTTAAAAATTTGTGTATGTGAGAATATGGACAAGTGAATGCAGGTGCTCACGGAATCCAGAAGAGGGCATCAGATCCCCTGGAGTTGGAGTTATAGGCAGTTGTGACCTGCCCAAAGTAGGTGCTGAGGGCCAAACTCAGGTCCTCTGCAAGACTAATATGTACTCTTAACTACTGAGCCATCTTCCAGTTGCTTAAATTATTATTTTTATGACACAATTGCCCCTTTATAAAGTATGGCATTTGAGCCACATGGGTATGTGTTTAGTTTTGCACTGGGCCTCTTCTTTCTGTGAAGAAGTAGGGTGAAGGAGAGCTCCTCACCTTGGCACTTGCTTGCACTTTTTTTGTTTATTTGTTTTTTGTTTGTTTTCCTGAGACAAGGTTTCTCTGTGTAACCAGCTGTGGCTGTCCTGGAGCTCTCTTTGTAGACCAGATTGGCACTGAACTCACAGAGATCTGCCTGCCTCTGCCTTGAGTGCCGGGATTAAAGACGTGTGTCACCATACCCAGCTTGCTCGCACCTTTTTGGTACAAGTGCAATACCAAATTGTACCACCTTGTCTCAGCTGGACTGTGGTGACAACCAGAACACCACTTGTTAATAAATCTCTGCTGACATCAGAGAGAAGGAGGAGAGTAGGGAGAGAGGAGGAATCTTACCTCATTGAGGCTTGTTGAGGGTAGGTGGGGATGGATGCTTATCTGTTTATATGCTCAGACAAGCAGAAGAGAGAAGCAGTATGTCAGCAATCCTGCTGGCACTACATTCTCCTGCCATGTTGTTCCAGAGTGAGAGCTCTGCTCCCCAGTGGGAGAATTTCAAGGACCCAGCAAATCCATCTTCCTTCCCTGTTAGGGCCTTCCTATGATTGCTTGCTGTGTGATGGCCAGTGTTTGTTGTTTGTTGAATTTTATCTATCTGTCTGTCTGTCTCTTATTTATTTTGAGAAGACTATCTTACAATATTTGCTGGAGCCAGACCTTCAAGATCATTACCACAAATGAGTAAGCATCAGTTAAACAAATCTGATAGGATTCTATGTGGAAGTCTTAAATACATAAGTTAAATAAACATCATGCTCCTAGCTTGCCTCCCTTGGGTCCCTCCATAAATGGTGGCTTTCCGCTTTGGGCTTCCAGCACTCTTTATGAAACTGTCTTTGCCTCATTTGAGCTAACTTCTTCCTATACCTATTTCCCTTCCCCTCTTTCTGTGCCCTCCTCTCCTTTTCCCTGTACCTCCCACCTGTCATCACCACCTAAATTTTTCTGGGCTACAAGTCAAATCCAGAGAATGTGGTCTCTAAGGCATCACATCTGAGGGAGCCATCAAGGTTTCTACACACCCCTGTCTTCTGTGTACAGGACAGGTCTCCTATTGGACTGAAGTCTGCGTTAGCCTGCACTTTAATTTCTATCTCAACATTTGTGAAAGAAACACCATCGTAGGAGACAAACCTGGAGAGTGATCTGTAATCCTTGTCCCCAACAGTTCATATTACAGAGAGAGTTACAGACCTGTGAGGAAGCAGATACAGAAAGACAGTACACAGGCAGATGTTCGTGGAGACAAGATGGGCTCTAGAGCTTGGTTATGGTCAGGATGCCGAGCATATTGCTAAATTCAGAGAAAGTACTTGAAGGACATGCCAAAATCACAAAAATGAAAGTATAGATGTCTTTATCCTGTGTTAAAAAACAGCAGTTGAACATGAGAAAACTCAAAGCAAGGCTGCACCAGAATTGTGTACGCGGGTGTACCATGATGGTACCAGTTCTCTTGGTGGCCTTTGATGTCACATTAGAGAGTCAGTGTTCTTTGGGAAAGATATAGGGATAGCATCTGGAATGCAGTGGTTTGAAAGAATTCTGTGTTAAGTAATTGTGAAGTGTTTTATTTAAAAATAGTATACATCAGGGGCTGGAGAGATGGCTCAGTGGTTAAGAGCACTGTCTGTTCTTCCGGAGAGGTCTTGAGTTCAGTTCCCAGCAACCACATATGGCTCACAACCATCTATAATGTGATCTGATGCCCTCTTTGATCACGTAGGTGTACACTCATGTCTATAAATAAATAAATTCATTTTGTGCTTTCATGGAAGACATTTAAAAAAAAAAAGTATGTCTGGTACTAACTCATTTAATCTTTTCAGATTTCTACCTGAAAATGTCATCACTCAAATTTTATGACTTTTGAGACTATGGTGAAAAGTCATTAAATAATTGGCCTATTCTAACAAGCCATCAGATGTTTTTTTTCTAGTAGCTGCTTCCATCAGACTGACAAAAGAACTAGTTCTGGGACCCTCCTTGTTTTACCTTCTAACAGCACTGTTTCCGATGTTGCATTTAACTTCTGTCACACAGAGCTCTGCTGCTCAGAGAAGTTGAGATGCTAAATGCAATGCAGAGCAAAGGTGGCTTGGTAATGTCTGTGTGTATTTTTCTATTTATAGCATTTCCTCACAGCTCCCTCGTGAAGGAAGTATTATTTCTTTCTGTGAGGTAAAGGCGGGGCACAGAGTTCCGACTTCATCCTAAGACAGAGACAAGCATCAGCGTTAAAAGTGCAAGTTCCTGTTGCGTATTTAACCCTGGGTTTGCTTTGGTAGCAGTAATTTCATCAGGTGGAAGAGCCAGAGGAAATTATTTCCCTGCGGTAATTGCTAGTGAAGTCACATTTCTTTCCATTCATCAGCTGCTGTCCAAGTTCAAGAGATAACAGTTTTTATTCTACCTCAAGACCCAGGTATACCTGGGAGTATACCCGAAAGATGCCCCACCATACAACAAGGACATTTGCTTAGCCATGTTTGTAGCAGCTCTATTCGTAATAGCCAGAAACTGGAAACAACCTAGATATTTCTCAACTGAAGAATGGATACAGAAATTGAGGTACATTTACACAATGGAATACTACTCAGCAATTAAAAACAAATCATGAAATTACAGGCAAATGGATAGAACTAGAAAAGATCATCCTGAGTGAGGTAACTCAGACCCAGAAAGATGCACATGGTATATACTCACTTAGGAATGGATATTAGGATAGGATCATCATACTACAGTCCAAACCCAAAGAAGCTAAGTAACAAGGAGGGCCCAAGGTAGGGTACCAGATTGTCACTCAGAGGGGGAAATAGAACAGACAGCAGAAATGGATGATGACAGGGAACTGGACAGGGGATGGAATGGGGAGGGAAACGAGTGAGGATCAGATGTGGAGAGAAGGGGGGGCAGTGGGAGGTGAGAGGGCTGGGAACAAGAAAGGAAACTGAGGGGAACATCTCTTTGTCAAGCTGGAGGCCTTCGACAGGGTAGGCTCCTGGGAGGACGTGGTTGTGACTGTAGCTGAGACTCCTAATGGGAGGACATGAAGACTGAGGTGATCACCTCCTAGCCAGGCAGGACTACTAGAAGGAGGGGATCAACAACCCATTGACAAAAACTATGAACCAAAAAGTACCCAGTACCCTGCCTACAAGTGTAGGGATAATGAGAGAACAAAGATTGAAAGTCCAAATAATTGGCCCAACCTGAGACCAACCTCAAGGTAGAGAACCAGGCCCTGACACTAATAATGTTATTCAGCTATGCTTGCAGATAGGAGCCTAACTTAACTGTAGTCTGGGAGGCCTCAGCCAGCAGCGGATCTGGACAGATGCTGGGACTTGCAGCCAAGCATGGGTCGGAACTCAGGGGGTCCTGTGGAAGTGTTGGGAGAATTAGGGAAGGACCTAGAGGGACAGGAACCCCACAAGAAGACCAACAGAGACAACTAACCCAGTCCCATGTGGGCTTTCAGAGACTGAGACGTCAACCAAGGAGCATGCATGATCTGGACCTAGGTCTCCTGCACACATGTAGCCAATGGGCTGCTTGGTCTTCATATGGGGCGCCTGGCGAGTGGGGTTGGGGGCTGCTTCTAACATGGACTCTATTGCCTGCTTTTGGAACACTTCCCTCTGGCAGGGCTGCCTGGCCTGGTCCAAGGAGATGAAGATATGCTCAGTCCTGATGTGACTTGATGTGCTGGGAAAGGTTGATATGGGGGGAAGGGGAAGGGGGAACCTGAGAGGACAGGAGGGAGGGGGCACCCTTGGGATGTACAATAAATAAATAAATGAATAAGAAAATAAAAATACATTAAAAAAGAACAGTTTTTACACTGGAAGCTTAGGAAAAATAACTCTCCTATTTACGTTACGTTGTATCTCGGCTGCCTCTGGCGGTGTTACAAAGTTCTCAAGTGCTAAGGAGCGCTCACTGGTTCCCATTGGAGCTTCTCAAGGCTTGCTTAAGCAGAGGGGCCAGGTCGCACACTGCTACAGACACAGGCAGTAGCAGGACCCTTTGAGGCCGTGAGGACTAAAATAAAACGTAAGAAATGAAGAGCTGGACGTGTGGCTAGTGAAAACACAGAGCATTCCTTATTGTTGGCAGTCCCTGAGGCACTTTAAAGGGCCTGGCAATGGCCAAATTCTTTACACCTATTCAGCATTGCAACACTTCTGGCCAGAGACAGGACCTGACTGCTACTGCATATAAGAGAGAACTCTGGGTCTCTTTCAAGAGGCCGAGGCGACTTGCTAATGATTATCTGTCTGCCCAAATAGTCCCTTGTTACCATTTTTCCCCCTTCACATTTCATTCCAAAACAGCACATTCACATTCCGATCACTACTAATTTAAACCACTAACTTATGAGGGTGGGAGAGCATCAGTGTTTCCACAGAACCCACCGGACAGCATCTGGAAGGCATCTCCATCACGGAGTGCAAAACATTTAATCCCTGTACCATCCGAATTCAATATCATGCTAATGTCACGTATGAGGAAACAGGCTTAAATGGGCTCAGGTCAGGCTCACGGAGTTTGTAGGTTATGAAGCCAGGAGTATGGGATGTCAGAAGCAAGCCCAGCTTTAAGAGAGCTAACATTAAAGGCACAGCACGGGCAGAACCCTGACGCATACTAGTCACTCTTTGCCCACTTAAAAAATAATTACGGAAGGAAATTTTTATCTCCGACTAGACCATTAGAGTAATTTTTCCCATGCAGTCAAGGTGTTTTGAGTCTGCCTTTTAAGTTTCCACACTTTAGGGAGTCTCGCAGCCTTTTAATTCCTTCTCATCGGTTTCTCGGGGCATCTGCAATTTACATAAAACACTAAATTCCCTCACCATCTTTAGCTCTGCAGAGAGCTGTATCCACAGACCTGTAGTCAGAAATAGCTAGATCCTCGGGAGGGTGAATTTGACAAAGTTCACCTAGGCAGGGAGTTTTAAGAGGAAAAAAAAAATCTCTAGATGCATGTGGTGAGTGGCAAAGCAAAAGTTCTGTGGAAGGGAGCCTTCCTCAGGCCCTCCCTCCTGCCCTCTCCGTTCCCCCCTTCCCTTTTTCCCTCAGAAAAGGAGAGCCCCCAGCCTCACCCAGGACCCAAGCATTAGCATCAGTTCCATCACTCCCCACTCCCTGACAGGGAAGCTCTCCAGACTCTCTGAGGCTAGTCAATGGGGATGTGATCTCTACATCACAGACTGTGTAAAACGGCTTACTTTTGTATTCTTTAGGTAAAACTCTAATTTTTAACCCCTTTTGGTCCCATAGTTTACATGTCCCTTCTTCTAATTTTAAATCCTACTTATTGAGTGAGCAAAAAAAACAAAAACAAACAAAAAAAAAACCATCACCATTGCCAATCAAAGCTGCACTAGGCCCACTGTTGTGTTTGCTCCAAGAAGCTGTTTAAAGACACCTTAAACAAATAGCTTGGTCTGGATTCAACAGTAAGTAACCCAAAAGTAAGTGACATGTTGCTTTCTATTAAATCTGTTGTGCTGATTTTTAAATCCATATGAACTTATAGGTCATAAAATGTGCCAAGCGTTACAGTCTTTATTTGATACTATACATAAACCACACTAAAATGCCCTTGAAGTGAGTAAAAGTGAGCAGCATTTTAGATACAGGGAATTCTGGGTAAATTGCCACATTCCAAACCAAAAAATCATAAAATAGACCTACTTGCTTGATCTGTCGCTTATAGGTACTCACAAACTCTAATAGAAACGAAGGCAGGTCTTACTTGATTCTGAGACAGAGGAGGAATTTTCCCTGGGACCTTGCGGTGGTTTGAATGAAAACAGCCCCCACTGGCTCACAGGGAGTGACACTACCAGGAGGTGTGGCCTTGTTGGAGTAGTTGTGGCTTTGTTGGAGGAAGTGTGTCACTGGGGGTGGGGGTGGGGGCACTTTGAGGTCTTTGGTGCTCAAGCCAGAACCAGTGTTTCTCCTTCTCACTGCTGTCAATCCACATGCAGAACTCTCAGCTACCTCTCCACAACCATGTCTGGCTGCGTGCCACCATGTTTCCCACCATGATGATAACGGACCACATGTCCAAACTGTAATCCAGCCCCAAGGAAGTGCTTTCCTTAATTAGAGTTGCTGTGGTCACAGCGTCTCTTCACAACAATCGAAACCCGAACTAAGACAGACTTCAAAATAACTAGATCTATAAAACCAACCTTCAGTAGGTTTTAAAATGTCTTTCTCTGCCTTCGTAAGCGATTGAGTGAAAACTGATTGCATTTACTGGACTGTAGTTGTTTTTTCCTTTTTTTTTTTTAAGATTGTAATTCACTACAATCCAGTTTTATTTAAATCAGGACTATCTGCCTAAGAGTACTGTCGATCATTCATGATCTGAATTCTGGTATATGAGATCAGTTAAATTATACAGACCGTAAGCATGAAGCACAGCTGTTTTGCAACTGGTTAGGTAGTGTCTGTTAATTAGTAGCCTTCTTCAGAAAACGCTTAGGTCTACCTTTCCTCCCTCTTCAAGCATAGTGAGGATGTTTGTTCCTGGATGTACTTTTGGGGAGTCCTCCAACATCCCACTAGTGTCTCTCCTCACGAGACAATTCCTTTGCTCTTGCTGGCATTCACATAACATTACCTTGCCTGACTTGTCTCCTGCTCAGACCACTGAGATCTGATCCAATCTGTGCTTGCCGCTCTTTTCCACCCTGACACCCTTCCTTG
This sequence comes from Psammomys obesus, assembly GCF_907164565.1. Lineage (NCBI taxonomy): Eukaryota > Metazoa > Chordata > Mammalia > Rodentia > Muridae > Psammomys > Psammomys obesus. The sequence continues at coordinate 17,329,900 of NW_026596064.1, forward strand.
TACACTTGGTCTTAGACAAAAGGCAGAGAAGCAATTGGTGCATTTCTGAATAAAACCCTTGTTGCCTTTCCCTTATTGTGTCCAGAGGTAGGGGTTGGGGTAGGGGGGATCTGAGAATAATGTAGCCATTCGTGCCACTGTGTGGGGTCTGGGACTCGAACTTGGGCTGTCAGGCTTCTTGGCAAGCACTGTATGAGCAGAGCCAGCCTATTGGCCAAACCTACTTTTAATTTGTTCTTTGCTCACTGACAGAAAGGAATGTTCCTGATTGGAAGTCAAACTTCCCACTCTGTCACTCAGCCTATAAGCAACAGTAGCTGTTATCAGCCGCAGGTGTAGTTGATTCACCTTCTGTATTTGAATTTTATTAGGAAAGACACTCTCTAGCCTCATACAACCAGCCTCGAATCTTTCCACTTTCCCATACTGCAGTAGGTCAGAAGTCAAGGCCCAGTCCCCCTTGCCAACTTCATAGAACTAATATATTTTGTCTGTCTGAGAATCTCCGTACGCAGCCCAGTCTGGCATCAGCTTCCTGGGCGCTGGGATTGGCCAGTGCCATTCTTTTATAAAGATGTGGCAATCAACTGTGGCTTTCGGAGTCCCTGTCCTCCTGCTATGGAGACCACAGCCTCCAAAGCCTAGAGGGGTTAAGGGAACCGGGCAGGGTAGGGAGTGTCCTTCAAAGAGTCCAGTATCTGCTCAACTTCTGCCGAGTATTTTCAGTGGGGTTCAGTACGGCCAGGTTCCTAGAATCTGAGAGAAGCTGAAGATGCTGATTTGAATATTCCATCGATTCCTTGTGTAGGAAAATGAGCTTAAAGTAAAAAGGCTAACTTGTGTGTGCCTATGGTTCGGTGTTTACAGCACCCAGTAGAGCAGCGCATCATATATAGGGACCAGAATCTGTGTTCCGGGGCACTGTTCAAAGAACATTATGTCCATGAGGTCAGTCAGCCAACTCTGTGAAAGGTGCTATGATTCCACTGCATAGCCGAGGACACAGGTTCAATAGGTTAAGAAATCAGCAGAGGTTCCGCAGTGGCAAGGGAGGCAGGACACAGCTTCAGAAGAGGGGAAGATGCGGTTCTGATCACTTTAAGATTTCGAGGTGGCTGGAAACAATTTGGTTCTATGCTCGCCCTTCCTAGCAAGAGGGATGGCTGGTTTCTCCCATCTGGCTGCTTCACAAGGCCGTTCTGAAGTAGGGAGCTGAAAGCCCCCTTTGTTAAGCCAGAAGTCATGAGGGCATCTCAAACCCCAGCATTGCTCCGGAGGCCGGTGGAGGAAAACTCATTAACAACGCATTGATCTGTGACTTTTGTAAAAAAATTCAGCTTTAATGGAGGCCTCTGCAGCCTCCCCCCACCCCCTTTTCATAAAATCTACTGTTTTTAGTTACTTGCAAGGCACCGAAGAGGAATTAACTTTTAGATGGGTCCGAGGACTCTCCAGATGTGTTGCTAGCACTTCCCACTAGCTCCCGATTTGAATTAAGGTTAAAAAGAAAGCGAAATTTCCAGGAAGATTAGCAGGCAAGACTGGCTCTTGGAAGTTAATGGAACTCAGCCCAAAGGGGAAAATCTTTCACCGGGCCCTGACTTTAATTATCCTACACGAGGAAGAGAAATTCCTTTATCTCATCCGAAAGAGAAAGTGCAAACCTGCCGTATTAATCTTTCACTAGAGCACTTATGAATATGTTCATGAGAGGGGAAAAGGGTAAGCAGGGAGGGTTTGGTTCCAGTCTTCTCCAGCATGAAAAGGAATTGCCTACTTGAGGGCCTGCCTCGTACTAGACTGGTCCATGGTCCATGCGCCATCTACTTCCTCCTGCTTTGCATCCTTAAGGAGTTGGACAGGCAGCCACCCTTAGTTCTCCTCCAACTCCATGATCCCGTTTCTGAGCCCAGATACAGGATGCTTAGAAGAGCCGTCTCCTGGATCATGGGCAGGCTGGAGAAGTGGGGAGGCAGCATGATTGTCCGCCCGCTGGGATTCTGTTACTACAGAAAGCTGTCCTTTTCCTTCCCCTGCTTATTGATCAACACTGCCTCCACAGACCCGGGCTGTACACACGGCATTTCAGTATCCCTCTCCCTCCCATCCTCGATGCTTTCCTTTCAGCTTTTGCATTTGTCCTGTTCACCTGGACAGTCACTGTGTGCTCTTCAAGCGCACTTCCTGCCATTAGTCTCACCCTCTTCAGCTCCACGAAGGCTGATTGAAGATGTGCTGTTACATCTTTGCTTATCACAATTTCTAACGGTCGGTCCCTCGTTGCCTACAGAAAGAGGTTGGGGGAAAAATACCAGCTCTCACCATGGGCCGACTATTCAGTGTTACTGTGTGTGTGTGTGTGTGTGTGTGTGAGAGAGAGAGAGAGAGAGAGAGAGAGAGAAACTTGGGCATGCTGTGTCCATCATCTGCCTTCTCCTGATAGGTTGGGGATCCTTTGCTGAGCACTGAGAACATAGTCTATATGTCCAATACATTGTTAAAGAACGAAATGAATACCTGATTAACCCGAGATCACCCGGGATGCTCAGACTGTCTGCATCATCTGCTGCCTGCCATAAATTCCAACATAGAAGCGTTAGGCACGCTGAAGCACTCTGTCTATCTGCAATGACCTCAGAAAGTATCCCAACTTAAAAAGCACTAAAACCAGGATCTAGAGACAATCGCTGTTTTGATTATTATAACAATACACTAATATTTCACGGAATTATTATTTCAAATATTCTCATAGCTAAGGGATATTTCATTCTATTGTAACCATAGCTTGATTTTTCTCTTCTCAAACTATGGCTTATATACAATAGGGGGGCCGTCACTACTTTAAAAAAATAAAATGTGTCTGGGAGGTGGCTTAGTGCATAAGCCTTCCTACCCAAGTATAATGACTGGAGTTTGGTTCTTCAGAACCCACTAAAATGCTGAATGGCTAAGGTGTTCCATGTGTTATTCCAGAGCTCAGGAGGCAGAGATGGAATCCCTAGGGCCAGCTGGCAAGACTAGCCAGATCAGTGAGCTGTAGGATTGGTTGTGAGATCCGGTCTGAAGGAATAAGACAGAGAGTGATGGAGAAAGACTCCTAATGTATACTCACACACACAAACATACACAGACACAGAGACACACATACACAGATACACACACAGAGGAGACACACACCTGCACACACACACACACACCATCTGCCCACAACTATGAACACACATATATCTGAGCACTGTGCACTACAAACAATAAAGATAGTTTTATCTCATGAAGACTTTTCTTTACCTATCATCTTTCTAAAAATAAACACATGTGTTTGGTGTGTCAATATAATGCAAATAGACTGTGTCATAATACAACTTTATATTTCTTTTTTGACTAAATAAAAAATCTGTTAGAAAGTCACCAGGGAGAACATTAGGTCACACACAGTTTTTGCTATTCTAAACAGCACTGCAGTGGATTTCTTTGCACAAGTATTTTTGGAGTTTTGTTTGGTACAAATCTCTCTTTCCAGGGAAACACTAGGCCAAAAGGTGAGTGTATTTAGCTTTCCTGCCTCTGTGCTAATTGTGTTTGCCACAATCAAATAAAATATAGTGCTAGCAACACTGTGGGGTATGCTCAGGAGAAGTTTTCGGATCGAGCTCTGACGTTTGGACACCACCCAACGTTGGAGGAGGATGGCACACCCCAGGCAGAAACCTGGGCTGAAGGGATTCTGAATTAGAGGCACCTGCTCCTTGTGGCATGGCCTTGTGCACACAGTGCTGCAGGAGTTGAATCTGTGGTTGGGATCCTAAGGTTTTAAACACACTTCAGATTTCATTCTTGGCCTTTACCATCTAGAACCCCACAGAACTTTGACATAGAAAATGGGGTGAAGAGATGTGACTTATGCTACAGCCACAATGGCAGAACACTCTGCTTTGGGTCTCTGGAGTCAAGAGATGTATTCTTTGCATCAACCAATCGTGTAACCTGGGGGAATGCCGGAGCTACCCCGATTCCACTTTTCCAGAACAAATACAGTGGCATCTGCTCTCCCCAGTCTAAAGTTTCAAGCGGAATCACAGGTGTGGAGAATAGTTTGAAACAGACAAGTGACAAGTAGATAATGGCTGTACCATACGCTCTTGTAGAGACCTAAAAGTTGCTTGTCCCAACCTAACCATGTCTGTGAGTCCAAGAAGGGCAAAGCAGGAAGGAAGAGACAGTGCCTTGGGATGGTCTTAAGTCCGAGCATTATCATAAGCACTTAGGGGTTATTAAAACAGGACAGAACAAGGGTGCATTTTAATGATCTCTTCTCCCCCCCCCCATGACTGGCATAGAGATGTTTCTAAAGACCCTCCCTCACTGATGGACAGGCAACAGCATATGGTAGGGAGAAACACTTTAACAGCAGCTTACTGCATGGCAAATGATTTCCCATTTTTGTATCATTTGTTTACTGTCAAGATGTAGGCCATGCCCCACATTATATTAAGCACATTCCGATGTCAGTCACTGCCTGAGTTCAGTAAGTAGCTCTAGAGTGACACTCGCTGTAAATTGTAGGAAAACACATCCTCCTAAAAATCCCTTTGGTTTTGTATGGGCAAGTGAGGTGCGGCTTGCTAATAGGGACCAACCGCACAGGCTTTCGGTGAGAACCACAGAATGCCAATTCTCGTGCAGCTGACGAAAACCCACGCCAGCTGGTAAATGTTGTTGAGCCCCTACATTATTCACTATGCTGCCACCGTGTGGCACAGTGTGGGATTAGCCGAATGGGGTCCCCTGAAATGGGGTAAGTCAGGGAACTGCAATGGAGCAAGCAACACTCTGACCCTTCCTGGCTCAAAACACTATCAGCGTTAGGCAGTTTGTCTAAGTGTGTGTAATGTTAGCCATGAATGATATCTACAGAAGACAATTACACAGTGGTGGCAGCATTAGTAATGCTAAGGATGGTTTTAAACTATGACACCTTCAGGGTTTGATTTTTCGTGATTCTGGTAAAAAACAAACCAAAAAAACCCCACAACTGTTGGTGCTCAGAAAACTGGTATGGAGAATTCTGGGGCCACCACAGTGTATGCCTTTGTTGGTCATCTGCTTTTTTTTTTTTTTTTTTTTAAGACAGGTCCACCGTGTAGCCCAAGCTGACCCTGAACTCACAATCCTTGTGCCACACTTCATGAGTGCTGGGTTTACAGATACCCCTAAGCCTGTTTATCTGCTTAGACTTTGTGAGGGTCCAACAGTTTTCAGACCTGCTTCTGTCCTGTGCCCCACCATTCGCTCATCAACCTCTTCAGCTCTTGGGCCAGGCATGTGTGCATCTCTGTGGAGACCCCAGCTTCCTTTTGGGGCTCACCAGAACTGTAGGGGTTCATGCACTAGGAGAGACCACTGTGGTTTCCAGTTTCCCTTGCTTTCTGCCTTGGATCACTTTACCACTCTTCCTCACTGTATGCTCTTCTGACCCAGCACTCCGAGCTGCCAGCAGACATGAAGTCCTTCTCAGACAACCCTTCTGTGGTCCTTGATCAGTAACCTTTCACCCATCATGCCTCCCTTTGCAGGGTTGTACTTATCAGCTTCCTCACACTTACATAAGCTCTTGTCCCTGCCAAAGCCTTCCATGACAGTCATAATGGTTCCGCCTTCCCCAGTCCACCCTTCCATAACACAAACTTAGAGGCTCTCACAAAGCATTTTAAAAAATATTTATATATTTAAGTTAGACCACATGCCTGATAAATAGGTCCATGGTTTGAATATGTTGAAATCAGGCATAGAAAAAGTCCACTCCCTTGCCCAGTATCACGGTGACTAAGTAGAAGAGCTTGGATTTGAACCCTAGCTTCAGAGCCTGCACTCTTAGATTCTTCACTCTGTACTTTCTGCTGGTTGCTTTTTCACTGTTACTGCTATTGAGGTTCAATGTCAGGAGAAAGCTGTTAGGCTATAATTGCTATGCAAAGGCAATGACAGTGGAACAGAACCGTTGAGCCAGGGTATCCTGGTCCTGAGCCCCCAGAACATGCATGCTGTAGGCTGCATGGAGAAAAGGGCAGATGGCCAAACTCAAATCCAAGGGACCTGATGGCAGTACAGGGTTAGATGTTCTCACACTGCAGGTAACCAGTTTTGGGGAGACCAGGCCCCTGCAGACTCAGGACTGGAAATGTCACGGGGGTTCTACTCCTGAGACACAGAGATGACGGCCGAGGTAGAAAGAAGAACTGGTCTTTGAGATCTGACCGAGGGGACAACAGTTAACACTGACCTTTCTAAACTGCCTCACCCTGCACCAGTGTGGATTTTATGGCACCGGGGCTGTTCAAGCCTGCAAGTGATAATAGATGAATTTGCCTGATTCCTGCCACATCTGTTCCTTTGAAAGCTGCCTTGCTGGATTGTGTGGCTCAGGTGGGGTCGACCAGTTCTCTCAATCCCCAGATCCAGAGAGGAGCCTGTGGCTTTGTGTACCAGCACTATTGAACACAATGCAGGCTGGGGTTGACTCCATTCTCCCAGTATGGCCCAAGAGGATCATGATGTGACATCAGCAGGACCAAGTACAGCTGATGTCTTTTCCTCTATGAATGTGAGCTTCAAGCCTGGTATAATTCAGATTTCCTTGGGGGCGGTGGGGATATTCCCTGACAAATGAAGTTAAAGCTGCTCTTTTCAAAAGGATGAGCCCAAGACACAAAGGAAAACAAAAGGGAGAGAATCCAGGCTGCATAGTTTGATTCCTGGATCCGCCCCTTTTGGTGGGTAGATCTGCATTGCCTGATATGGTTACCGCCAACACACAGGTCTACGAGGCCAAGTGTCACCAGGTCTAGATGAATCAGCTTTTTGTTGATGTGCCACTATGGCAAGGCAGAGCACTGGTTCTCAGCCTTCCGAATGCTGCATCCCTTTAATACCACTCCTCATGTTGTGCCGACCCCCAACCAGAAAGTTATTTAGTTGCTCCTGCATAGCTGTAATCTTGCTACTGTTATGATTTATGACGTAAATATCTGACATACAGGACGTCTGGTCTCTGACCCTCAGAGGGGTTGTGACCCACAGGTTGGGAAACGCTGACTGAGAGAATGTGAAACTTACTTTGGCTTGTGGCGTCCATGCTTAGTCAGTGGTCCCCATCACTTTTGGGTCTGTGGCAAGGTAGAATATTACGATAGAGAGTTATGGTGGAGAGCAACTGCTCACCTCCCGGGGAGTGGGAGCTAGCTCCCAATAGCCCTTCCAAGGGTATATCCCCGGGGTTCTAACTCACCTTGCTAGGTTCTGTCTCCTAAATCGCCTACTGCTCTCCAATTGCGATGTCTCACTTTTGACATAGGATATTCAGGAAAAACCGAATTTAGAACCATAGCAATATTTAGAACAATATCTTATAAACTAAGATATTCCGTGGGCACATCTCAGTGGTCTTAATATTTAAATTATATGCTGAAAGTAAAACAAGTTGGGATATGCTGGATTAAATAAATCCCAAAAGTAAATCTAACCTTGCTATTTTAACTTCCAAAAATATGTGTGTACTACCCCTGTCTAAATGAGTATGTCTCACACTGTGTTTCTACTGGTTAAGGCTGTCTAGACTTCAGATACAAGAGACAATTTAATCCCCTTTTTACTGAAGTTGAGCCTTTGCCACCAGCTAATGGCAGAGTTAGGAAGACACAGGAGCGAGCACCTAGGCGTCCATACATTACTGGGCTGAGGCCACAGAACGAGGTATGTGGCCTCTATGGCCTCTCAAGTTCTCTCTCTCTCATTTTTCATTTCTGAAAGCACAAAGTTCTGAGAGCACAAAGTTCCTAGAGTCAGCTAGGTATATCTATTTTGCCACTCAGCCACCACACCACCAATGTTTAAAACCCTTTCTCTAGGTCCCTCTGCTCCTCCATACCCAAAGATCCATTTATCTAGACCTCCCCTGCCTCTTGGTTTTCAATCAAAACAAACAGATTTCTGAGCCAGGGTGAACTTTGAGATGCCCTTGTCGGGTGAAAGCTCATCTCACAGGTATGAAAACTAGTTTGCCACACACCTGTTGCGTTATGCGTCTCCGTGCTCTTTGTCTGACGCACTCTTCCCCGGTGACAGGGCAGAAGTTCCTCAGGCTGGTCACTGCAGAAGTTCTGCTTCTGTCATTTTGGTCTCTCCTCATAATCCTCGGGTGAGAGAATCAGCTTGATTGCACTGCCCCCTTGTGGCAAGAGCAAATGTCGCCTAGCATCGCTGTTTGGTAGGACCTAAGAAAACGGCGTAATCAAGAAGCAGAGACCTTCTATTAACTTTGCTTTCCTTTGCCTGTGTGTTTAGATACAAAAGGGACATGTTCCACTTGATCTATTACTTGTAAGGTTAAAGTCTGGAAGAAAAAATAACCCATATAGAATAAGCTTAAGACAGGGGTGTTTTTGAAGGTCAAGAGTAAGATGCAAAGACTGACCTCAGGCGAGGCAGAGGGAGAATGAGGAAAGGACATCTTCAAGGAGGAGCAAGAAAAGCTGCAGTGGGAGGTGCTCAAACATGCAGGGAAAGAACCCTTTACAAGCAGCAGCCATCCCTGTGGAGCTAGCGCAGGTCCCACCTCTCAGGAAAGTCTGGGGCAGCTCGGGTAGGGGGAGGGCTCCTTTTTCGCGTTGACTCCCTAAATGGGTCTTCTTGTTACACAGGGAAGTTACAGTGGAGACCCAGAGGCTGGGTGGGCAGGAAAGGTGGATGGCTTCAAACACATCCCTCCTGCTCCTTCCCAGAATCAGCGACTCAGCGCCTAAGGGGCGTCTCCGCCTCCAGCGGCAGCCACTGTGGAGGCTGGGCCGCGAACAGAGGACTCAGGGATAGAAGCCAGAGACGTGTGACTCCGTCCTTTAGGCGGGTAGACCTGACGAGATGCCACAGAGCAGGCGACTTGGAAGGGTCTTTTGGCGAAGCGGCTTTTCTTGGCTCACACATGCCTCCGGTTCACAGGCCTCCATTCAGGCCTTTGCTCTCCGTGTCCTGGGAGTGAGGTCTCCGGTACCTTTGTTTTTAGACTTCCTATCAGATCAGGGCGGCGACAATGCGCTCATCTAACCTTAACTGTCTCTTCAAAGCTCCGTCTTCAAACACGTCACATGGGGTGGGGGCGGGTAGGACATCAGTGTAGGCATTTGAGGGACATGATTTAGTCCGAGTTGGACTCCGGTGCTGAGAAACTCTACTGGTGATGTGAAGGCGGGGCAAAGGGCCGCCAAGCTGAGGAAGGGTAAGAGGCGCTGATGGTTAGGTGAGAAGGGACAGCTTGGGGCCAAGGTCAGCCCACTTGAGCCATGTTCGGACGCTTGGTTCATGCTGACGACCCATCACCAGAGAACTCTGCTCTGAACTGGGCTCTAGAATTTTCTGTCTGGCAGAACTGGGCTCTAGAATTTTCACTAGTGGGATGGGAGTTTGGCTTCAGTTTTAAAACAGTCTTCTATGCCTTTCTTTGTTTTTGTTTTTGTTTTTGTTTTTCAGACTTGTGAGACAGACACACATACACACATGCACACATAATCACACATGAGAGAAAGCTAAACCTGAAAGTGCCTTCCACAGTGGAGAACATTTATACCGGGTGACATTTTCCCACTTATGGGTCTGAGGAGAAATGTAGTTGGTGGTTATTGTCCCTAAACGAAAGCCTGGGTTTTAACAGCCAGCGGTTGCTCCCTGGCACGCGCTCCCCCTGGGTAGCACCCACATGGATTCTCACAGTAATCCACAAGGGGGTGATGCACTACCAGCATGGGTTAGTTCTAGAGTGCCCAAGCCCTCGAGCTCTTCAAGGCAGTCAGGAGTGCCATGGAGCACTCCTCGTGAGGGATAGAAGAAAGGGGGAAATGGAAGGTGACAAGGCGCTCAGAAGAAGGTCTTTCTGAAGTCGGAGCAAGGGAGTTCAAAAAGCAGTTGCGAATTAATGAAAAAGTCAAATAGCTGTGTCAGTTCAAATACCCAGAGGGTCCTGCCTAAGCCAATGAGAGGGCAGACACCTCTTGGCTCATTTCAGAGCTCATTGACCAAAGACAAGTGAATGAATGCTTTTAGTGGAGAGACATAGCCATGTGCGAGTCAGAGCTGAAGGAGCCTGCGATAGTTTTCAGAGCACAGCACGTTCTTTGTAAAGTAGTTCCCTTGTAGCCCTGAAGGTAGGCCCCTTCCCTCCTTCAGGGGCAGGTCCGAAAGTGTGTGACAAGGGTTGGTTGGGAACACAAGAGAAAGAGTTGTCCCATGTCCTCTGAGCAGACACGATGTGTCCAGAGGTCAAGAGGCACCGGGATTCTGGACCAGCAGGTTGAAGAGAGTAATACCCATTCTGAGATTCAGACCCAGAGGGTCTGAGCATGTAGGAGAGCCCGCCTGGGCTTGCTGCAGAGAGGACAAGGCAGAGAGCTGCTTCTGCTTGGGTGGTCACCCCACCCCCATCCGGGGCATCTGTTTCTCAAGGTTCTCTTTTTCCCTGGTTGCCGCGTCTAAGGTTCTTGCTATCTGTTCTGTCGGAGATAGAAGCACAGTGCCTTGCAGGGAATGGTATTCCTTTGCAAGCTTTATCACAGGCAGACACAGTGGTTAAGATAACTACCCCAGTGTCCTTTGGAGTTCTAAGGTTACTATGCCCCAGAGCCACTGTCCATGTGGCATGACTTGTTAGGAGCTTGGCGGCTAGTCCTGGGTCCCGACACTGTGGCTAGGGTCTTGGTAGACTCTTGCTCCGAGGACCTGCAGCATAAGTGGCTCTGCTTTTTATCTTAGGATCACAGCCACCTCAGAGACTCAGCTGACCTTTTGTTGCTCATCGAGATGATAGCAGGAGGAGCAATTTGTCAGAGCCCGCTCATGGAACTAAATTCACTCCGAGTTCTGCAAAGTTCAAGTCTCTTTCTACTTTAGGGCAGCCTCTGGCATTTTTACTTATTTTTTTTTTTCCCCTGTAAAGGACCAAAGAAGACCATATTAGCTCTGTGGGCAAGTTTCTATTGTAACTGCTCATCTCAGAAGCTACAGTTTTATACAGCCATACACACTGTGAAATGAATAAGCACAGCTGTGGTCCAATGGAAAAAAAAAAAAAGCTATTTACAAAAACAGGGAGCTGGCTAGATTTGGCCCACAGGCAATTGTTTGCTGACCCCATACATAAAACATTTTTTTTTTCTATCGTCTTCTCTCATCTTAACCTTTTGTCAGCTCAGAGCCACCTAAGGTCTTTAGTTAAAAAGTCAAGGTCTGTGTTTTCCTGGTCCTTCCGGGAGGGTTGTCTCTTGGCTAGGAGAAGTGTGTGTTCTGATCAGTTAGTTTAAAAGTCCTGCTGGACACAGGCTACTGAACTGAGTGCTCACTACGGTCCCCGGTGTCCTACAGCAATGGCAAATCAACATTGCTCCCACCTAGCAAGTACAGGAAGGGCAGAACGATACAGCCACAGTTTCACCGAGTTGCAAAATTATTTCCAGGTGAAAAAGAGAATTAAGAGTATCACCAACTAAGCTGAAAGGAATACAGGCTGGTCCTAATGCAAATGTAATTTTACTAACAGCTCTCATTCCCCTCCCCACGAGCTGGGAGTTTCACCGCGGCCTGGTCAAAGGGTCAGTGAGGGAACTCCTGGGTTTTGCTGAGAAATAGTGGCAACTCAGCGAGACTTTTGTTGGTATTCATTTGTTTGTCCTCGCAAGGTCTTACTATGTAGCCAGGTTAACCCCAGACTCGTGACCCACAGTTTGTATGTTTTTATAATCAGGAACAGGGTACTCATTTTTTTCATAGGGGTAAATATGAAATATTTACATTTTGTGAATAGATCTGTTGCCCTAGATTATTTTGTTATTGGGCTTACATGCTGGAACATTTTCAAATTTACGTGTGAGTGAGTGAGTGTGTGTGTGTGTGTGTGTGTGTGTGTGTGTGTGTGTGTAGGGTTACATATGTGTGAATGCAGTTGCCTGCACAATCTAGAAGAGCACTAAAGTGGGTTGTCTAAAAGAGCAGTATGTGGTTAAGCCACCTGTTCTAGAAGCTTTTAGCAATTCTTATCTGCTATGGAGACTGTCTTAGTCAGTGTTCTGTTGTGAAGAGACACCATGACCAGGGAGAGAGAGAGAGAGCCACTGGACCCAGCTTGAGCATTTGAAACACCAAAGCCCATCCCCCGTGACATTCTTTCCCTAACACGGCCACACCCATTCCAACAAGGCCACACCTTTTTTTTATCAGTGTCAAGTAGCGCCACTACCCGGTAACCAAGGATTCAAATATGTGACCCTGTGGGGGCCATATTCAAACCACCATGGACTCTATCCATCGAAATACGTAAGTTGTATTTTTTCTGTTTGTTCATTTGCACTTTAGCTTTAGGCCTTTTAAAATGTGAATTTTCCCTTTCCTCCTCTTTTTCATTCTGTGTTGTCAAACATGCCATGCCATGCTGTGAAACTGTAAGCCAGCTCCAATTAGATGCTTTCCTTTACAGGGGTTGCCCTGGTCATGGTGTCTCTTCACAATAATAGAACACTGACTAAGACAGTCTCCATAGCAAATAAGGATTGCTAAAAGCTTCCAGAAAGATTGCTCTTTTTCATGATTGCTTCTGAGATTAAACCCCCCAGGGAAAATCCCCCCTCCTCAGTTTCTGTAGGAATATGCTTATTTATCTTTTTGTTTTTTTCACACAGATTTTTTTTTTTCATGCCAAAATCTGTTATTTATTAGCAAATTATCTTGGTGGATTGGGGAACAATGAATCGCCTTTTGTTTTCTTCTTTCAATGGCTGTCTAGTTATCTTAAGATGAGTTATTTAAAAGCCACTCTTTCCATCAGATCTAACACGCTGTTTTTTCATGTATCAGATTGTCCTATGCACTTCGAATTATTTCTAGATATACTTTGTGTATCTACTAAAATTTAAATGTCATCATGAGCTTTATGGTGTAAGGTTTAAACCCATGGCCTTATGTATGGAAGGCAGGAGCTTCTCCACTGAGCTACACCCTAGACCCTGCAGCTTCAAGTCTAAAGGACTGCAATAAGTCTTGATATTTTATGGACTACCTTATTCTCCTTTTGCTCTTCTTTATAAGACCATTATGATTTTTCCTACTTGTCCTTCCAAATAAACGTTATAATTAATGAGTCTAAATACAAAAAATAATTTCACTGTGTTTTTGATAGGTTTGCATTACATTTCTGGATTACCACAGAATTAAAATCTTCACAATGCTGGGTTTTCCTATTCAGGGATGATGTGTCATATCTACTTTAGTGTCTTTCTAATGAATGTTATATTAACATTAAACTTTAATTTAATTTAAACTTTTCACATTTATTTTGTATGGGCCATGGTGTGCATATGGAAATCAAAGGGCAAATTTTAGGAGTTGATCCTTTTTTTCCATTATTGGATTGAACTCACATCACTCTTGCATGCAAATACTTCTGCTTTCTGAGTCATCTATCAGCCTGACTTTATAGTTTGTGTTTAGCCATAATTCAGAAAATGTCCTTATTGGCTAGACCTATTGGCAATGAGTACTTAGGTTTTTGTTCATCTTAAAAAATGTGTTTATTTTGCCATTATTTATGAAGAGTATTTTTAGACTTCTAGGTTGATGCGCCCGGAGGGGCTCACAGACACTGAGCCACCGACCAGGGAGCCTACATGGGCCTGACCCAGGCCCCCTGCATATATGTTACAGTTGTGTAGCTTGGGCTTCTTGTGGAACTCCTAACAATGGGAGCAGGGGCTGTCTCTGATGCTGTTTTTCGCCTTTGGGACCCTTTCCTCCTACTGGGTCGCCTCGTCTAGCCTTAACAGGAGAGGGGGTGCTTGGCCTTACTCCAACTTGATATGCCATGGCTGGTTGATACACATGGGAGGCTGGGCCTTTTCTGAAGAGAAAGGAGGGAGGGGTTGGGGGTGTGAGGGCAATATGGAGGGTACTGGGAAGAGAGGAGAGAGGGAAAACTGTGGTCAGGATGTAAAACCAACCAAGCAACCAACCAATAAACAAATACATAAATAAAAAGAATTCTAGGTTGACAATGACTGGCTTTTGCCTTTTGGTGTGTTAAAGATGTCACTCTATTAAGCTTCCTGTTTATGTCATTCCTGATGAGAAGCCAGCATTTTCTCTTTTAAATTATTTACTTCCAGCTGTTTGAGTACGATAAACATAGGGGTTGTTTTCTTTGCATTTATTTGAGTCTCATCTGCAGTAGCTACCCTCTGCCCTCTGCTTAGCCCAATCTTGTCTCACCCTGTGCCTGTGTGACTCAATCTTTGTTCCCTGTGGCAAGTAGATCACTTAGCAGATTTCTTGCCCTCCATTTTGGTGCAGCTCCCTTCTTCCTTCCCTTCCATATGTTCTGCCACGTTACATCGTTCTCTCCAAAGTTTGCCTCTCTTAATAATATACACATCGAGGTCTGTAGAAAGCACATGTGCTGAATGGCAGTCCAGAAATGACCTCCCTTCAGAAAGCCAGAGAAACTGTAGGGCTCATCCCATTTGCTCTTCTTCTTCTTCTTCTTCTTCTTCTTCTTCTTCTTCTTCTTCTTCTTCTTCTTCTTCTTC
>NW_026596064.1:17344521-17503001 GCF_907164565.1 Psammomys obesus
TCTTCTTCTTCTTCTTCTTCTTCTTCTTCTTCTTCTTCTTCTTCTTCCTCTTCTTCTTCCTCTTCTTCTTCTTCTTCTTCATGCTGCCTCTAGTCTGACCGTTGACAAACATTTATTTTGTTTGTCATTCTGTACACTGTTAGGTTTCACAGTTGAGTACTGTGAGGCTACAAATGATGCCAGTTAAAGTCAGGATAGGTGTGGCCTACATACACTGCCCTTCCTGCTTATTGCTTTCTTATTGGTTGCATGGTGTTCACGAGGAAACCATACACACCCAAAGGGTGAAAAATAAACAAGAAAATGGCTCTACTGCTTTTGTTATTCCACAGGATCCCGTAATCTTCACCCATGGAGTTGACCCCAGGTCTGTCCCGATCTCTGGACTAGTTTAGCTTTTCCCCTTTTGCCTTGGGTTTTCGGCAGTTTGTTTTACGTGTGCCTCAGCTTGTTGCTGTGTATCGAGGGACCCCCCCACCCCCGCATGGCCTGACCTCTCCCTGTATCTTTGGTGCTATCTTTAAAACATGAGCCGCAGCTGTGCCCTTGCCTAGCCTCTGTGTTTGGATATACCATTCAGTCCTTCAAAGAATAGGATGAGAGAAACAAGCACCACCCATCTCTAGAGTCACAGTGGGGCACAGAAACACCGCAGCGCCTGTGGGCAAGGCTTGGGCATTCAGGCCAGCAGCCCCCACGTGGCTGTGGCTGACAGCACACACTGGGAAGCAAACCACATAGGGATTAATAGGGACTTTGCCTTTGAGTCTCTTTACCCTCAGTGGCAATGAGGCTGTCACTTCCATGGAATTATAGATTCATATAGTTCAGCTGCTTAATTCCCAGGGAGAACCAACATGGTTTCTCCCTGTCATGCTGAGATGTTCTTTCCAAAGGCTTTTACCCAGGTAGCCCTTGCTTTTTTAGCCTCCCCCCCCCCCCCTCTGCTGGGCAGACTCAGGGGAAAATGTCCAACAGTTCTCGTTGAAGGCTGGAGGGGTGCTGGCTCCTTTTATTACTCTGTCCCGGGTTAAAACTGTAGGTTCACAGTGTGGTGTTCAGCCACAATTTGATTTTGTTTCCTTTGGCTTACCGAAGGCTTAGCTTCTCACAGTTTATTTATAGAAAGCTGCATATCAAAGGCAAGAATAAGGGCTGTTGTTATATGATCAGGCTCTTAGCAAGAACCTGAAAATGGCATGTGCTTTTCTCCCCCATGGCAGTTATTCAGTCTCTTGGGGAGGGTGGAGATAGGCAGAAAGCCCTGTCGCAACTTTCTAGCAGATTATAGTCCTTGTCAATTGGTTCTGTTTAGTCTCAGCAGGAAGAAGAGTCCTTTTGTGATCGTGCCAGGAGATATCAGCCCTATTTAGGACATTTCCTGGAGAATATCCCAGACATCATATAATATGAATAATTATGGTCTCATTCAGGGACCTTTACAGGAAACTTCCAGGTCGTTAATTTCACTGGCTATCTATAATATCGGTTTCTTTCCTCCTTTTAGCATGCTAAAAATTAAGGAAATCTCTTATCAATAGTTAACGAGAAATTTAATTTGGAAACAAAACACAACCCATATTGATTTCGCGCAGTAGTCAAAGAACACCATGTTCTTTACCTCATCTGTGTCTCTGTTATGTTTCCAGCTCTCAGTGAGGGGCAACATCTAATCCTTTGGGAGTCCCCCTTCCCCAGCTCTCTTGCTAAAAGAACATTTGTTGCTATTGGTTGGTGTCTTAGGGTTTCATTGCTGTGAGGAGATGGCATGACCAAGGCCTCTCTTTTATAAAGAAAAACGTTCAGTTGGGGCTGGCTTACAGTTTCAGAGCTTTAGTCCATTATCTGCATGGTGGGAAGCATGGCAGCATCCAGGCAGACACGGTGCTCGAAAGGGAGCTGAGAGTTCTCCATCTTGATCTGCGGGCAGCAGAAGGAGACTTTGGTCCCTGTAGCCTGAGCAATAGGAGACTTCCAAGCCTGCTCCCACAGTGACACACTTCCTCCAGCAAGGCCACACCTCCTAATAGTAACACGCCCTACGGTCCAAGCATTGACACATATGAGTCTATGGGGGCCAGACCAATTCAAACCACCACAGCTGGGTAATGTAGAAACCCACTGCCCACATCACAAGTTATTTAAGAGCCCCCCCCAAAAGACAAGACATATGCAATACATAGAGGTTCAAAATAGCATTTTTTTTTTCTCTATGCAATGCTGTCTTAGATTCATTTCTGTCTAGTTATTCACTCCTGCCCTTCTTTACTCGCCAGCAAGCCCCCGCTGGTCTTTGACTAAGATGCTTCCCCAGTCAATCGCTCATCCTCTCCCCATCTTGATGGTGCATAAAATCCTCTATTGCCTCTATATTGCCTTATTAATCATTTTTTTTGTGATAAGCAATTTAGGGCAAATTCCAAAATTAAAAACATTCATCCTGAGGCAAGTAAGTACTCTAGTTTATTAGAATGCAATCCAATAACAATCTGATGTCTTCCACAAGAAGGTCCTTACATTTTATCCTGAGTTGCTGGGTAGCAGATCTCCATTGAGAAGCCAAGTGCCCACTTCCTGCCTGAATTTTCCTTTGCACCTCAGCAAATTGCATCCTGCAAAGCTGTGAGCTTCTTTCTCTTCCTGACAAATCTGATTTTTTATTAGGAAGGTTTTCTGACTTCTCTCTCCCTCCAAACCATTTTTTAGAAATAAGAGCCAAGTTGTTTTCTCTCTCATCCAATAGTTCTGGATGAACTGCATTGAATTCTTGGCCCTTTCCATGATTTCTGGAAACATTTTCCTTTTCTTTTCTTGAGTTCTTATCTAAGCTAAGTTGTCCCTCTTATGCCTTTTAAGTGTTATTGCCTTCAAAGAGCTGTATTTTTCATCTGCCCAAAGACAGACAGGCACACAATTATACAAACGGTAGATGCAACCACTATCTTCTAAGACTTCACAGCTTATATCCCAAGATCTCCATTTCTCAAATGTAAAATTAAGATAATGAAAGTATCCAGCATTTAAAGTTACTGCAAAAACCACAATGAGTTTATAAATACTTAGAATAGTTACTAAGAAACACTTACAAATGCTGAGAATAGTTACTGAAATATTATTTGGTGTCAATGCCATCACTTTTATTTGGAAGGACTCATTGGTTAAGATGCACATTGTGTACCACAATGACATTGTACTTGTCTATTCCATCCCTCTCCCAGCTGGGTTTGTGATTTCGGTCTCTCCGGGAAGAACCTGAATACGAGGCAGTTATTGAATCTTACTGTAGTTCAACAGGTCATCAAAAGATTGAATTCCTGACCTGTTCTGCTGAGGATCATCTGTCCCACATTTGTTTTTAATCATCACTGGACATCCCCAAAATGAGTCTCTCGAGTTTATCTTTGCTCCTTGTAATATTGGATACAAAGTTTCTTCTAGGAGGCTCATGTGTGGAAGGTTTGATTATCAGCCGATGGTTTAATCATTAAGGAGATTGTATCACAAGGGCTCTGATGAGTATGCCACTCAATGGACAGAGCTATTCTGATGATATTTTTGGAAGCTGGTGGAAACTAGAAGGTGGGTTCTGCTTGATAAAGTTTACTTACAAAATCTGAGTTTGAAGGGTATGTTTTATCCTCACATCCCTCTAGTATCTTTCTCTGCTTTCTGGCTGCCCCAAGGTGAACAGTTTCCTCAGCCACATGTCTTCATCATCATTATGTTCTAATTCACTTTAGGCTCAAAAACAAAAACAAAAACAAAAACAAAAAAAAAAAAACCAAAACAGAACAGAACAAACCAACGATAGACCAAAGTCTCTGAAGCCATACTTCATGACAAATCTTTCTTTTAGTTTTTTTTTCAAGTATTCATCATAGTAATAGAAAACTAATTAACATACACTTTGTCCTCTTCCTCTCTCCCCAGCCATGGATGAATACCTACATGGTGTTAAGACTGAAAAATGCAATAAGCTAGAAAGGTTTATTGTTGGTCTGTGGCTGTGTATCCAAGTGCTCATTCCTGTAGTTGGGCTGAGCATGTGCTTAGATTCTTTGTTTTGGTTACTAAGCCTAGTGAACAATGTGCATATGATCCCAGTTGCCAATGTCTGAGTCTTTTTGCACAGCTATAGCAAAATACCACAGTCTGGGAAAATCCATGGACAACAGAAACTTATTTTTCACCTTTGTGGAGGTGGGTAAGTCCAGGTATCATCTTGTGTCTGATGAGGCCTTCTTGCTACATGCTCCCATGGTGGAGAGAGGAAATATTATGTCTTCATGTGACAGAGGGACTGAAAGAGCAAGAAAGCCCTGTGCTATTTCTCTCTAGTCCCTTCATAATGCGCAGATAAGTTTACCAGGTTAAAATACTCATATTGCCCCAACTTTTCCTCCTTAGAGTACCTTCACAAAATAAATATTTTGATGGGGCCTATCATAATTACTTTGAAAATGTTGCTTAATTTCAAGACCAGAATAACCACAGGTTTTTTAGGTTGTGTTTATCCAGAGTCTCTTCAGCTAAATCACAACATGGTCTAAGGAGAGCACTGTTCAGAAGGGGTGTCCTTAGGGGTGTTCGCTATTTACCAGTTGACTGGAAATTTGATCTTGTACTTGTGACCCCTATTGCCAGCTTAGCAAAATTAGCTTTAATTCATATCATAGTCCAAGTGATAGTCAGTCCCTCATAATCCTCAGAATGTATACGTTTGGGCAATCAATGGTAAGCTTTCCCCATCTTGAATTCTTTCCTATAACTACCCTCCAAATTCCTTATACCATGCGCTCTGAATCTGACATTCAGATCTTCATATTTGATCTGGTGGTCTCCTTAGAGACCACTGATTCAACAGCTCTGACACAAGGGTCCCAGAAGTGTTCTGTTGTTTATGTTAGAAATCAGACATACTTGGTGAAATCATATGATATAACAGGATAGCAAGCTACAGTTGAACAGAAAAGTGTCTTTTCAGGTTGTATCTTTTTCTGAAGCCTACCTTGCCTGCCCAAGGCAGAAAAAGAAATCTGTGGCAGTATAAGATCCTGTGTGTGAATGCCTTTTAGGACTTACTGTATTATTTTTAAATTAATTTTTGTTCTGTGACTATTCTTCTTGGTAGCAGGGATTATTTTGTAATTATTTGTGTTTTCCCAGTGCTTGGATCAAAACAGACACTGAAAAAAAATTCAATATTTGCTGTACTCATTTGAACTCAAGGTCAATTTTGTCACATCTTAGATTGAACAAAGCTGGTTGGTATGTACTGTGATTGCTGCTCGTTTATCTTAGAAAGTGTATTAATCTAATGAGCTGTTAGCCAAGAAAACTATCTTCTCTAGTTTCCTCTTCCACCTCATATGGAGGCAGGTGAGCCTTTCTAAAAATTTTCTTCTCATTTTCAATAATTCTCTTTATTTTCAGTAATGGCTTTAATCATTGTAACTCATGGCAACACCTGCTTTCAGCCAAAATTTCCTTAGTAACTTCCAGTTAGACCTGGAGCCAATCCCAGAAATATGTCTCCTAAGGGCCAATGGCTAGAGTCAAAGAATTACACAATAGGTTGCCTTGCCTAGCATCTTGAGTTTAGAGTCTGAGAGAAAGCCTTGACGAGAGACTAATCAAATAATGAGAGACCAATTAGAACTGTTCTCAGAATAGTTTTCATTTTTCTGCCTGTAGTTCTTGTAAAACATTTGAAAGCAATGGATTACATATAGTGCTTAGACACATATGGTCGGTTTGAATGACCAAGGCTATTATTATCTTGTTATACAATGAATAATTAAGATTCAGAAACGTGGCAAGATGAAAAAGTTTTAAAATCTAACATGACTATAGTGGTTTCTGCTTTTTAAGTGGAGTAGATGTGATGTATTTCCTGTCAGAGGGAAAACTGTCCCTAGCTCTGCCAGTTCCTTTACACATGGAAGGAAGGGAGGGTGAAAGGATGCCAGCGGGGACTTCAAAGACTGTGAGGTTTTCCGTAGAGCTAAATGTTGAGGATGAAAAGTAGACAACCCTTTATTTCATCAAAGGAGGAGAATGTGCTTTTAATAGATGCCAAAGTAAGCACAGGCTATCTTGAGGTGAAGAACAGCATAAATTGCCTCATAAAATGAGAGCAGTTGAAATGTGAGGTCTGAAGGATAGGTGGTCAGACAGCAGGTCAAGATGGTCCAAAGACTTAAGAATGCACTGGGGTAGCAAATACTTAACTGTAAAGCATAGCATTGCTGAATTGTTCATTATGCTATGATGTATCATTTATCACTTCTGATATAAACACACACATATATAATTAGTAACTTTTATTTTTTGACAATTGTATACACATATGTAATGCATTCTGGCCTCCCCTGCTCTCTATCATTTCACTCTCACCTCTAAGAGCCTTGCTTCTTCCATACAAACCCCTTCCTATATTCATGACTTTTTTTTTTGTGTCCCACAAAACAAACTAGTGTCTGTCTGTACGTCCTTGGGTTTGGAATTATCCATTAGAGTCTGATGGACTCACCAGTAGGTACATTAACTGGCTACTATAGGCCCCTCTTCCCATAATCTGCTAATTGCCAACAGTTATGCAATAAGTCGGAGGGCCCAATGAGCCCCTACCCCATCCCTAGCTAACTGTCTGGTGCCCTGACTTGCGTGGATTCACTGCTAGTAGGTATAGCTGCTGTCAGCTCATGATTACCATGGTTGTGTTGTGTTTAGATGGGAATTTTGTAGCACCTTTCCCCTCCTTCCTGTTTTTATATTCTTTCTGTTCCCCCTTTTCTTCATTGTTCCCTGAGCCTTAAAGAGGTGACACACATGTTTTGTTTAGGGCCGAGCCCTCCATCATCATCCATTATCCTCATCACCTTTTGCAGTGTGGTGCTTTCCACTCACCTCTGTTTAGAGACTCATCTGATTAAGACTGAGGGTAGTTTTGTCTGTGAGTATACTCGCTGGGCATTAGAAGAAGGTTTGATAATATGCCGAATTAGTTAAGTGGCAGTGACACATTTCCCCCTAAGAGCTTATGACCTTTTCATAATTTTTTGACCTGGTTTAAAGAACTAGTGACATGGTTTCTTTCTTGTGGAGTGGGCATCATGTTGTTGAAGGTTAAAGTTTAATATTGATTTATCTTTTAGTTAAACAGTGGTTATTCCTAAACCAGCTATATACCCAAATCACCACACAGAGACTAGGATTTAGTTAATTAACTTAGAGCACAATGCTGGGCATTAGTTACTCCATCCTAAACCTCCAAGCCTGCATAGTTTACTCCCATTCAGATTTTCCATATTATGTTGCTTTTAGTCACATCTTAGGCCTGGTTCATCTCTCCTCATGGTTCCAAGTCCTCTCCTGCTGATCTCTGCTACCACTCGCTTCTCTCTTCTCCCCTCCTGACCAGGATGTTCCACCCTATTCTCTCCATTGCACAGCATTGGCTGGTTGTTTTATTGACAATTACAGAGAACAAATGGTGGCATGTTTACACAAACCTGAGACAGATGATGCTTAGAATAAACATCACAATGCAATGTCTGGATTGAAACCAGAGAGTGGCGTAGAGAAATCAGCATTTGAATGAACAGGGGTAGATTGCATCCACAAGAACATTATACCAATAGCCTCATATCCAACCAGGGAGTGATTGGTTACCTCCTAGTAGCCATGCCACTATTGCACCAATGAGCACATCTTGCCTGGCACTTGGAAGGATAGTTTATATGCTTTACAGCTGGGTAAGCTCTTTTTTGCCTTCAGTTCCCTCTGGCACTATGGAAGCTAGTCAATAGGAGAATGCCTCCTGCCAATGATCTTTACATCCGAGGTATATGGATTTCTCAGGGAGAGACTCTTGCCATCCAGTTCTAGTAGGTAACCCAGAGCAATGTAACAGCCTCTATTGTTCTGAAGGAGTCAGAGCCCTCCTTGACCAACAGTACCTATCTTGTTATTCCACGCCTGACACTGAGGAATTTGTTTAGTAACACATTACTTCTAGGACTGGTGTTGTCTAGATTTCCCAGCACCACTGTTGAAATGCTACCTTTTCTTCAGGGTATGTTTTTGTCTTCTTTATCACAAATAAATAAGCTGTAGAGTCACAGGCTTCTATCTAGGTCTACTTATGTCTACACTATTCTTTGGCTCTCTATGTCCATTTTTTTTTGGGCCAGTGAATGCTGTGCTGTTTTTATTTACACGGCTTTGTAGTATAATTTTAAGTCAGACATTTTGATACCTCCTTCAGTACTCTTTTTTTTTGTGTGTGCAGGATTATTTTTTCATCCTTGATCTTTTGTGCTCTCATATAAATTTTAAGATATTAAATGTATCTGTGAATAATGGCCTTGGGATATTGAGTGGAGTTCTACCAAATCTTAGATTGTCTTTGGTAGGATGGCCATTTTCACACTATTGATTCTTCTGATTCATAAGCATGAAAGTCTCTTCATCTACTGTTTGCTTCAGTTTCTTTTTTCAGAGTCTTAACACTTTTTTTAAAATTGTGTAGGTCTTTTGTTTCTTTGATTATGTTTATTCCTTGGCATTTTATTTTATTTTATTTTTGGTGGTTAATATGAATGGGATTACTTCTTTTCCACTATGTTGGCCATTGGCATATAAGAAGGCTATAGATTTTTATGTAGTAATTTTGTAGCCTGGAACTTTATTAAAAGTGTTTATTTTTTTTTTTTCTAAGTGTTTTAAATAGAGTCCTTAGAGTCTTTTGGTAAGAGAATCATATAACCAGCAAAAGACACTTTGACTTCTTCTCTATTTCTAACTATTTTATTTCAATTTCTTTCTCTCTCTGTTTCTCTCTTGTTCTAGCTAAGACTTCAAGTACCATACTGAATAGCACTGGAGAGAGTGGCTGCCCTTTTCTTGTTCTTGAACTTAGTAGTAATGTTTTGATCTTTTGTATAGAGTTGGCTATACATTCATTATATATATACATATATATGTATATATACATTCATTATATATATTTATTATTTTGAGATTTGCTCTGACTATATCCTAAGGTATATTAGATTTTGTTGAAGGCCTTTTCTGCATCTGTTGAGATGACCATGTGATTTCTATATTTAAATCAGTTTATATGGTGAATCATGTTTAACATAAGTTGAGCCAGTCCTACATCCTTGGAATGAAGTCAAATGGATCATGACCACTGATCTTTTATATGTGATTTTGAATTTAGTTTGCAAGTGTTTTATTCAGAATGTTTTGCATCTGTGTTCATCTAAGTTATTGGTCTGTAATTTTGTTTGTCTTGTTGTTTTTGTTGTGTATTCATCTGGTTTTGATGTCAGTTTCATAAGAGAGTTTGAAAGCCTACCTTTTTTTTCTATTTTATGGAGTAATTTGAATAGTATTGAAAATCAGGTGGGACTCTGCTGGAATCCTTTACTCCTTATTTGTTGTTTTGTTTTTAAATAAAAGAGTGACTGAGTTTCTTAGCTACATTGTCTTAGCTGAGTATGGCAGAGCTTCTAACACTTTCATATAAATTCACATCCCTGGGCTTCTGATCAGTTCTCAGATTTCAATGTAGTAAGTCTCAGAGCCACACTTTTGAATGCTGTGAAAAGACACCATGACCATGGAAACTCATATAAAGAAAATATTTTTTAATTAATTTATTTTTATTTTTTATACAGCATTCTGCCTCCAGTGTGTGCCTCCACACCAGAAGAGGCACCAGATCTCACTATAGGTGGTTATAAGCCACCATGTGGTTGCTGGGAATTGAATTCAGGACCTCTGGAAGAGCAGCCAGTGCTCTTGACCTCTGAGCCATCTCTCCAGCCCCAAGGAAAACATTTAATTGGGAATGACTTACAGTTCAGAGGTTTAGTCCACTGTGGCATGGTGGGAAGCATGGCAACAAGCAGGCAGACATGGTGCTAGAGAAGCAGCTGAGAATCTACGTCCAGATGGACAGGCAATAGCAAGAGAGAGCACAACACTGTGCCTGGCTTGAGCTTCTGAAACCTCAGTGACCACCCCAGTGATACACTTTCTCCCACAAGGACACATCTCCTGATAGTGCCATTCCTTGTGGGCCTATGGGGGCCATTTTCATTCAAACCACCACATATGTCAAGGACAGAGGGAAAACAACAATAAACCAGAATGCAGGTGAAGTATCACATTCATGGATTGAGAGATGTAGAATCAGAGATACCTAGGTTTTATGTTTTATTTTTCCATTTTTAAAATTTATTTATTTATTTATTTAAATTTATTTACCTTGTATCCTTGCTGTAGCTTCCTCCCTCATCTCCTCCTAGTCCCACCCACTCTCCCTCTTCTTCCCCTATGCCCTTTTCCTAGTCCCCTGATAGGGTAGGTCTCCTCTCCCTTTATCTGACACTAACTTATCAAGTCTCATCAGGGCTGGCTGCATCAGCTTCCTCTGTGGCCTGGCAAGGCTGTACCCGACAGGGGGAGGTGATCAAAGAGGCAGCCACTGAGTTCATGTTAGAGACAGCCCCTGATCCCCTTACTAGGGAACCCACTTGGAAACTTAGCAGCCTATAGACTTCCTCTGAGAAGGGGTTCTAGGTCCTCTCTGTGCATGGTCCTTGGTTGGAGTATCGGTCTCTGTAGGTTTTAAAGGCTAGAGATTCTTAGTAGCTTGGGAGAGATTGTTAAACTGTCCCCAGAGCACTGGAAAGACAGATGGACCCAGCTTTACTCAATCTCAAGTGACAGGTAGAGAAGAGCTGGCACTTCAGTCAGAGGCAACTGACTTTTTGTGTTTTAGTGTTGAATTCATCCTAATTTGCTTTCATGGCTTACTTTCCTTGACTTTTCTTCTTCCTTTTCAACCTTTCACGATTCTCTGTAAATTCCAATCTGCATTTTACTCACATCTAATGCAGTCTCAACAAAAATCTTGGGAAGAAAAGTCAAACTTGCCCTAAAAGTGTCACCCCTAATTAGTATCCTAGAAGGCTACCCGCTCATTAGCATTCAGACATGGTTTCAGCCTAGACTGTTAATGGACTCTTTTCTCTGAGGATGATAATTATGGGTGAAGTTGATGTGGCCTGCCAGTCTAGGGCTATAAAGAATAGTTACCACTGTTAGGCTCATCAGAGCGTTTACTGGCCTGGCTGAAAGCTGTCCCACTAAGAAAACACCTGACACCGTAAGCAAGCTTTCATCCGTCGCCAAACCTGATGCTTCTGTGTAGTTTCACGCAATTTCAGACATCACTGGGCTGTGGATCTGCTGTTTGCTGCCATTGTATGTGATGTCAGTAGACACAATTCACAGTTCTTGACTCCCCCATCGGATCACCTACGAATGAGGGCCATATGCAGTCATCACTAGAGTTTTTCCTGTGACCACAGTTCTCATCTAGAATGTGCCCATTCTGATTGAGTTCAAAGGCAGATTGCTTACCTCGAGATGGTGTGTTCAAATGTGTCCTTCCCCAGAACTCATATGCTGAAATTTAAATGAGAGTGATCCTAAAAAGCCAGCTTGTCCTATCTGGAGACATGGTTATCATGCATCATTATTAACCAGGAAATGGATTTTCATCAGACTCAGAAACATCTCCCAGAGTCCTGATCTTGGCCTTCCCAGACTGTAGAACTGTGAGAAATGAGCTCAATTTATTTATAAGCCACTCAGTCTGTGATGTTTTTATGTAGTAGCCAGAATGGACTAAGACATATGATGTTTTCCAAAGCCTCATTTTTCCTTCTCTCAGCCTTTCATTTTGTTGACCACTCTCCAATTTAGAGTTTTATAGCTTTGTGTGCATCAGAGAATGTCTGCATATATTTTTATTTGATTCATTTGCCATTATCCCTTTCTAATTCTCTTCTATTGCTTCATCACCTTCCCACTGGAAAAGTACTTGTCACCTGCCCTGTCTTACATTCACAGGACAGTGTGTCCGGCAATATGCATGCATTTTCTTTACTTTGGTCATTTTTCTCTCTCTCTCCTGTTGCTAAGTCTGACACACTGGTGTTGTGGGCAGAAGCTCTTCTGATGTGGCAGATGAATAACCAAGGTAGAGCTTGGTGAGTGGAACAAGTGGCATGAACCAGGCCAGGGACTAGGTAACGGACTGGGCATGCATACCTATGTCAACGCTGAAGGATAGAGAACATCAAATAGGCAGACCACAGCTCATAACAGGCACCAAATGATGCTCTTTACTGAGGTCATCTTCAGTCCCCGAGGTCTGTAGATGCCCTCTGTTAAAGTCAGATCTGTTTATTTTCTTAAGTATCTGTACCAACTGTAGCAACCATTAATACCAACTGAACTTGCTAGTAGGAGTGAGTAGAATAATTTTGGATGGAAGAGAACTGAGTTGTGACCACAACTCAAACAGAAGGTCAACTTGTGCTGTAGACACCATAGAGCTTTCTATTACAGATACCTCATGTATCTAGAGCTGCAGGATGGCTTTTGGGTATTGCTTTCTGGAGGAATATCATCAATCATTAATTAACTTTTAGGGATATTTATATGCAGTCACTTGAACTTTATTTCCAACACGATTCTGGTTTTTAACACACAGCAGCTACCAACAACGTTCTTGGCCTGATTGGTACTAACTGTGAGAAGCTTGGGAATCAACCACATAGAGGTTCTGCATGTATGCATTAGGCAGGAGGGAATAAACAGGAATTAAAACAGGCACAAATACTGAGAAAGATAGGATATGGAAATTAAAGAAATCATGTATCTTGGAATGGGAGGTTTCTGTTTTTTCTTTCTTTCTTTCTTTCTTTCTTTCTTTCTTTCTTTCTTTCCTTCCTTCCTTCCTTCCTTCCTTCCTTCCTTCCTTCCTTCCTTCCCTCCTCTCTCTCTCTCTTTCTTTATTTATTTCTTTCTTTTAACCAAGGAAGAGAGCAAATAGTCAAACAGACAAACAGATGTCAAATCTTAAAGCAGGGCATCGCCTGTGTACGATAACTTAGTGGTTGGCCCCTGCCAGGAATGGTTAGCTTCCTTCATGCTTTCCGTTTATCCCCAGTGGGATCTCCTGTCTTCAGGTTGACTGCATCCTTGATGATGAGATGTCCGCCACTGCTTGGGAGTTGTGTATGGATAATTGTGAAGTCGAGTACTTCTGGGTTTTCTTTCTTTGTAGAGAGGTCCCAGTAGACTGCACCTCACATCTTTTTTTGGCAAAACTAAGCTCCTGATTACTCCTAAGTCAATCACTGACAACAGAGATAAGATTTTCCTGTTAGTGTACATTGTGTTATGTACAATGGTGTACTTGAGGCGGGTAGATCAATCAATGGGGCTAGACTCTCCTTTAAGCACTAGGTAGCAAGGAGTTGATGAATAAAGGAATTTAAGTAGCTTTGCGTTGACTGTCTATAATAATATAAAATTGGGGGGTGTAAAAAGCTTCACACCCTCATCTTTATAAAGGTCAAGGTTGATCTCGCCTCTGATAGAGTATGCATGCTTAGACTCACTGAGCTCGGGTTCAGCTAAGAACCCAGCGCCAGAGCATAATGGAAAGCTGGAAGAGGCTGTATCTCCAAGTCACGGTTTCTGGAACTGGCACACACCTGTTTTCCTTGATGTAGCAGGATAGTGGCGGAGCAGCCTTTTCTGGGCGCATTATCTTTTGCTCGGGTCATCACAGCACTTTACTGAGAACTGTCTATAAGGGAAGTCCTCCTTGGTTCACTGATTGCTCCCTGCGGCCCTGCTTTAAAGATTAACAACGTGCATGCTTTTTCTTCTGACACCAAACTCCTTTTCATGTTAAAGCTGTCCTGCCGCACCTCCCTCTGCCCTGGTAGCTCCCGCTTTCCTGGATACTCTGTGCTTTCCAATGTCGGCTCCAAACCACTGGGAAAGTGTTCTTCTCTCTGGATCTCTGGGAAAGTTAGGAATAGGACCCTTCTTTCACTGCATCCCTTGTCTTACTACTGTCTAATCTGATTCCCTTTTGAATATTTTCACTTTAATTCCATGTGTATGAACGTTTTACCTGTACATATATGTATGCACAGCACATGCAGCCAGGAGAGGGTGTCGGATCCTCTGGAACTGGAATGATGAACAGCGGTGGACTGTCACGTGGTACTGGGAACAGACTCTCTTAACCACTGAGCCATCTTTCCAGCTTCCAGTCTCCTTCCTTTCAATGTTTGTTCTTTCCGGTGTTTCAAGTTCAAGGGCCAGGGAGAATGCTCGTTTTTTTTTTTTTTTCTGACTTTTTTCTTATGTTTCATATTTACCAACGACAGGGTTGCAACATTCACGAGGTTGTCTAATTCCACAGGGAAGGATCATCTCACTCCTAATTCATGCTTTACTCCTTAGGAGCACTGGGTTATAAATGCTTTGGCTAAATTCAATTGGAAAATGAGATCCCTTTGATCTCATTCTCAATGTCTTCCCGTGAGAAAGTTTCAAAAGATACTTTTTTATGTTCTTTCTCATGGGATTTAACTTCCAATCTAACCTCTTGTACCCTTGGCACATTTTGTCCCAAGATAGTTTGACAACAGAGACATCTTAGATGCCATAGGATATTTCATAACTTTAAATATTTTATAGCAAATTAAATGTTAATTATATGCTGGTCGGAGAATAAAATCACTGAAGTATTTAATTAACATTTAATTTATTAGTCATCAAATATTTAGGTAGCTCTTATCTAAGGGGCTTTTCACCTCATTAGTTGTTAAGTTAATAACATGTTAATATTGTTGATTGCTTTAGTTTCTTCTCTTCCAAGTTTGTAGAACTTCTATAGATTTCTTTACTTTTCATTTTTATTGAAAATAGATTTTTTCATTTAACATATTCTGATTATGTTCTACCTGCCCCAACTCCTTTGAGATCTGCCTTCCTTCCCTGCCATCAACAGCCACACCTTTTCTGTCTTTGTTTGAAAGCAAGCATCATACATCACAACATATAACAAAATAAGGTAAAACAAATCCAAACATACCAGAGCAGAACAAAACAAACAAACAAACAAACAAACAAAAGAGCCAAAGAAAAACAACAGGAAACATATAGAGGTAGATACACACACAATTTTATACCCAGGAATTGCATAAAAAACACAAAACCAGAAGCCATAATATAAGTGCAAAGGACCTTTAATGGACAAAAAAAAAAAAAAAAAGCCTTGATTCACCAACTCAACATTATGAGGCAAAGAGCCTCCAAAGATGCAGCTGAGTTGGTTTTGTGTTGGCTGTCTACTGCTAGGAATGGAGTATGCCCTTAAGAGTGATTTCTATCCCCAGCAAGATTCTATTGGAGAGACATAGCTTTTCATTTGTGAGTGGTTATCAATTGGAGCTAGGGTAGAGGGATGTCAATTCAGAACATGGTTGCTCTGGCAAGAGATCACATCCAAAGATCTTCTAGGTCTGTGTGATACGGCTGGAAGACAAACACACCTTTAATCCGGGAGGCAATCAGGTCTGAGTTCAAGGCCAGCCTGGTATAGGGCAAGTTTCAGGTAAAGAAAAGCTTAGACCCAGTTGTGGTGGTATAGGCCTGTAATAGCAAACAATGAAGGTAAAGTTAATTTGTAGAAGGTGGCTCCCAAGTTTGAGAGTGATGCCTTATTGAGTGGCACAAAAGGTGTTGAATCAGAGAAAGTTTTGACAGAATAGGATGCACCTAACTCTCAGGAAAAAAACGAGAAACTACTTAAGAGGCAATGGAGAGGGAGAGAGAGAGAGAGAGAGAGAGAGAGAGAGAGAGAGGGAAAAGACAGTTTTACCAGGACAATAATACAGAGATGGTTGCAGAGAGAGAACTTGGGTGAAGACAGAGTGTACCGGAGAATGAGAAGGAGCCAGGACTGAATAAGTCAGCTGGGAGAGGAGTTTGAGCTAGAACAGCTGAATTGAACCAGCCAGCCCAGAGCTCAGTAAGAACAAGTGAGGGAGAGATTATTAAGCAGAAATTCTCAGAGGCTGAAAACCTTCTAGGCCTAAATTATATTGTATGGAGGCTAGAAGCTTCCAGAACTAGGCCTAGGTTAGTAGCCACAGGCATAAGCCACCAAGACAACAAGCAAAATAGGCAAATAAAAGTTTTTTTGGAAGCTAGCTTCTCAGTTAGTTAAAAAGCCCGTCGAACACCTGTACAAACAAATAGACCCCAAATAGGGAGACTATTTCTTAAACCCTTCTCCCCAAGGCTGTGTGGCTCTGGTTGATGGCCACTTGGGTGTATTTTCTCCTAGAAGCCCCGTGTTTGCATAGTACTTTGAAATTTGAAAATTGCTGTGATTCAAGTTTTAGCATTTTATAAAATGTTACTGACATTGCTAGAGTGGGTAGAGTCACTGCCGTTTGGCAGGAGGTGGAATCACAGAGGAAGGACCTGGGTGACTGCAGCTGTATCACGCTGCTGCTGGGAACTTCAGGTAAAATGTGATCCCAGGTTCTTTGCTTAGGAGCGTCCGGTTGGATGACTTTCAATGTCAGGTAATATTTCTGTCTCAGGAATCCCAACATAGCTCGGCAAGCCTTGTTTCACCCCTTGCTTCGGATTTATTAGGAATGGAAACGTAGCCCGTAAGATACTTCCTTGAATACACTTTTATTTGCACAATTATTAGAACAATTTTTTTGTAAATATTTATTGGACATAAACAAAAATGCGTATTTTCAAATTGGAGAGTTATGGCTCTTCCGGAATCTAACGTAGCTATCTGTATTGCTCAGTTCATGCTTCCTTCAGGCATGTTTACATGTTTTGCCTAGCAGGTATACCCATTTCTGGAAGGTGAGTAGAATCTTGGTACCACACTTGCATTTTGATTAGGTCCTCCCAGGTTTCCAGTGCCTTTGGATTCACATACTTATTGTTATCCGCCTTTTGACCACTACATCTTCTTTATGAATGGTGCATTCACAAATGGTGATGTTTTTCTTTACCCTTGTCTGAGTGTAACGTGTTTTATTCGACTTCCCTTTTCTTTCTCCAATGTTTGTTTTTCTATTTGCTTTCAGACTTTATCTTAAAAGCTTGGAATTTCATTTTCAGAGAAAACACAAAGTTGATTTTTTTTTTTTTTTTGGTCTTCTGATGGATGAGGTCAGTCATTCACAGTACAAGGACTTTCAGACATGGTGTTTCCCATCTTTTTGTTTTACATTCTGTACTTGTTAATGTACTGTGGTAGAGTCCTCTTAGGCTAAGCTCACAGATAAATAGATTCATACAATACCTAAATATATGTTTGCACATTGGTGAGTTCTATAATATCAGTTTTGCTGCATTTATACATTTCTAAAACCACTTCATCAATCAAACCAACACTCCTGCGACTTTTGAAAGATTCCGCGTGTTTCTTTGGAGTCTGTTCTTCTGTTCACCCTCATTTTTTGACAAATAGTGTCTCCCTTTTTGCTGATATAAGTAGCTTGGATTTTATTGAATTTTGTGTGAATGGCACCACAGAATAGATATTCTTTTTTGTTGGCGTTCTTTCAAAGAACATAAGTATCTTGAGATTCATCTACTGATCATGACACACTAACCTCGACAGCCCAGTATCTGGATATACCAGAGCTTCTTTGTCCCATGACTTTGTTGATGGGCATATGTGCTGTTTCCAGCACACAAAGTTTATGAATAAAGCTTCTGTGAACATTAATGTAGAAGTCTTTATAAGAACCTGTGATCATAATATAGGATTAAAAGGTGTTTCATGCAGTGCATATAATTTTAACTTTGCATTATGTTGCAAAACTATTTTCCAAGGTGGTTAAACAGTTTTACTCTCTGAAAACATGTGGTAGTTCCATTTCTACATCCTCAAAACAGAAGATTATGGGAGGATGGCTCATGGTCTCACTGTGTAGGCTCAGGTGGCTTTAAATTCAGTATCCTCCAACCTCAGCCTCCTGAGTGCTGGTGTTACTGGTATATGCTGCCACATCCAGCTACATGATATATTCCAAATGTCCTGTCACTTAATATACAAAGAATGAGGGAAACTATGACCAGTTCATAAGGGGAAAGATACTCAACAGAGGTCAGCCCTGATATGCCCTAGATGCTACAATTATCAAACAAAATTTTGATTCTTTGAACATATCTATGTTCTATGAGGTCAAATTAAACACACTTGAAGTAAATAGAGCAATAAGAGTTCCCTGAAAAGAAATAAAAGTTACAACAAGCAGGAAATGGAGGCTTTAAAAATAAAAACATACTATCTACAATAGACAAGTTCCTTGGATAAGTTCAATAGACCAAGAAACAAATCAGTGACTTTGAGGATGGATCAATGTAAGTTATCCAACCTAAGAAGCAAGTGAAGAAAATGTTGAAAACATTAGCAGAGCTTCAGAAACCTGTGAAATAGCAAAAGGTATGACTTTTCTGTCATAAGATCCCTAGAACAAGAAGAAAACAGATTATAGCTGAAACTATGTCCTAAGAAATAATGATTCAAAATTTCCCTATCTGAGGAGAAAGTCCTAACCTCCTAAAAATAAATGTCTATCCTTTGGCTCCAAAATCATATGAAATTGAAAGAGAATGAACTAAAGATGCTGTGTCAGAATTCATTATGGATAAGCTGATGAAATTTAGAGGAAGGAAAAAAGCCTAAACCAAGAAACTTTTGAAAGCAATTAGAGAAAGTGACGTCTATGGGGACAGTGATTAATTTCTCATTAAAAACCCCAAAAGACCATGAGGGGAAGAGGAAGATAAAATAAAAAACAATAAGGCTGAGAGAAATGAATAGTCAGCTATGTAGTCTGCCCAGTGAAAGTACCCACCAGGAGTGAAGGTAGATTGCAGATGCTTGTTCAGATGAAGGAAAGCTAAGAGTCCTCAGGGACACAAACGCCAAAGGAAGCTTTCAGAATGGAAGCGGCCTGTAAAATCAAGGAGAGGTTAATCTCTGGATGGATGCAAAGTAATAGATGTATACATATTTATGTCTACACACACACACACACACACACACACACACACACACACACACACATACATATTCTTCTTGTAACATCCCCAGCTGTCCTAGAATTCACTTTGTAGACCAGGCTGGCCTCGAACTCATGAAGATCCACCTGCCTCTGCCTCCCCGAGTCCTGGGATTAAAGTTGTGCGCCACCACATGGGGCAAGGATTAGATTTTTGTCTTAAAGCCTTGACCTATTTCTAACAAAAAGCAAAAGTTATACGCTTTTTAATGTGTGCAGACACAGCTTCTGTGGCACTTGTGACATGGCCACTAAAGGAGCCATTCCTTTCACACGAGGCAGAGCACAAACAGCTCTAATGAGGCAGAGCATGCAAGGTGAGGGCTGTTGTTGCAGTACTCAGAGAAGCCACTGAAAATAGGACAAAACGGAAGACGGGTGTGGTCCGAAAGCTAACACACAAATGAAGATGGAATTCCAGAAAGATTTAAATAACCCAATCGAGCATTTCCTGTTCATTGTTTTTGCTTTGTTAAAATTGATAGTCGCTGTCTTGGTTTCCTCTTGTAAATTTATGTTGTACTATAGTTTCCCATTCCCTATTCTATTAATCAAATTAGTATGTATATTTCTCTGCAATGAGGAAGTATTGCCTATCTCCCTCAGTAGAACCCTGCCTCTCATTTAGCTTCCTCCATCATCACTACCATGAGAACGGACCTTAAGAATGCTTTCACTTGAACCAAACTCTAAATCCTCAGCCCAACCAAGGGTGCACATTTGGAACATAATAATGTTCTTTTTTTTTTTCTGCATTTCTAACCTTAATTTTTTTCTAAAATAGTTTAGTTCTTATTGCTGTGGTACATTACTGAACTTTACTGGAACTTACTGCTACAGGTTTAATAAGAATGTGTATTTATTTAGTCTGTGTAAAACTCATTATCACAGCTTGTCAGTGTCTGTCCGTCTGTCTACCTCTCCCCATCCTCCACTGCAAAGCTCTCTGCTCACCACTATCTTCTCTTCAGGATAATAGTTGCTGAACTTTCTCGTCTCTCCTGCTTCATCTGTGTATTGGCTAGAGCATTGTCTTCTGGTAAGGTATGGGTGATATACATACCTGCTAACATTATTTTTCCTCCAGACAGTTAAGTTAGATTAAGGTTAAGGATAACATTTTCAAGTTCCAATAATTTTCCTTAGTTAGTTTGCGGATATTAACCAAACACTTTCTAGCTTCCTATGTGGAAGAAAAGAATTTTGATACAGTTTATACAGATAACACATTCATCCTATTTGCCAGAAACTCAAGATGTGTTTGCATGACCTGTGCATGTATCATCCACACCTAGAGCTACATCCCCCGCCATGTCTCTCTCTGTTTCTGTCTCTGTCCGTCCATACATCCCTCCCTCCTTCTCTCTCCCTCCATTCCTTCCCAGAGTTGACTTAGGATTTTATGAATGTGAGGCAAATACTCTCTTTCTGAGCTACATCCCCCCACACTCATAACATGTATTAATAAAAGGTTTTTGTTAAAGTGGGGTCCACATTAACCATTGGCAATCACTAGGTAATGGGAACTGAAGAACACACCATTTAACTCACGCAATACTAGAACACAAAGCGTCCCAAATCTGCCACCATCCTCAAAGATGCAAGTCTTCCCCCTGTCTGCCTGGGGGAGTCATCTCTGGAATGTGTACATGTGCCTCCCTTCCCTTCTCTTTATTTAAAATTCCCTTTCCATCTCCCTCACTACTTTTCTGCAGCATCAGCGTGGGCTTTTTAAAGCCTCCATGGGAGTCTGAGATGAGAACATCTGGGAACAGCATTCCTTTCTCCTCTTGAATCCACAGGATCTGCTGCTCCTTCCCCCGAAGGCAGCTGAGGGCCAGGGGCACACTGGGCTCCACCCATGTCTAAAAGAAGGGACAGCCAAAGGCTGGAATGTGGGGTCTGGTTTGAAGTTTAGGATTTTAACATGTCTAAAAGAGGGGACAGCCAAAGGCTGGAATGTGGGGTCTGGTTTGAAGTTTAGGATTTTAACATGTTGTTCCCAAGAACACCTTTTTGAGTCAAATTTACTTAGAGCACACTGTACGTTTTTAATCTGAAAAAAAAAAAATCTCAGGAAGTTCTCTAGTATTCGTTTAATTATTTCCCCTCATGTTTGTATTCTGTTAGCAACCTCTAGAGCTTTGGTAATCGCCACTTTGACTCTTTTGAATCTGTTCTCGGAGTCATCTACCTTTTCCCTCAAAATTTCCTTTCCTGCACTTTGGGATTGTTATCCTAATTGGTATTTTAGTGCAATATTTAAACCCCACTGTTGCTAACCTGTCAGTTAGTAACAAATTTCTGACCATCATCTGTGTGCGCATGTGTCTGTCTGCATTTCATGAGGTGCCTCTCATACACTTCTGCTCATCCGTCATTGGTTTCTTCTTACTCTACCTTTTCCTCTTCCTGTCTCTGGCATCACTAATTGTGCTGTTTTTCTTTATAAAGATACAGTGACTCCCGTGGTTACTGGAGTATCCTGAGGGGCCTCAGCCCTAGTAACAATGGTGGGCTGAGAATCTCGGTGTCAGATGGAAGGTGTCAGCGGTTGGGGACCTCTGCAGAAAGCCTCATTTCCTTGAGCCTGCACACTCTTCTACAATGTGCAAGGGCAGCCCCATTTCACATTTCAGTACATGTCACTTCTTGGGGTCGTGGGAGACTTATAGCAATGCACCCAAATCAATCTCTTCTCTAGGGGATACCAAGCCCCATCAAGGTCTCCAGCTAGCACCCCTGGTTCTTTGATGCTATTGTTCAAGCGTCCTGTGGACTCTTGTTATTTTTAGATTGAAGCCCAACACATTTCTGGGAACTACTGGGGTGAGGAAGAGAAGATTCAGGAGGAGAAAGGAGGCATGCCCATGGATGATATGATCCCAGTCTCTGACTTCTTGTAAAGGCTTTAAAAAGCCCGAGCTGATTCTGCACAAAGTCGTGGAGATGGGAATGGAATATTAAGTAAATCAAAAGGAAAGAAAATGTGTGTACGTATTGCAGACAGTAACTCCCCCAGGCAGACAGAGGGAAGACTCCCCTCTTCAACGAAGGTGGCAGGCTTGTTTCTAGTGTTGTATTAAATGAACTGCTACACAGTGCCCATCGGTTAACGACTTCTAGTAATCTACTTTGAAAAATATAATCAGTAACATACGGAATGGGTTTAGCTTTTGTAGTTATTTGAGTGTGTCTCCCTAAACAATGCGCCTACTGAGAGGCAATTGGATCAGTAGGGCTCTACCCTCAGGAATAGCTAGATTATTGCTGTCATTATAAAATGGCAGGTTTGGCTACTTCAGGGTCTCTTTCAACATCACTTTGCCTTTCCATGGGAGGATACAAGAATACAGCCCTTGCCAGATGCTGGTTCCTTGATCTTGGATTTCCTGATCTTCAGAATCACGAGCTGGTGACTTCTGTTTGCTATGATATCCAGGTTGAGTCATTTCGTTAGATCATCACATATGGCTAACAGAGTCCTACATATGTGTTTGGAGTCAACTTGCTATCTTGTTTTAATCTGTCCCAGGTGTTCCCGGAGACAACACTGTTTTGAGGAACTAAACCACTCAGTTTGGAAATTTTAAGTAGATTTGTAGCATTGGGAGGAAGGATGGGAACATGGCTCAGGTACTGGGCTTTTCAGATGTGGTCACTGAAATACTCCCTCAAAGGATGGCTACAGTAGGGGAAAGAAGTGTCAGGTTACTGTTGATTTCTTGGACTCATGTTAACTCATTCTGGAGATATTTTTATTCCCTCAACTTGCTGTCCAAGCATGAGGAGATGGACCCAAGAACTTTTGTCAGCTCACATTACATGGAGCTGGCATCAGATATAGTTGCCTTTGTAGGAGGCGTAAAGATGAACATGTCTTTCTAGAAACTGCTCTGCCTTGGGCTTTTGTTGGGCGGCTGGAAGAAACTCTTATTTCCTTCCCCTGCTTACTGTGTTTTTCCATTCAATGATGGCTCCTCCCTATGAGAGTGGTGATATGTGCAGCATTAATCTTTATGCTGTGGCTGTGTGCTTAGGGGAAAGTGGATGAGGAGAACTCTCAGCCTGCTTTGTTCTCATAATCCTCACACGCAGAACTTTCTTCCCGGTGGTTCCATTGCAACGACCCTGGGATTTGCAATAAACCACTTAAGGTAGTAAAGAGCATCAGTGTGTGTGTGTGTGTGTGTGTGTGTGTGTGTGTGTGTGTCTGTACCCACCTATATATCTACCCACATACCTGACTATCAAACTCTAATCTATTAGGGAACTTGGTAGAGCAATGGTGAGGATAGAAGTAGTATTTAGAAGTTGGTGAACATTAGAGACTTACCTAGTATTCCAAATCACTCCACTTTTAGCTCTCCTGACTTGTAACCCAGGAGCTGGGATAGGTCTGAGCAATTAGGGGAGATGCACCAAACATTTCATTTCTTTGACAAGTCTCTGCTTTCTTCAGTTCCCATGCCTTGAAGGTCTTTTGAGATTAAAAAGGGCATAGCGTATGTCTTTGAAACATCCAGTGATTCATTAGGGTGGGCTTTCTATGCTCAAGAAAGAGGATAGGAAGGAACCTTATGTCAGTCATTAAGCAGTCAGTTATCTCTCATCCGCAAAGCCACCCTGCTTTGTGATGCTCTAATTTCATTTATCCTTGGCCAGCTGGATCACTGCTAGCATTGCCACTAGGGGGCGCTAAGAAAGAGCTGGAGAGGCTAGAAGTATTTTGATTTTTTTGTTTTCTGATTGGCACCCAATAACATTTCTTCATGCTGGTAACAAATCCTTCCTATAGGAACTTCTGGGTTTGATTTTCAGTTTGTCCAGCATCTAGATGACTGTTTTCATTTTGTTGTCGTACAAACTACCACTACCAACCACCTGGAACCTCCTTGGAGCTCTATGTCCCTCCTTTAAGTTTTTTCTTCTCCTTCTATAAGTTTTAATAACTATAAGCCCTTCCTTTTATTCCTTCAGCCCTCTGGATGATAGTCATTTTCTGTAGTTGCTGGATATTATAATGTTCTTTTATTCTTTTCAGTTTTCTGGTTGGTGGTTTCATACAATCCTTTTTAATAAATACTCGCTGTTCAGATTTTATCTGTGCTTTGCCTTAACTGATGTAAGATCTTATCTGAGCTTGTTCCTGGAGAGAGACTGAGGATTTTCAGACAAGGGCAGCATCCGAGCCCTTGAGGCTCACAGGAACAGCCATGGGCATTCTCATAGTTTCAGTTCCCCAGGACCATTGCGGAAGAGGGATTAAAAAGATCCTGCCTTATACAGCGGCTCCCACTGAGAGCCACGTCTTTCCAGATGTTGTGTCTTTCTAGAGCAGGTAAAACCAAGCTAAGATAACTTGGCTGAGTGTTCGAAGACGAAGAAAACCATGAAGCATTGTGGAACATGACAGCTCTGCAGAGCTTCTGCAAAGCCACTGAGGACTGAGCCAGCGAGAACCGGTGCAAACAGTGAAGAATCCTCGAGAGCCTCCGGCCAGAGCACTTACGAGACACTCATGGTTATTGAGCTCTTGTGTCTGCTCCGGGTCATCTCAGCAGGGTTTACATGTAACCGGAGGTTAATTGACCTGCAACTAGAAATCTGGAGAAAGCTGAGAACAATGATCAACAATGGCTAATGGCAGCATCTTCAATTTACTGATCATTAGCTATCTCTTTGTATATGCTATTTTGTTCTACAGATGACAGATGTATGTTAATGGTATATGTACTATTAATCCTTAGGACACATAATTCCCCTTTTGTAAAAGAAAAAAAAAATTGAAAAGGCTCAGCAATTCCCACAGTCATATAGTTAGCAAGCTTTGGGAATGGGTTTTGGATCCAGGTCTATCTTTCTTGAATCTAAAACACTTAAGAGTAATTTTCACTCTCCCACTGTGCAGAAACTTATATAGGCAAAGAATGAATATTACAAGGAAGAGAAAGAGCAAAAGCCATTTCTTTGGTTATAGCTGCCTGATTTCTAGTCTCTCCTCTCAGCCATCAATTAGTTCAATTAACACAATGTTAATTTTCAATAATAATAGGTGTGTCTTATCTCTAGGCAGGTGAAGGTTGTTTTTTTTTTTTTTCCTCCTTTGGGCTAAGTTACCTGTTACTTTGGTAACCAGAGCCATCACTCTGGGTGACAAATCACTTCTCTTTGCTCCGATTGACCTCTTTCTCTGCTTCCCGTCTGGATGCATTTATTCTATAGTAGCCTCAGAGAATTGGATACACACCCTCCGTATGGATAGCACAAGCTAGAATGCAGCTCAAGTCTGTCGCATAAAATGGCGCAACGTTTGTCTATACACATCATGTTTTGATCCTGTAAATACTGTTAATATCAAGCTTGTTGATTGTGTCGATATAAACTCATGGCTACTGGAGTAGCCCATTGTTATTGGCTGTCTTTAAACAAAAGTGGTACTTCCTGCTACGACGACAAAAGCTGGATCCATCTTTTAGGATCTGAAATGCACCTCACAGGCTCCTTCCCCAGCTGATGGCTCTATTTTGGGAAGCTGAGGTAGAAGCAGGCTGTGTAAGGACACCAGCAGCATCTTTGAAGTTTCTATGAGGCTCCTGGCTCCTGCCATGCT
Source organism: Psammomys obesus (assembly GCF_907164565.1). Classification (NCBI taxonomy): domain Eukaryota; kingdom Metazoa; phylum Chordata; class Mammalia; order Rodentia; family Muridae; genus Psammomys; species Psammomys obesus. Next base: position 17,370,136 of record NW_026596064.1, read on the forward strand.
TTCTCCGTTCCCCAATCCATTGTAATGGCAACAACCTTTACCATATATGCTCACGACCTTAATTGCTCCTCTTGCCATCCTTGCCACGAAGGACTGAAACTCTCTGCCACCATGTGCCAAAAGAAATATTTCAGTCCTTGATGGTCTCTGTCTACTTTGAGGTCTCAAAAATGCAGACGTCACTATTACACGACCAATAATTATTCAGTGCATAAATGTATGCATAGACAGACATGACCTCCTAACAATCTCAGGGTGTGAGGGAGGAGCCCAGTTGGGAAAAGGGACAGGGAGAGAGGATCACTCTCTGCTCTCCTCCCATGAGTAAACAGACCCTTAGGAGACAGAAGCTGTGGTGAAAGGTCTATATTGCCTAAGTGATGCTTTGCGCTGGTGTCTATGAACTGTGGCTTCTGTTCTGCTGTGATTTGTAACCTTTTTGATGACGACAAGGTACCGAGCAGCTAGGCTGCCTCCATGCCTTAGACCATTGATGGTGGTGTCCGTGGGGCTATCTGACAGTTCCTGCCCATTCCAAGAGCGGGTGTATGACTCTTTGATATTAGAGAAAAAAAAAAAATGGAAAAAACAAGAACATTGCTGCTTGTTATCAGGTATTTGTTTATTTACTAAAACTAAACTGTGATTTTTACTTTTACTTTGGAATACTTAGGTTGAAATAATAGTGGTCATCATAAATCTGAGAATGGGACTTTTTAAGGGTCATCTGGCATTTGGCATTGGGAAATGTATTAAACTTGAATGAAGAAGACTTGGATTTGACCCTTGGTTGCATCAAGTTGGTATCTGTGGGCACTTCATCACATAAAGTCCAAGAACCTCAAACAGAACACAGACCGAATTACCTCACACAGTAGTTCATGCTTTTTTTTTTTTTTTTTAGGGCTTGGTTAGTCTCAAGTAACAGAAAACTTGAATCAAGTTAACCCACGTAATAAAGAGAATTTATTGCCGCGTAACTGGGAGTGTAGAAGGTTACGGTATGGGTTTGTTTCCTTAGACTACAATTTCGTCTTTTTTCCTTCTCTGTCTCTCATCACTTTCCTCATCCTACAAAGAGTTTCTTGTTGTTTTCCAGCTCAAGGACCAACCATTTGCTTTCTTGTCTGTATGGGCCACGTATCCATGGGAAGCCACTGACAGCCTTTTAGAAGAGAGAGGTGGGTCTTTCCTTCAGCTCCCTTAGAAAACTCCAGTGTCCAGTCCCAATGGCCCACATTGGAATATATTCTTAACCAACTGTAGTCTGAAGTGAGAACAGCATCTCTTTTCTACGTAGCTGATGTCTAGAAACAAGTTTGCCATGAGTTGTGTGGGCTAGAGTAGGCAGGCTGTGTATTCCACAATAAAAGTTTTGGTTGCTGCTAAGGAAAGCAGGGAGAGATGAGACAGAGTAACATAAAATACCTGTGACAGTCACACTGAGGATAAAATTAGGTGACTTATGGTTTTGATGATTAAAATTCAGTGTTTGGCGGAGCCTCAAGGATGTGGTGGAAATCCAACACTGATCTGCATATACCCCTTTAGACCAAAGGGATTCCAGCCATTGAATTATGGGAGATTCTTACAACTCTATAAAGTTCTTTCTGCAGTATTAACAAAAGCAAAGCTACTGCAGTTTAGACTGGTTCAGGCTTGGACATTTCTGTGTCCTTTTTGTTTAGCCAGGAGGAGAGAGGAATTGTTTTGAATCTTGCTCATGTCTAAAGCATGTGGAAGAATGCTGATCCCCAGGAGCACAAATCACTCTCTGCTTATAATATATTTGAATGAGCCTTTTCCATATCTGCAAATGCAGATTGGCCTGTGTTTACTGTTGCAAGAGACACCTTTTATTAAGATGTAAGCAGTGTGGAAATAAAATTATAGAAGGAGTTTTCAGTCCTGACCTCCTTGACTTTCTTGCTAATAAACTGTCAAGATAACACATTACCTTATACAGAGCACCTTAAAATATTCAAGATTCTACTGGTCAAATCCTTAACCAAAGGAAAGATAAATCTGTGTATAAACAGGTAGATTACCAATTTATACTGTCCGTTCCTTTTTTATCAGCCACTGAAGTTCAAGGCCTCAATCGCTTGACTTTTATCCACCGGAAAGGTTAACTTGGTGTTTGGGATAAAGACTTGTAGCTCTTCAGTTTCTGACCTTGGAATGTCATTCAGACTATAAAGTCTCCTTCTAATGTAGCCTCAATAATTCAAAAGGCTTTTAATCTCCAAATTAACCAAATCCCGTTCACTGCCCTTGCCCAGGGCTCAGGGTAGACCTTTATCAGTTAATGAAATTTGACTGGAAATTTTTGAGGTTTTGATCATGTATGTTTCATTTTAAATTCTTTTCTTCTTTATTACAAGAGTGAAATCTATAGTGAAGAACAGAGTTACTTACAAGCCTGACAGCATAATTTTAAAACAATAGATTTTATTCAAATTCTAACCAAAGAATAAGCTTAGTCCTATTACACAGGGGCCAACCTTGGATTAAAGTCTCATCACCTCTTTTTTGGCTTTAATTTAAGAAGCACTTCCATCTGGTTCTTCTGTCTCTTCCCCTTCTATCTCTTGTATTTTCCTTTCTTCTCCTTGGCCTTTAATTCTCTGACCTCACTTCCCCCTCTTCTCAAGTGCTAGAATGCACATTCTTGTCTTTTCCCTCCAGCACTGACTTATTTCAGAGCCGTTCTTTAGGTTTCTTTATAGATTTCATTTCTGAAAGATGCTTTTCTATCTATCCAGAGCTCCACAACTCAGATACGACCGAGTAGGAGTGTCACACTTCTGTCCACACCACCACAGCTTCAGATCCAAGTTCGGCTACCTCTGAGTGAACCCAGGAATGTAGTGATCTGCGACCCCCCCCCCCTTTAGAGCCCATCTTCCCACATCTCTCTCCTCCTGGCCACCTGAGCGTGGTTATTTGCAGCTGTTCTTTGCTGGAATGGCTAAGTGTGAGACTCAGCAGACTGCTAAAGGTGGCCAAGTGCCCTAAAGGTCACCCTCCTTCTCGAGCATGGATGCCTTGACTCCATTCAGCCACCACTGGATTTCTTTTAAAAAACTGCTAAGGCCTGGCTGCTTTTCTCCATCAAACCCCACTGGGAAAATCTCTTTCCCGTGATTTAATGACCAACTAGGAGGTTTCATGTTCAGACTGCTCAAGGGCAGCTGTTCAATTGGCTTCTGGGAGGTGCTTCTGGTCAGTTGCCACCTGAAGTGACCAAGGCATGGCTCCTCCTGGGGGCTTACTTTTCCTGTGAGCCGGTCTATGTAGCGCCTGGCTCAGCACCTGGCTCTAGAGTGTCATGTCTAGAGTGAAGCACCTGGTTTGAGGAGTTAGTACATAGTACCCTGTAGCCATCACTGGTGCTGGCATAAGTCCCTGTAGTGGCTTGAATAAAAGTAGCCTCCATAGGTCCATAGGGAGTGTCACCGTTAGGAAGTGTGGCCTTGTTGGAGTACTTACAGCCTTGTTGGAGGAAGTATGTCACTAGGGGTGAGCTTGGGGTTTCAAAGGCTCAAGCCAATCCCAGGGGGCTCACTGTCTATTCCTGCTGCCTATGGATACAGAAGTAGAACTCTTGGCTACCTCTCCAGTGCCATGTCTGCCTGCACACCGCCATGCTTCCCACCATGATGATAATGGCCTCAACCTCTGAACTTGTAAGGCATCCCCAATAAAATGTTATCCTTTATAAGAGTTGTTGTGGTTAAGATATCTCTTCACAGTAATACAACTCTAAGATAGTGTCCTTTGGGCAGATACTCTGCCCTTCCTAGTGAAAACTGGATAGATTGCCTGACAGACTTTCTAGATTTATTTTTTCTTAGGCAGAGTGTGTAAATTGAGCTTAAAGGAGAAAGAACATGAAGTTAGGTGGATGAGGAGTAGGGAGGATCTGGGGAAGGGGAAAATATGCTCGAAATATATGAAATTATCAAAAAATAAATAAAAATATTAAAAAAATGAACATTAAAAATAATTTGTGAAACTGATCTGGGGGTTGGTGGGTCCGTAGCTGTTGACACACTGCACTCCAGAGAGCATCCTGCTGTCTGTTCACGTGCCTGTCTACCACATCCTTGTGCCAGCATCTGTGGGGTGGAGAATGTTTTCTGTATGAAGACTAGCTAGCTGTCTTTGGATCCTGGCTCCTTGGACATGGATTTCGTTTGCTATAAAATTAGAGTTTTGATCGCAATTACCTCAGAAGTCCTCAAGAGGGCTTAACCAAGCGACTGTCTATTGAAAGCTTCAACCCAGTGCTTGGCACACTGAAAGTGCTCGATAAATGAATCAGTCTGTGGTAATTGTTGCAATCATATCTATATCTGGCTGCGCTTCTATTATCTTGTCAGTGTTTTCACACTCGTTATCTGATTAAAATCACCAAGTAAATCCAAGAGGCAGAAATTATTGTGCCTCTTTTTTTACATGCACAGAAAACCAAGGCTCAAGGGAAACAAGTAATTAGCTTAAAGTCATGAATCTAAAACACAAGGAGCTTGCTCATTTGGACTTTATTCTGTTGGATCAGGACCACTGCTTTCCAGCTTAGTGTAGGCAAACACCTGGTGGCCTGCCAAGTCCATCCCCATCAGGAAGGGGGTGAACCTAACATGCTCACTCCTCCAGAACCCCATTAGAGCCTCACATCTCTAGATATTCCCTAGGACCCCGAGTTCTGTCTTCAAGCCTGCCCAGTCTTTAGCGACCCTAGCTAGTGGACACCTAAGTATTTTCCCCCTGCCTTCCCTCTCTTCTTCCTGGTGGGCATCTTTCCCTGGTCTGGTCATTTTGGACTCTCTACCCCTGGATTCTTCACCACTGCTTATTGATGGCCTTGGTGACTCTGGGATGTCCTTCTGTTAGCACAGGAGAACTTCTCTCTGTGAGCTGTGGCCTTACCACAGTTGAGGAAGCTGGTGAGACAAGATGTCATACTGCAGAGAGTCAAGATCAGGCCTGGGAAGCCATGTCCTCAGCCTCCAGGGAAACTTCATGAGAAGAACAGCGCAACAGTCCTGCCACGTTATTTTCCTTCAGCGATAGCTGAGTGCTTTCGAAATGAGCCCGGCCAGCAGCTTAAAGCAGCCGGTCAATTAAAGCCCTGAAAATATGCATAAGCAAAGGCATGGGGACTTCTAAGAGCGTATGAAAAATTCAGACATAACCTTTTAGCTGGGATTAATTTAGCCCTGTCTCTCTGATGCTTGTGCTTCTGCGCACGATAGGCTTTGGGTGCTGATAGGCGTGAAGCTCTGTAGGATGGGAGACCTTGTGGTCAATTATGTTTGAGAGATGCTGGGCTAAACCATCTTTCCGCAGAAGGCATTTTCCTAGCTTTCATACGATGACTAGCACTGAGAGTCTGTCTCAAGAATTTCAGAAAACTTCAACTTCCAATTGGCATTAGGCCCTGGAGAATTTCTCCTTATTCCACGGAGCACCACTAAGCAAGAACTGAGAGAAGGAATAAAGGAACAGGTCCCTCTGCTTCCAGTCATGGCATGAGCTAGTTCAGCCAGTTCTCCGGAGGAACACTCCGTCTTCAGCCACATAAGAACACAAGAGTTGTTGGTCTTTAGTCCCAGTACTTTGGAGGCAGAAGCAGGTAGATCTCTTTGAGTTTGAGGCCAGTTTGGTCTACATTCCAAGTTCCATCCAGGACTATGTAGTGAGACACAGGTAGGACATTTGAATGTGTGCAGAGGCTGGGAATTTAGGTCAGTTACTAATAATATCACGTTTCCTTAGCAAGCACAAGACACTGAGTTCAATCCTTAGGAAAGAAATCTCACTTCAAGGTTTTTTTTTTTTTTTTTTTCTTTTTCCAAATACTCATCTTTGGATTGCATTAGAATATCCACTTCTTTCATAACCCTGAAAGACACAAATTTAAATGCTGTAATCCTGCATATTACAGTCTTGAATGATCAAAATCCCTGACGTCTAAAATTTCTAAACTCCCAAATCTTTCAAGTCAAAGCTTAACGTCCCAAAAGATTAAAATTCCAAATTACACAAGTTGAAACGTTGAAACCTGAAATCCCCCTAACTGAAGCTTCCATTCAAGGAAGGCCATAAAGAAGGGTAGAGACCTAAATCCTAGGTTTGTCAAATGTAGAGTTCTTAGGGTAGTGAGACACTCATATTGTATTAGGCAGAACAAGTAATGAGGGTTGGCATTAATTATCTGGGGTGAGTGGATATGAAATACCTTTGGGAGAATGGATTCCAACTGAATTCCCAAAGTGTGATGGTGGAATTGGAGTTGGAAACAATCAAGGACTCTGAAGTGAATTTTAATATATATATATTTTCCTACTCAGCCCAAAGCATTTGGCAGAAACATTCAGATGAGTAGCTTGGCCGTGCAATATTTCAACGACGAAACATCAATTAAAATATGCATCGTTTGTCTGCACTGGCATACCTCCCTGCTGATGAAATTCCACAAGCTTTTCAGGAATTAAAACCTTGTTTGCTTGGAGAAGCCAGTGAGGTTACCGACTGTGTGGAAAATAATTACATGCCCAGTGTGATAAGAGGGTAGTTTTGCTGGGGTCCTGCCCTTTGGTCGCCAGCCTCATTTCCACCAGTCCGCAGTCTGGGTATGAATGCGAGGGGCCTGGGTTTCTGTCTGCCTCTAAAATGAAGCAGGGCGTGGAGGATCAGGAGACAGGATAGGCTTACACTGGAATAAAACAAGTCATGGAACAACTTCAAAAGGAGGACGAAGGAAAGAATATGAACATGTTCCCACCAAGAGTCAAATGCTAGGAGAAAAATGCAGGGCTTCAAAATGTCCTGAGAGGTCTCAGAAGCAAGCCAGTTTTCAGGGCTGCCTCTGCACAGCCCATAATCTGGGTCTCTAGCATAGTTTCTCAGGTGCCAAAGGTTTTTTTTTTCCTCCCTTACCCCAAACGTTCAAATTGTCCCCACTAACCTCACAATTTACCCTGCTGTGTTTTAAACTACTTCATATTGTTTTTAATATTGGAGTGGCTATTACATAAAGATTTCAGAGAATTCTGCTTTATTTTATCTGGTTTTGTCTTTACATCTTTGTAATTTCAGTCTGAAAGTGAATTGCCACAAGGTAGACCAATGTGTAAGCATTGTACATGCATGGATGACATTGAAAGATTCTCAATAAAGAAAAGCTGGGACTACGGTCATGGGCATGTGAGAAAGACACAGATGAAAGGGTGGGTCTCGTGAACTGAGTCAGAAGGCTTTCACAACAGAACAGATCCAGAGGGTGTGAGTAAAAAGAGTAGGATGTGGATCCCTTCTTGATTAGCTTCCTTGGGTGTACAGATTTTAGTATGATTTCCTATATTATATGTCTAATATCCATTTATAAATGAGTATATACACCGTGTGTCTTTCTGCTTCTGGGATACCTCACTTAGGATGATCTTTTCTAGTTCCCACCATTTACTTGCAATTCCATGATTTCCTTGTTTTTAATTGCTGAGTGATATTCCATTGTGTAAATGTATTACAATTTCTGTACCCATTCCTTAATTGATGAACATCTGGGTTGTTTCTAGCTTCTGGCTATTACAAATAAAGCTGATTGAGCAAATGTCCTTGTTGTGTACTTGAGCATTTTTTGGATATATGCCTATGAGTGGTATAGCTGGATCTTGAGGTAGCACTATTCCTAATTGTCTAAGAAAGCGCCAAATTGATTTCCAAAGTGGTTGTATAAGTTCACATTCCCACCAGCAATGGAGTAGGGTTCAGGTAAGTTGCTCAATCTTCATTCAGAAAGGCAAACAGGACAAACATAGGAAGAGGAAGAAAACAGGAAACAGGACAGGAGCCTACCACAGATGGCCTCTGAAAGACTCTACCCAGCAGGGTATCAAAACATAGGCTGAGACTCATAGCCAGACTTTGGGCAGAGTGCAGGGAATCTTGTGAAAGAAGGGGGAGATAGAAAAAAAATGGAGGGGGCGGGAACTACACAAGGGGAGCAACAGAACCAAAAATTTTGGGTACAGGGGTCTTTTGTGAGACTGATACCCCAACCAAGGACCATTCATGGAGATAACTTAGAACCCCTGCACAGTTGTAGCCCATGGCAGCTCAGTCTCCAAGTGGGTTCCCCAGTAATAGGAACAGGGACTGTCTCTTATATGAACTCATGGGCTGGCTTTTTGATCACCAACCACATGAGGGAGGAGCAGCCTTACCAGTCTACAGACGTAGACAATGAAGCCAGTCCTGATGAGACCTGATAAACTAGGTTCTGATGGAAGGGGAGGAGGACCTCCTTTATCATTGCACTGGGGGAGGGACATAGAAAAAGAGGGGGGGGGGGGGGGGGGATTGGGAGGAGATAGGGGAGGGGTCTACAGCTGGGATACAAATTGAATAAACTGTAATTAATAAAATAAAATAAAAATAAAAAAGAGATGGATCCCAGGGTAAGGCTATGGTGTTTACTTTAAGAACTATGCTGGATCTAACCCACTTGTACCTATGCACTGGGCTGCTCCGTGGGAGGGGAATTCCTCATTCCGTTTTCTGCTTACAGACTCACTCCAGTGCTCTTCAACGAGACCTGGTCTTGCTTCTCCCCATCTTTCCCACTTTTGACACATATTTCTCTCCTTTTCAAGAGTTTGACTTGGAAGCTCCTTGTTCAAGATGTCTGAGAATCCACCCAGCCTATAAGAGACTTGACAAAATATCAACGGGGAAGTTTGGTAAGCTGCAAATTCCCAGGCACGCCTCTCCCCAGTCCAGATGGAGCTTTGGTGTTCGAGTTTTAACCAGATACAGAACAAGGCTGGTGCAGGGAAGAAAAACGTTATTTCATCTTTTTTTTTGGTCAAAATTCAAGTGTTTGGAGGTGTGTCAGTTTATATCTGGGTCTCTGATTCAGTTTCATTTATCCACCAGTCTGTTTCTATGCCAGTACCATGTGGTTTTTATTACTGTTTCTTTATAGTACAGCTTGAGATTAGGGATGGAGATACCTCCAGAATATCTTTTATTGTACAGGGTTGTTTTAGTTTTCTGGTTTTTTTTTTTTTGGTTCATTTTTGTTTTTCCACATGAAGTGGAGGTCTGTAAAAAATCGTGTTGGTATTTTGAGCAGAATTGAATTGAATCTGTAGATTGCTTTTGGTAAGATGGTCATTTTTACTATGTTGATCTTCTAACCCATGAGTATGGGAGATATTTCATCTTTTGATGTTTTCTTCAATTTCTTCAGGGACTTGAAGTTCATTTTTCACACAAGTCTTTCACTTGCTTGGTTAAAGTTACACCAAGATACTTCTTTTTTATTTGTTTGTTTGTGGCTTTTGTGAAGGGTGTTGTTTCCCTAATTACTTTTCTGAGCCTATGTGTCTTTTGTATGCAGGAAGGCTATTGGTTTTTTTTTTTTTTAAGTGAATTTTGTATCCAGCCACTTTCTTGAAGGTGTTTATCAACTATAGGAGTTCTCTGGTAGAATATTTGGGGTCATTTATGTATACTATCATATCATCTGTTAATAAAAGCCAAAACCATACAATGGAAAAAAGATTGCATCAGCAAATGTTGCTGGTCTAATTTGATATCTACATGTTGAAAAATGCAAATAGATCCAAATTTATTACCCTGCACTAAAGTCCAAGTGGATCAAAGATCTCAACATAAAACCAGACACACTAAATCTATTAGAAGAAAAAATGGGGAAGAGCCTTGATCTCATTGGCATAGGAGACAACTTTCTAACCAGAACACCAACAGCTCAGGCTCTAAGATCAACAATTAGTAAATGGGACCTCATGAAACTGAAAAGCTTCTGTAAAGTAAAGGATACTTTAATAGAAGAAAATGACAGCCTACAGACTGAGAAAAGATCTTCACTAACCCTACATTCAACAGAGGGCTAATATCCAAAATATATAAAGAACTCAAGTAATTGGACACCAACAAACCTAATAATCCAATTAAAAATGGGTACAGAGCTAAACAGATAATTCTCAACAGAAAAATATCAAATGGCCAAGAAGCACTTAAAGAAATGCTCAGTGTCATTAGTCATCAGGAAAATGCAAATCAAAAATGACTCTGAGACTCCATCTTATATCTATCAAAAAGGCTAAGATCAAAAACTCAAGCGACAGCACATGCTGGAGAGGATGTGGAGAAAGGGGAACCCTCCTCCATTGCTGGTGGGTCTACAAACTTGTACAACTACTTTGGAAATCAATCTGGTACTTTCTCAGAAAATTAGAAATAGTGCTTCCTCAAGATCCAGCTATACCACACTTCTGGACATAGACCCAAAAGATGCTCCACTCTGCAACAAGGAAATTTGCTCAACTATGTTCATAGTGGCCTTTTTTTTTTTCACAATAGCCAGAAAGTGGAAACAACCCAGATGTACCTCAACTAAAGAAGGAATAAAGAAACTGTGGAATACTATTCAGCTATTAAAAACAAGAATATCATGAAATTTTCAGGCAAATGAATGGATCTGGAAAAAAATAATCCTGAGTGAGGTAACTAGGACCCAGAAAAACACACATCATATTTACTCACTTACAAGCAGATATTAGCCATATAATATAGGATAACCATACTACAATCCATAGACCTAAAGAAGCTAAGTAACAAGGAAGACCATGGGGAGGATGCTTAATTCTCATTTAGAAGGGCAAATAGAGTAGACACTGGAAGAGGTTGAAGAGAGGGAACAGGATGGGAGCCTACCATAGATGTCCTCTAAAAGACTCCACCCAGCAGGAGACAGAAGCAGATGCTGAGACCCACAGCCAAACTTTGGGCAGAGCACAGGGAGTCTTATGGAAGAGTAGGGAAATGGAAGGATCCAGAGGAGACAGGAGCGCCACAAGGAGAGCAAAAGAACCAACAAAAATGGGCTAATGGTAGGGACTGATGCACCAACTAAGGACCATGCATGGAGAGGACCTAGACTTCCTGCTCAGATGTAGCAGAGAGGCAATCAGTTTCCATGTGGGTACCCTAGTAAGGAGAAGAGGGATGTCTTTGACAAGGATTTTGTTGCCTTCTCTTGGATCACTTCCCTCTGACGGGGCAGCCTTGCAAGGCCACAGAGGAAGAGGCTGCAGGCTGTCCTAATGAAACTTGATAGGCTAGGGTTAGTTGGTAGGGGAGGAGGGCTCCCTCTTTCTAAGGACTAGGGGAGGAGGATAGTGGGTAAGAGAGAGGGAGGGTAGGACCAGGAGGAGACAAGGGATGGGGGTTATCGAGAGGCAAAGTGAATAAATTAAAAAAAATGAATTTAAATAAAAAACCCATCATTTCATATACACCTGTTCAGAATCAGCATTGCTTATGAACTTGATAGAAATGCAGATTCACAGGTCCACCCTTGGCCCTATAAGGCAGAGTCTGCAAGATCATGTTGGTTCTCTTGCATGACAGATTTGAGAAGGTTTGATGGACTGACCTTCATCATCTCCTGCAATGAGCTTTGTCTCCAAAGCTCATGACCCAGACTCTCTTGGGAGCAGGGGAGGATCTGGTTGTTCCTTTTCACAATCAGGGTCAGTTTGATTTCTCTGAAGCAGCCTGTGTTTTGTTTCTTTCTTTCTGCAGTGGCCAGGGTGGAAGAAGGATGAATTTGGGGAGTGGAAAGGCCCTGGTTCAAAGTGAGTGGCTGTCCTGGGCAGGCCCTTGTTAAAGTTCTCTATTTCTGTACAGCGAATGTTCCTTCTCCTTGCCCCCAAGGAGGCCCCTCTGCCCGCTGCAGTTTTATTGCTTTTAAAATCTATTTTATATTCCATTATGAGATTCCACTGTCCTCCCTCTCACTCAGCCGTTCTGCAAGCTACATTCTAATCTAGGTTAGAACACTTCATCAGATGGTCCCCGATTAAAATCCAATAAAATTTAAAGCAGGGGAAAAGTACAGAATAAAGCAGATGCCATGTACATGTGGATTCTGGATGAAATTCTGATTTGAGCCTTCTGCATACGTTTTTTTTGGAGGCCGCCTGTGAGGTCTGTATTAAAAATGAAACAAAACAATAAAAGCAAATCTCCTGCCTCTTGCCATATAACTTCTTTTGTGTGTTTAACCTTGGGAATTAAGTATTGTCCCCCAGGACCTCAAGGGGACAATACATGTATTAGCTACTTACTATGCACAAGGCATGTATTCAACTGTGATATGCTAGGTCTTCCCTCCTTGGATGGCATTTTCCGTTCCCCGTTCTCTCTCACTCTCTCCTTTTTAGAGGCAGCATGGGCCCCCTGCTCCTCGCAGCGAGTGCAAAAACCAGTATGAAGAATTGGGAAGAAGCCTATTCTCTGTCTCTCCCACAAAATACTAATACCACGAGTGTCTATCCTGGAACATGGATTATGAGCCTGTTTCTAGTGTATGTTTTTCTTGTCACATTTCTCAATATGTGTAATTAGATTCACCCAAAATGTATATGTATTTTCTACCCCTGCAGACTGACGCTCCCTCCCATACTGTACAGGAAAGTGTATCCGCCACAAAACCACGTCCTTTAACACAGCCCAGAGCCGCAGCCAGGCACAGTGTCACACACAGGCTGACATCTTCACTCAGAATCCCCATTAAAATTCTTAGCATGAAGAATTTTGGCTTTAAGCGGCATTTCTTTTTCTAGAAGCTTAAGAAATTGTCATAATTGCCAGGGACAAAGCCTGGGCGATGCGGAGGGAGAGACAGAGTGTAATTAATTTTGTCATTGATTTGGGGATGGTCTCTCTTCCCGGGTAGAGCAGGCTCACGTTTCCCCCCCCACCTTGCTGGGAGAGACCTTAAACTGAACACACTGACAGTGGTGCTGGGAGGGAGGGCGCCCGAGCAGGAATGCAAGGTACTGTTTACACACTATTATTTTATATGCGAGATAGCAGAGTGGGAGTGAGAGAAGGGCGAGGGAGCTAAAACTCAAAGCAGTCACTTTCATTGTCTGGTAAGCTGGAGGAGGAGGAGAACTGCCGGGAGGGTCTCTAGTATCTGTTATTCAGTTTTAAATATTTCAATTATGCTTCTCCATTGGTATGGAAAATTGAGAGCTGGCTATAAAATGCTTATAAAAATAAGCATACTTGGAGCAGTTTAATTACTTTAATGAAATGGAGACAAATATTTGTAAGTGAAGAGCATGCTCATAGATAATGCAAGTAGAATACATGTATTATTCAGCAAATGACTTAATTAGTTTTTAATTAGTAGGAATTGCAATAATTTTTCAGCATATCTTTTATTGGAATGGTTTTTAATAATAAAAAAAGCATGTGGGTATCCTTTGTAGAAAGCCATTTACTGTAGAGCGGGATAACAGATTTGTTGTTTCAACTAGAAAAATTTCAGTTCCATTATGAGCTAATTATAGTCCAACTTATCTTAGCATTGCTCAGTGTAGTGCTTCCTATATGTCATCTGCACACAGTCACATAGGTAAAGCAGCAGGAAAATGACTTGGACTTTCTGGATTTTACCTCCCCTTGACATTCTATTGGCATTTTCATCCATGTATCCATGAATCCATCCATGCATCATCCAGGCATTCATCCACCCATCCATGTAGCCATGATCTATCCATCCATCCATCCATCCATCCATCCATCCACTCACCTATCATCAATCCATTACCTACTCATCTATCATCTATCCATTCATCCATTATCCATCCATCCATTGTCTATCTGCTTAACTATTACCCATCCATCCATCCTTCATCCATCCATTCATTCTTTCATCCATCTATCCAGCTTTTGTTCATCCATCCATCCATCCATCCATCCACCCATCCATTCATCCTCTATCTGTTCATCCATCCATCCATGCAGGGTTCTGCTAGATAAGATTGAAGTTGCTCATCTCTGGATAGCCAATTATTTGAGCTCTTTCTATCATGATAGACTCCCTTTTCTCAGCAGGGTTTTAAAAGTTTCTCCTGCTCTGGGTGATTCCAAGTCTTGTAAGGAGGTACATAGCCCTTAGGGAAGATTACAGGCCAGATCCTTCCCCTGATAAGAAAACTGCTCTAGCAAGCATCTAGGAAATCCTAGAAATGCCCCACCCAGCTAAGGATCTTAGTCCAGAAGTGACCTTCACTTGTACTTGGAGATCCCCTGAAACAATAGGATAATTAAGTATTATATTTTCCTTCTTGTGATAGGACCATTAAGTATCACTGATGACCCCAGCTAATCAAACACATTCACTCTCAAAATCCCTCCCTCTGCCAAGGGTTTATATTGCCCTTGATTTCACATGAATAAAGGTTCATGATTTTTCATTTCAAGACCATCTGAGATTTGTCATTTATCTTCCAAGGGGTTGAGTCTCACCAGGCCTGCCTTCAGGCTGGGCCTGGGCCTCATGGGCCTGTGTCTTGGCTGCAAGCCAACCAGGCATGGACCTTGGCCTGCACCTCTGCCTTGCTCAGCACAGCAGCTTGGCCAAGAGCTGTAACACTTTGGTATCACCATACGCTTTGGAACGCTGGAGCTTCCATTGCGACCAATGACCTCATGCTAAATACTAAACTGTAACACTCTGGAAGACCTTTTCTACACCCTGGTTTAGCACGCTCAGGCTTCACCCTAAGGTGTTTTAGCTGTTCCTGAGAGAAATGGAACCCCTGTTTTCCATTTGGAAACCAAGCTCCAGGACCCCAGCTAAGACCCAGGCCCCTACCAAATGATCCATCCATCTGTCCATCTAGCCATCAATACGTCTATTGTCTCATCTATTACTGTTCTTTTATGCACATATTGAGTATGTTTGGCATGTTAGGAAAAGCTCTAGGTATTTATTGGAGGATATTTTTGTGCACTGTGTATCCACAAGCTGATTTCTGTGCCTCCGGATATGGCTGTAGTTTGGCCGTGGCATTACAAAGATCATTGATCAATGTTGTGTAAACATTGTTTCCCAATATATTCTCTGATCAGTTAAGAAAGAAGCTAAGCAGCCTACAGCTAAGAGAAAGAGGACATGGAGACTGGACTTCCATGCCCAGTCAAGGGGTCTCAGGTGGGGACCACGAGGTAGGGATAGAAGAAGGAGGAAGAAGGAGAAAAAGGGTGTGGCCATGAGGACTGACCTGATGGAGCAAAAGGTGGGATCTATATGCAAGTAATTTGGGGCATGTGGTTGGGAAGTAGCCAGTATTTCTGTTTCTCTTCCAAGCCCTGCATAATGGGCACACATACTCGGAAAATTAAAGAAATATTAAGGTAAATTAGCAGTGTGATATTCAAGGCCCCAGAAAAGGTGTGTTTTTGCTGCTTCCTTCTAGTTCTGGTTGTTTCCTAAACACCAGAACTTAGAACTTAGTGTTTTTCCTCTTAATAATCACATGGAAGATCCTATAAGGACTGGAAAGTTAGTTCTTCTCAATGGCCTTCTCTGAAGACCCAGTAGGAACTTATGGTTAGAAAAAATAAATATCTGCCTAGCTGTAGCGCTTGTAAAGCTTGCTGAGTAAATCTATCAGGTCTCTGTCTTATTATTTGAAAGCTGAGGCAGGTGACTACAAAAGACAGCCCCCCTATTATACTTTAATTTCAACAGGTATTAAAGACTTAAAGGATCCTAAGACTCAGGACCCCAAGAAAGTTCAAAGTCCATAGATGAACACTTAGAACACATTTTGCAAAATGGTAATTCTATAAGCAAGTATGGGGTGATTTAAAAACAAAAATGAAGAAGCAGTAAGCTTCTTCCCTCTTTGCATGCAAACTTACTTGAAAGCAAAGCAGTAATGGGGTTGTTAATGAGAGCCGTTTCCTACCCTGCTTTTCTCTCTCGGTGTGCACTTCCGTGTCATGCAGATTCCCCGTGAATGTGATTGTTAATTGCTGTGCGACAGCCACCAATATGCCTGTTTGCGTGGCCTGTAATTTATCAAGGCAACCTTCTGCCATTGGGGATTTTATTATTTCCATTCATTACAATAATAAATAATCTATAATAAACATATTTGCGCATAAAATTGGCTTGTGTTTCTGATGATTTCCTCAGGGTAGCTGTCTAGAGTGGGAATTAACAGGTCAAAAGATATGAAAACTTTAAGGAAATTGATGCATATTGTCTTAGTGTTTTCACAGGGGGAGGATATTGGTACAATAAAAGACACACACGCTACTGGACAATAGGGGATTCTTATGATGATTTTATGTTTTTATTCTTCTCCAGCTTGATAGAAAATAGCATCTTCTTCCTAGGTTAGTTTACACTTATTTAATTATAATGTCCATTTAATGTGTGGTTTATGCAGCTTCATGTCATGAGCTGTGAGAGTTTAGCGCGAGGGCATGCATTCGCACGCGTGCGCGCGCGCGAGCACACACACACAAATTGTCTATATCTTCCCCCTATTTTCTTACATTATTTTAATATTTTCATTGTTAATTTATTACTTCACTGACAGATAAAAAAAATACAGTCAAAGTGTAAAAGAAAATCTCCTTTGATGTGTCTTACACTACTTAATATTTCTGATCTCATTTAGCCTAGCACTCTTAGGATCTCTTGGGTGACCGTTTGTTCCTATGGCAAGGAGTTCTTCAGTGCTATTGGGTATCGGAATCTAAGTTATTCCCAAGAGAACATGTAGAGAAAGCTATGGAAAATTACATGAATTCTTTAGATTCATTCTTTTCTCTTCCTTCTTTTATATGTTTGTGTGTGGTGTCCTTGCATGTCTGTGTGCACATTCATATGAATCTGGGTGCATGTATGTATTCGTGCATGTATGTATTCGCGCATGTGGAGGCCTGAAGTTGATGGTGTCTTTCTCAGTTATTCTCCACTCTATTCTTTAGGTCAGGCTCTTTCAATGAAGCTCTGAGTTCATCTGTTCAGCTAACCTGCTCGAAGGATCCCACCTCTGCTTTCCAGGCTTGAGTTCATTGCAGGCAGGCTGCGGGGCCGGCCTGGCTCTGAACTCTGGTTTTCATGACTAATTGCCAAGCCCTTCGGACATGGAACAACCTCCTTGGCTCTCCTTAGGTTCATATTGTAGCAGGTCAACAAAATGTTTGTGTCCTTGCCAATTTGTAATACATCTTAAGAGGAGCGGCCTACTTTCTTTGAGCTCCAAGTGAAAGACAGGGATGTTTTGATTGGGTGTCACTACTGTCAATCATGTGAAGTACAATGAAGGGCGTGACTTATTTAGGCAGAGAGAGGATGTGGGTCAGGTCCCTTAACAATGCTTGCTTTTAAATCAGCATATATGCTGTGCGTGTGTCTGTTCTGTTTGGTTCAGGCCTCTGAAACGCTTTAATGAGAATTAACATCTGACAGTTTCTTAATGTTATTTAGGGTAGAAAATAAAAGCAGTCTGTTGGAATACAGTCTGGTATCTGGGTCTTTCTCTAAAGAGGGTGTAGTAATTAAGTTGGGGCTTAGATGAGAGAAAAGACTTTATTGTTAGACAAAACGTCTAAATCCCCCGATTCTAGTAATTTTTGCCTATTAACCTCAGGATTAAGTGATAAACAAGAGGGGAATTGCAAACATCTGCATGATGTGAGAAAATGTCCCCCTTCTTCCTGTAAGGTAATTTTTTTAAAGTTCAAGTTTGTTTTTGTTTTTTTTTCAAATAGACTTTAGAATAACTTGTGGAACACCAACCTTTCTCCTTCAAAATTATCTGATAAGGTTAGGAAGGAGGAGATAAATGTAAGATGCTCTAGCAGCGTGTTTTATTCATAGGTTTGGTGAACCAACATCTTAGACCCATGTGGCTGATGTTGAACAAACACATGACCCTGCAAACGTCCCACAAAAGAAGAAACTGCACAAGCCCTCTTCCACATGGGACAGGTAACACCTGTCTTTGATACTGGCCTGAGAAGCGCTGGCTACACCCCAGTCCTCTAGGAAGATCGCATAGAGGGCTGTTTTCTGCCATGTGGGGTAACCGGTCCAGGTTCTAACAGAGAGCTGAAAACAATACCTCTGGGGTTTGACGGACAGGAGCACACGCGAGAAATGATAAACAAAGTGCAGACAACTCGGGGTGGGTAAAACGGTCTTGTCAGGATGACACTCACACCTGTGTGGTGAGGCCATTGTGACAGAGACGCCAGCTGCCGAGCCAGGTTGACTCTGAAATCCTTTGGTGATGGATGAGTCCATGGTGCTGACCTGTGCCAGCTAGGGCCAACCTGCTCCTTCCTGGGCGTCTATTGCCATGATTCTTCTTACTTTACATGGAAAGGTTTTTTTTTTTTTTTTTTTTTTTTCTGAGAAATGAGGTCTTTAAGAGTCATGTCAATGGCATCCTGGTTTTCATTCTTTGACTTTTCCCAATTCCTGTCCTGGGAGTTCTTGGGAAGGCTTTAATAAAGAGGTGTTATCCAGAGATGTGTCAGTTACCTGCCTGTATACAGATGAACCTCAGCTGTGTTTGTTTGTTTGATTGCAGAATAGGATAAGTTGTGTGCTTAGTTCTTGGTGTGTTTTGATAATAAGATAGAAATTTCATTTAGGGAAGTGACCAAAAAGTAGGAGATAATATAGTATTAAGCTTGAACAAGAATGGCTTTTTTTTTTTTTTTTTTTTTTTTTTTTTTTTGTAATTTGATTGTTCTGGGTGAAATAAGGCAATGTCGCTGGAGACCATGTTCTGTAGCTAAAATGGCTACTGTCACTTGGTGAATGAAATTCTTTAGCCTGGTGATTTGGTGATTTGTGGCCAACCTTGTTTTTTCTTCATGCCCTGTCAAGGTTTAGGTACCAGAGAGCACATGTGTATTCTTTCCTGTTACCACAAGGTGGTGCTGGTGTATCCAGTAAGACGTTTCACCTGTCCAAAAAAAAAAACAAACTCTCGTCATTTCAACCTTAATTTATGATCAGGATTTACAACTCGTTGTTATAACGTTGCCTTTTCTAAGCTCTCAATTCTCTGTTTCGTTTTTAAAATTTCTCTTCCTGTAAAATTACTCTTTTCTTTTTTTGAGGATTAAGTTTGCTTTGTGACAAATCCGAGTCTACTCTTCGGAGTAATTGACTCCGCGTTTGGGGGGAGGGGTCCGGGAAGGGGGTTCCTCAGTTTTGTTTTTCTTCACTGTCTTCACACAGGTCCCACCCTTGGCCTTATTGGTGGCCCGGCGCTGTCAGGGTCGGTTTTAGATCTGTTTTAAGAATGGTCAAATGGGAGGAGGCTTTTCCCTATTGCTAATACAGTGTGGTAGGCGCCTCCATGGGTGAGTGTGGGCAAAGCTACAGGACCTTTCTGAATCCCAGTTTATCATCTGTCACGTGACAGCAATGGTCAAAGCATTCTTCGGATTGCTACCAAATTAAAGGCAATGATAATCCATCCCCCCATCTGTAAAATGGAAAGATAATAGATGTTTCAGGGACTGTAGGCTAAGTAGGCAAGAGGGGTCAGGCTGGAGGACTTGGCTGTATGATGGCAGAGAGCATCTTCCCGGAGAACAGATGACAGAAAAAGGACCTGCTTTAGAAGTGGTGGGCTTTGTCTCTGTCTTATCCCTTCCTACCCCCTCCACCCTACGAAGGATAAAATATGCCCAGTTCCATTAGCCGCCTCAGTCTTTCAATTCTGCAACAGCATTTGAAGAGAAGGCAGGGGACCTAGTTTTCCTCCCGGCAGCGTTGTCAGGAAGCTTCAGCAGATAGACTAGAGCCGGCCACCCAGAAGCTAGTGGACATCAGACACATAGACTTGGAAGCAACTTTCTTTGTTAATGGCAGCCATTTCCTGATTTGACAATCCTTTAAAAATGGAATTGCAACACTTTTTTCCTTCTATAAGACCAGCTTCTTAAAAAAGATTTAAGTGAACATACAAGATGTGGCTGATAATATCCTGGTCTGGATGTTAGTATTAAAAGAGAGGTTATCAGGCATCTGATTGTGAGTGTGTGTATTTATACATACATTCGTGTGTGTGTGTGTGTGTGTGTGTGTGTGTGTGTGTGTGTGTGGTGTTCATGAGCACTGAATGAAAGAACTCACATTCTGGGAATGATGGATTGGACCAAGTATCTGCTATGAAATTAAGAAGCAACGGTATTATAATTATTCTGTTTCTGTTGTCTCCTGCCCATCCCCACATTCTACACACCCTAGTCCCAGTTTAAAATATAGGACAATTATTTGTCCCAGTGGAGTTGAAAATGGAGCAAACATTAAAAATATGGGTCATTCTTAGACGTGTTTGGGATACCTAGTAATTTTGCCCTTGAGGGGACATGAACATTCTTTTCTAGGGCAGGGATCAGCCAGGTCTCTCTTTAAAGAACCCTAATGGGGAAAAAAATTAGTTGTATAAGCATAAATAAATATAAGACATGGGGGCTGGGGTACAGAGCAGATAACAGGAAGGGGGGAGGAAGGAGTGAGAGAGTGGGTGGCAGAGAAAATTAGAACGGGTCTTGTTAGGACTGAAGCTGTTTAACCAGTTGTATGTTGTTAGGAGTGAAGCCATTTAACCAGTTGTATGTTCCGAAGCTCGGGAGATGTCGCTGAGAAGTTAGGAGTGAGGATAGCAAAGCTGGGATCTCGGGCATGCTCCTGGACAATGCTGTATCCAATTTGATTTCAGTCCTTTTAATTCTCAACTAGGCTTAGGGGTGTCTGTGGCTGTAAGGCTGTAGCAACATCGGTAGGATACAATGTGTGTGGGTCCAGAGACATGGCAACCGGAACTTCCCATTCAGGTAGTCAAGGAGCCTGTTCTTTCACTCGCTGCCTCCAGTCTTTCATTCACTCAAGTAGGATAAGATTTCCAGGCGCCTGGGAGGGGTGGCAGCTGTGTGAATTATAAGGGAGCGTTCTGTGGAAAAAGCGTGTTGGTTATGTCGATCAGGCTGCAAGGGCATACATACTCCACCCATCCAGAGACCATCCCCTCAAACCCTTTTCTCCTTAAGCATCTGTCAAGAGCTTAGTGCTGGTGTTCTTGGCAGACTCACCCTGAGAGTATTCACGGTGCCCAAATGTGCAGCAGGGCTCCAAAGTCATGATCCAAGGCTCCTGTCACAGCTAACTGTGAAGATCAGAGCTCACCCTGCATGGGGCAAAGGTAGAGTGGGGGCATGTTACCCACCTGAGTCAAGGCACCCTCGTGTGTGTAAGAGTCCTGGATCATTTATTTAGCCTAGTAAGTGATTGCAATGAACAGGCTTGCTTGTGAGTATTTCAAAATTGTTTTTGGTGATGCTCTCTGTTTTCAA
The DNA here is from genome assembly GCF_907164565.1 of Psammomys obesus. Taxonomy (NCBI): domain Eukaryota; kingdom Metazoa; phylum Chordata; class Mammalia; order Rodentia; family Muridae; genus Psammomys; species Psammomys obesus. The sequence continues at coordinate 17,391,370 of NW_026596064.1, forward strand.
GAATTGGTAAGTGCCATGTTGGTGTGTGGTTACCTGGAACCATATTTTTTTTTTCTTTGTTTAAAAAGAGCCATGGAAAGTGGGTGTGGTGCTTCATGCCTGTTTGAAGGATTGGGGGAGGCAGAGGCAGGCGGATCTCTGTGAGTTTGAGGCCAGCCTGGTCTACAGAGCAAGTCCAGGACAGCCAAGGCTACACAGAGAAACCCTGTCTCAAAAAACAAAAACAAACAAACAACAACAACAAAAACCAAATTAAAGAGCCGTGATTTAGTCAATCTTCTTCATGAATCATTCATACTTCTAACGTGATCCATGCCTGATTTTGTCATGCAAAGAAAGTACCATCATAGTGCTCATACAGAAACTCCTTTAGCACCTGGGGTTCTAGTTTGACTGGATTTTGCTACAGGTTTTCTTTCTTTTAAAATACAGAATAGTGATTATTAGCATAGGAATCAGATACCCGTGGCTAACTTTGTTGTCCTAGAACTATTTTATTTTAAAGATTTATTCTAATCTTAATTGTTTGTGCATGATGTGTGTGTGTTATATGTTGGTACGTGCCCATGAGTGCAAGTGCCTTTAGTGGCTGGAGGCACCGGATTCCCAGGAGCTGGTGTTACGGGAGCTTGTGAGCTGCCTGAGTGCTGAGATCTGGTCTTGGGTCTTCTGTAAGATTAGAAAGCTCCCTTACCCTCTGAGTCAGCTCTCCAGGCCTTGTTACCTCATAACTCTGAAGCATCACTTGCCTCGTGCCAGGAGGTCCTCTAAGCTCTTTGTGGGTTTGAAGGACTGGTTGAGGCTGAATCTCCCTTGTCTGAAGTGTTTTGGTTCAGAAGTGCTTTGGATTTGGAATTTGAAGGGTGGGAAATATTTTCATATGCATGATGAGATAGTTTGAGCGTGGACACCAAGTCTAAATACAAAATTTATTTAGGTTATACACACACACAGAATTTTATCCACTATTTTATGGTTGTATAATTTTATACAATATTTTATATAATTTTATGCATGGAAACAAAGTTTCACAGCATGCAATTTTCTCTGTGTGGCATCCTTTCAGTGCTCAAGTTTTGGATTTGAAAATGTTTATATTTTGGGCTAAGGATGTTCAACTTATATGTCCATTTGCAAAACAAATAAGCCGATTTGGAGACATCAATAACTTACTCAAGATTTTTCTGCAGATCTTGTTGTACGATGTCTTTAACTTGATTTTTTTTTTAAAATATAGTTATACACGTAGTTAATTATAGATGTGCTATAGTCTTTTACATGAAAAACAAACGGCAAATAGACAAGAATGTAGGCATACACATATGCAGCAGAGTGTCCAGTTGCTTGCTCTTCATTTGTGACTGCCATCAGCCACATGCGTTTATGGAACAGATCAAATGTGGCTAATGTGACTCAGGGACTTAGGTTTTATTTATTAATTTAAACTGAAATAGCTGCATGCTATAAGTGGCATATGCCCAGGAGATGGTGGGACGGGACTGCTCAGCAGAGTGAAGACTGATGGGTGAGCTCAGGCCCTGGCAGAGGGGCAGGAGACTAATAAAAGAAGATCCTGGTGTCCTGACCATTAACTCCGAGGTGACTGTTTGGCATGAAATGGGGGTTCTTAAGCATGAAGCACTAACCTCCATTTCTCTGTCTCAGCCATAATGTGCACATTTTAGATTCACAAACCTCGGGCTCCGTGGGGCCTTTTCCCTGCTGAATTATTCTTATGAGGCCGCATGGTCGTGGAGATGGCTCTGGTTATGTGCTCTGCTTTCTAATTGCCCACTTTCAAAGCACGGGTCTCATCAGGGAGTTATCCACATAGGTAATTGGTTCTGTTGGTCCGGCTCAGAAAGAACACGAAGTTTCCTGATCTCCTCCCTCACAGGCCTGCAGCCAGCGGCCCTAACAGGCAGAAGAGGCAGGCAGGGGTTCCCTTTAGAGCCGTGCTTCAGACGCAGGCCCAGACGCTCATTAGCTGCCTGAGCCTCGGCAAGAACATCGGTGCTCTGTGCCTGCTTTCCTTCACCTGCAAAGCAGACATGGTAGCAATCGGTCCCATTTCCTGGGCTGGTGGCAGGATGAAACGAGCGGGTATTTTTGACACGACCCAGCACAGTGGGAGGCATGTCGGTGTTTGGCCACACTGCGGTGTCAAGGGTCACCTGCTACTCTAAGGAGCCTCAAGGGAAACCAGCCGCGTTTCATCAGCAGCCGCGTGGGGAGCTTTACTGCCAATCCTGTCCTGAACAACAGGGTGCCCACCCGGTTCCCACCGCCCTGTTCATGTGCTCAGACCTCACACTCCACCGGACAGGTAGGCTTTCTCAGGCCTGACCGCTGTGTTTCTGCCCGTGCCTCACCCTGTTAAGACCAGCTGCTGACCCCTACGACGTGAGGTTTTAGAGAACCAGGCGTCCAGCCGCCGCGTTGCGGCAGGCTTGTCCGTTTTCAGGGATCAGCATGCGTCAGTTTCTGGATTACTCAGCCTTTCGTCGCACGTCATTTTCCTTTCCAAGTAAGCATGACTTCAGGAGGAGTTGGATCCGACTTCTAAAGTGTGTAGTAGCAATCCACCAGGTGCTACAAACTGCATTTCTTTCGGAAACAGAGTCAAATTCTACCTTTTCTCCTACGTCTTAAAAATCTACTGACATAAATTCCGGCATGGACTTCCTTGGCAGGATGGGCCAAGTGCTTCCTTAGCTCTTTCAGTACTGTGTTCACTGAGCCCTTCTATGCATTTGACAGTGTCCTGAAAGCTGGAAATGCAGTTACATCTGTAGCAGGGTCTGAAGTGTCCCCCCCCTCACCCCCAAACTATAAAGAATTTAACTAAATGATATTACTCAGTTTGTACTTACTGTCCTCTGACGGGAGGAAAGCAGAGGATGGGATGAAGAAACAGAAGATAATGAAACCAGCTATATGTGCCCCTACTGTCCTGCTCCCAGCTCCCCTCCTTCACCTTTTCCTTGCAGAAGATACTGAGGGTATTGGGATAATCCTGACTCTAGTAAAACAGAAATTTATTTGTTTTGTGTGCGTAGGTCTTCTGCGTGAATGCACCGAGCGCGTGCGTGGCGCCTTTGGAAGCCAGGAGAACATCAGTCCCCTAGACCGGAGTTACAGGTGGTTGTGAGCCGCGGAGTGCATGTTGGGAGCTGGAACTTGGGACCCTTCGGGGAGCAGGCAGCATTCTTAACTGGCGAGCCACGCCTCTAGAATACCAACTCTTCTCTAGAGCATCCATCCTGCAGAGCGGAAATGACCAGCTGTGTCATGAGCGTAACAACAGGGAAGAGGCATGTATGACGTCAAACTTGGACCCACGAGTGTTTAAACTCACTTCCGGTAGGGGACTCTGGTTGCTCGTGGTCTAATTGGTCATTCTGCAGGAAGCTGCAAAGCAGCGCACTGAGGCACAGGCCCCCAAACACGCCTTTCTAGCTCATTCGCTCTTTCAGACACAAGCAAGTTCTAAGCGGGGCCTCACCTCCCAGATTCTGTCTGGGAGGAAGAGATGTATTCTCCCGCGCGTGCCCAGGAGGGCTCCCCTGGCATGGTGCAGGCTTCAAGGTCGGAGGTGACAGGAGGTGAAGGGAAAAATGCAAACTCTGTTTGAATTAGTCAGCTTAGATGTGCTCGGTGCTTGGAGCAGAGCTGAGAAACAGAGCAAGAACGAGAGAGTGGAAACGCCTCTGCTTGTTAATATGTGTCTTTTCCGTGGCAGCTTTGAAGAGGAGTCTGCCGTACACACTACTTTACTCCAATTCAGTGAGTTTTACAAGACCACAGGGGGACTTGTTCCCGTTTGAACAAGCCGAAAATGTCTTAGTGCCGACAGAATAATGAGTATTTTTTCTTTGTTTAATATTTTTGATCCAGATCGGAGAATGGTGGTTTCTGTCACTTCTATCTGATATTATCTTTCCCTGTATCCCCATCTCTGTCATTTTTGGCTGACTAGTAGGTTTAATTTCTTGTATAAATAATAAAGCCAAATAAGAACAATTATTTAAAATTACTAATGAATTTCCAAATGTTCGATTTTTTTCTGCTTTACTAGTTAACTTCAAATTTGTGCATTTCAAATTACATCTATTATTGTATTATTTAATTGCGTGTGTGTAGGTGCCCTTGTGCCACTGTGTGCGTGAGGAAGCCAGACCCAGATGACAACTGCCAATATTTGGGTCTCTCCTTTCACCACGTGGGGCCTCGGGGTCAAACTCAGGCTGTCAGGCCTGCCAGCAAGCGCCTTTACCAGCTGAGCCATCTCACTGATCCCTAAGTGACAGTTTTAACATCATTTCTCTCTCTCTTTTTTTTCCACTTTTGTCCACTTGTCTTCATATTTTTGGTTTGTGAGTGGAGTTTGGCCTTTCACAACTGGATGATAAGAATTGGGTGAGGGAGAACTCGGCAGGTGAAGGTGTGTGGTTGGGGGTGGGAGGGATGTAAGGAAGACCCAGACAAACTCATCTGGGATTCGATTTGAGAGAGGTGGGAGTGTGAATCCACAGACTAATGCTTTTGTTCTGGCCTTGAGGCTGACTGGGTTTTCAGAAACACATTTTTCTACTGTTGCTATTCAAACGCTCTAATTTATTAGCTTCATTACTTTCGTAGTTTGTACCTATGAAGCAGAGGTTCAGAGATCCGTAGGTGATTCGCCTAAGGTGAACCAGCTGTTGTTGAACCTTCTGGATCCCACTCTGCTTCTGGATCCCACTCATGTTTTAAATCACATCCTTCCTGCCTCTTTAAACCTGACTTTAGATCAGACATTCTTCTGTCTGCCACCGAGGTGGTACGGATTAGGGTGACAGACAGTATGTGGTTGTGGACTGGAGGAGGGTTCCACTGTCTCCTTGTCCCCAGTTTGTAAGTTGAAATTCTAACCTCCCATGATGTGGTAGGAAAAGGTGGGGCCTTTGGGAGTCAAGTGGACTGTGTGGGTGGAACCCTGATGAATGGGATTTTGGGCTTTGGGACATATGCCCCAGAGAGCTCTCCGCCACCCTCTTTCTTTCAAGTAAAGCTCCATGGAGAATCTGAAGCTTGCACAAGGAAAAGGCTTCTCAGCAGGGCCCGGTGGCATGCTGACACTCCAATCTCAGGTGCCCCAGCCCCCAGAGCTGTGTGAAAAATACGTCTGTATCTTATAAAGCCATCCAGTCTAGTACTCTGTTGTAGCATCCCTGGCCGGCACAATATGCTTTTTTCATATTCTGCACATGAAGTCCTGTGCCTCACGTCAGTTCTACAGGATGGAAGTGATTAAGACATTTTATAGATAGGGACACAGAAGGTAGAATATATTTTTTTAGAATCCACTGAGCTCTCTATGCCCCCTGGATGCCAGAGCGCATGCACACACTTGCCTGACAACGGGACTAGTGCCTTTCTAAGAGCAGCAGGCCAGAAGACATACAGGCAATGACTGCCCTGGCCTTGTAGTCCTCAGGGGCACCCTGTGGGGTCATTGCCTGCCCTTTCTCTTCCTGATGCTGTGTGCTGCCTCTGTTGCTTGCCAGGGAGGCAGACACCTCCTGGGGCTCTGCTGGCACCCATCCTGCCTTGTACCAGTTTCCCACTTTCAGGTCAGAGCTTCATTCTGTGCCTTCCTTTCCACTGGTTCCTTTTCTCTTTCGTTTTCCTTGCTTGCTGTTTCCATCAGCAGCTTGCAGCTCCCCCACCCCCCGTGCTCTGTAGCACTCCAGTGGCATGATGAAGGGGATTTTGAGAAAAAGGCAACTATGACTGTTCCATCAAAACCTCTAGATGACTCATGAGACTACATATACTATGTTTTATGTTATATGACATAATGTTTTAGTTTATAAATTGGATATAGTAAGAGATTTAACAGTAACAGTAATAATATGAGACAATTGTAAGGCTCATTTGAAACATACAAGCTCTTTATTTCCAGAATTTTCCACTTAATATTTTGGGGCCGTTGTTGACCGTGGGAAACTGAATCCATGAACAATGAAACTGGGTAGGCAGGAAGTACTGTGCTCAAGAGACTGGGATTCTGGTCTCCCTGGCTACAATGGTAAGAGTCCATCTTCCCTTTTCGTGTCTCACTTTCTCCTGCGAGAACAAAGCTTTGAACTGGTGGTTGCTAAGTTTCTCCTTGAAATTCACGTGCTGGGGCCCCACACAACTCATGCAGTGCTGTGGTTTCCTCTCCCCAGCTCCTGGGAAAGGCAGATGCTTCCTCTGTTACTTAGGACACACGAGGGCTCAGGCTAGTTGGAAGTGACGCGGATACTTCATTTTTGCTTTCTAATAGGCAAGAAAGTTTTACCGTCCTTCAAAATGTTGGCAAACTGAAAGGACAGTGGATTTACCTTGGACACCACCTGTGCTCAGCTGGGACACAGCAGAAGTGTGGTGTGCCAGCGCCCAGAGCAAAAAACTAAATGAGAAACATTCCCAGTTCTGCAAGCTCAAACTTGGTTAAGAAGAGAGCAAAGATGGGAGATAGGCCCAACTCTATGGGGAAATTTATTATCATTTTTTTTTAAAGCTCTGAAGAACAGAGTTCCTTTTTCATTTAGAATTCAGTGAAAAGGCTGAACAATAAATCCTTTGGGTGTTATAAACGTGTAAGTTTGGCACCACAGCTCCACATAAAACACCCACAATATCTCCTCTAGGTTGCAATCTTGATTTGGATTTTTGTCATTCACTCTTTATTCTATGCCTTTTTTTTTCTTTTGCCTTCTGAAGGAGAGGAGGTAAACCTTATTTTTCTTTCAAGCTCTTGCCTTATAGCGTTTTACAATTTTCCTCCATGAATTAGAATTTCAACAATTTATCTCCTTTCAGCTCCTTGCTGGAATCGGCTGAGTCCTGATCTAAGTCTCAGCTAAGTTTGCTCCGACCACAGGCATCTGCTGCTGGAACTAGTGCTAAAGCTCGTGTTCAGCTGAAAAGATAGGGGACCTACAGAGGCACCCCAGCACCTGGCAGTGAAGTCTTCTACTTCCTTGGGGATAGCTTCCTTCTCTACACGTACTAGTTCTTTCTGAAGAAACTCAAAGATCAAATGGTGGCTGAAGGAGATACTAAGAACCGGACGTTATAATGTCAACATGCCAACTAGGGGGAAGGCAATATCCAGTCCACCACCGTGATATGGTTCTGTCGTGATAATCAATACTGCCTTGGTGGCAGAATATGAGCTGGAATTTAGTGAGCTCTCTACTTCCTGCATAGGGAAACCTCGAGGGGAAATTGTTTTGAAGGACTAGGAGTTAGATAGATTCCCTGATGGACAGACAGATAGGGAGAGGGGCCATGACTAGATAAAAAAAAACCGATGGTTCCTCACCTATCTGATCTGACAAAATGTGGTTTAAAACAGGCCAGGCAGGCTTTTTCTTCTGCCAGAAGGGGCCCCCAGCCTGTGGACCAGTCTTGTCTGGCAAGTTCGAGACCAGACCAGGACTTGTTTATCCCAAAGTTGTAGATGTGTCATCTCGGTCTTTGTTCAAACTGACCGACCTTAAGTTGAAGGATGAAGTCTACTCAAAGATCTTCAACTCCCTTCCCCCCCTTCCCCCCCAGTTCTTAAGTAGAGAGCTGGCTGTGGCTCCCTGATTCCCCTCTCTGCTCTGCGGAGGGTCTTTTTCTCTGTGCTTAGTGTGTATGCATTTCCTCACCCCAATAAATGAATGCTCTAATTTATTTTAAAAAGAAATTATTTGTTATTTATTACAGTTTATTCACTTTGTATCCCAACTGTAGCCCCCTGCCTCATCTCCTCCCAATCCCACCCTCTCTCCCTCTTCTCCTCCCGTGCTCCTCCCCTAGTCCACTGATAGGGGAGGTCCTCTTCCCCTTCTATCTGACCCTCGCCTATCAGGTCTCATTAGGATTGGCTGCATTGTCTTCCTCTGTGACCTGGCAAGGGTGGGCCCTGCATGGTGAGGTGATCAGAGAGCCTGCCACTGAGTTCATGTCACAGCAGATTTTGTCTGCTGTGTCCAGGATTTCCTCCCACTGCTCCCTGTTGCACTCCAGATTTTTACCTCCCTTTTAAATTCTTTAAGTGGTGGAGAAAATGAACCTGACCCCTAGGTGGTGACACCCTCATGCTTCATTTGTTGTTTTATATTTTGCCTTTTTCTTTCATTTTTTAAAGTATTTATTTATTGTTTTAAGTAATTTATTCCCTTCATATCTCCATTGTAGCCCCCTCCCACATCTTTTCTTGGTCCCACCCACCCTCCCCCTTATCCCAGTCCCCCTTCCCTACACCACAGAAACAGGGAGCCCTCCTCCCCTACCATCTGACCCTAGCCTATCAAGCCTCATCAGGACTGCTTGGATCCTCTTCCTCTGTGTCCCGGCAAAGCCGCCCTTCCAGGCAGAAGTGATCAAAAAGCAGGTAACAGAGACAATGTCAGAGATAAGCCCCACTCTCTTTATTAGGGGACCCATATGAACACCAAGCTTCCTATCAGCTACATCTGAGCAGGGGATCTAAGTCCTTGTCATGCATGGTCCTTGATTGGTTCATCAGTCTCTTTGGGACCCTGTGGGTCCAGACATTTTGGCTTTGTTGGTCTCCTTGTGGAGCTCCTGTCCCCTCCAGGTCCTTCTTTTCCTCCACTCTTCCATAAGACTCCCTGTACTTTGCCCAAAGTTTGTCTATGAGTCTTAGTATTTGCTTCAATCCCCTGCTGGATGGAGTTTTTCAGAGCATTTATGTTTCCTCTCTTCTTCTTCTGATGTCTATTTGATTTGTCCCTCTGAATGAGATTTAAGCATCCTTCCTAGGGTCCTCCTTATTATTTAGCTTCTTTAGGTCTGTGGATTTTAGTGTGGTTATCCTCTATTATAAGGCTAATATTTGCTTATAAGTGAGTATATACCATGTATGTCTTTCTGATTCTGGGTTACCTCACTTAGTATGCTCTTTTCTAGTTCTATCCATTTGCCTGCAAATTTTAACATAGTACTTGAATTCCTAGCTAGAGCAATAAGACAACTAAAGGAGATCAAGGGGATACAAATTGGAAAGGAAGAAGTCAAAGTATCACTATTGGCAGATGATATGATAGTATATTTAAGTGACCCAAAAATTCTACCAAGGAACTCCTACAGCTGCTTTTACAAGTTAATTGCTGGAAGGCTCACTTATACTGTGCTATGCTAGGGGTGTTGGCATTGTCTATGTGCACCAGAACCTAGTGCTCAGAGCAGGGAAGAGTTAGGAAGCCATCTCTGGAAGACTTGAGAACCTAGGGTGAGTATTTCTTAACTATTTTTCTGTCTATCTGTCAGTCTGTTCTTCTATCTATCTATCTATCTATCTATCTATCTATCTATCACCTACCTACCTATCTCCCTATCTATTTTCTATCTACATATGTACCTAACTACCTAATCCATCCATCTGTCCATCCATCCATCCATCCATCCATCCATCTCCATCCATCCATCCATTCATCCATCCATCCATCCATCCATCCACCTAGTGACCTTATCTATCTATCTATCTATCTATCTATCTATCTATCTATCTATCTATCTATCTATCTATCTATCTACCTATCTGCTGTGCTTAGAGTCAAACTCAGGACTTCATGCATTCTAGGTAGGTACTCTAGCTACATCTCTGGCCACCATTTTTCCCCTTATATCCCCTTCCTCTGCCCATTTATTTTGAGACAGAGTTACCTAGGCTGACTTCTGAACTTACTCTATTTCCTAGTCAGACTTTGAAGTTGCAATCTCTGTGCTTCAGCCCCCAGAGCATCTGGAATTACAGGTCTGTGCTTCTATGTCTATATATTTTGCCTTCTAATTTCTAACGTATAGATGCCTTCAGCAATACTATTAGCCTATCTAAAACTGCCTATCCCTAAGTAACTTGGGCTTTCAGACATGTGCGTTACCTGTGACTTACAGCTTCCTGGGACCCAGCACACATTGCTGCATAGCTTATGGATGTCTCAGTACTTCAGTGTGAGAAGCATAAGCCGTCATACTTTTTAATAGGTGTGAAACAGCAGGAGTCAGGTACTTTAAAGAGGGGGGACGAAAACTCTTAAAGACAACTGTACCTCGAGTTGCCTCAAAGTCAGGACAAAACAGGAAAAATCAAGTAGTAAGCATTTAAATAAATCAAGACAAGGGGGGGCAAATTGTTTTCTGTCTGTCTGAAACAGGATTGAGGAAAAACACTGGTGAGTCATCGGCACTGACTATTCATGTTTATAAATGCTGACACTGAGTATCTGTTGAGTCCTGTCAGCATTCTATGTGAAATGCTCCCCAGCGGCTCGTGCGCTTGAACACCTGCCCCTCCAGGGGCTGGTGCTGTCTCAGAGACTGTGAGGTCTTCGTGATGTGGTACCAACCTGGTGAAACTATGTCACTAAAGGTGAGGATCCTGGCTTCCGTCTCTGTGTTCTGCTTCCTGGGCCTGTCTATGGGAGGCTCTTGACAACCTTGGGTTCTCGCCACCTTGGCCTCCCCACCGTGATTAGCTGAAAGGCTCCTGGAACCACGAACCACTGTATCTTTTTCCCTCCATGTCTTGCTCTGCCAAGTGCTTTTCTGGAGTGATGGCTAGAGTAACTGATGCTTCACTCTGCGCATTCTGTTGTGAAAGGTTGGGTGTTTTAAGTATGTTCCAGTGGTTTCCACACTTTCTCGCACATGAGAATCACTTGGGTGGTTTAAAAAAAATCAAACCATCCAAGGTGTGTCTGATGTCAGTTGAAACCTCTAGGGGGGAGGGGTGTGAAGTGGCCTCAGCCTTGTTTTATGAAACTCTGTAGGTGATTTTAGTGTGCAGCCAAGTTTGAGAAACAATGTTATAGGCCAGTGACTTCCCAACCTGAGCTTCGAATCAGCATCACCGGGAGAGCTTGTAAAAACATGGAGTCTGGTTCTACTGTCATGGTTTCCTGAGTAAGTGACTTAAGACAAGGGATCAAGAATTTGTATTTCTGACATGTTCCTGGTTGATGCCAGCGGCCTGGAATTTACACTGTGAGATCCATTGTTCTGGAATTTCAGCTATGGTGATACTATAAGAATCCTTTGAATGGAAAGGGAAGATTCAGTCATCACAGACGCCTTTGCACGAGTTTGGAAAACTCAGGCCATATACTGGGGCTTGAAAAATGCCTACAATGGTGTTCTTTTGTTATCATTGGAAGTATTTCAAAGCAACTGAATGGACATTTCTGTTTCAGGTAGATTTATAGCCCAGGTCTTGAAGACTCAGCCACAGTCCATTCCCTACAGGTTGAAAGTGTGCTGTAAATGCAAATGGAGGGATGGCTTGGTCCATTGCTTGTTACTTACCACAGGTGTGGGCTTGTGGCCATCATGTCTTCAGTGTTCCCTGTTAGAGCGGGTGAGGAGGTGGCAGGGCTGTGATGAGTGTCTGTCCCTCAGGGAAGCCACAGCTTTTGCTTTATTGAGTTTATAACAGTTCCCGGCTCGGGCCGCTTCTTGTTTTGGCTTAGTGCAGATATTTTTTTTTTCCTTTTCTATTATAAATATTATCTGCGCAGCTCTCTTAGCTCTCCTAGTCTCATTTAAGTGTCATTAGGTTTCCCATTAGCAGCTACTGTTGATGGTTTCCTGCAGAGGCCTCAGCGTGAGCCTCCTTGCTCTGAATTTGATCTGGGGGAGAACAAGAGGAAAGGAAGAAGTGTGGACTCTGCTAATGTGTGCCTCTCAACTTGAAAACAGAGAAATTCATCTGAAACGCAAGTCATCCTTCTCCAGGCAAGCTGGCAGCAGGTGAAACAATTTGTGCATCTATTCTCGCAGCCCCCAAGTGGCAACTCCCATTTAATTTCTTCGCTGCTTTTTGCATTTTTAAAATAAAAAAAAAAAAAACAAAAAAACAACACCAAACAAAACATCCAGCTGTTCAAGGCATTTTGCACATCCCCCACCTTCCGCTAGTTGCCACTATTTGAAGTCGCTTACTTTTCTTTCTTCCTAAATCTCTGATTTGTTAAGCAGCCTCAGGTGTCAAGTGCCAGATGACTCAGGGGCAAGGTTAAGTGTGTCCCAGAGACAAGGGTACATTTCTCTTTTTTAGAAAAAAAAAAAAACAACCACCTTTTGTACGACACCCCTTACCATGTGTTATTTATTAAACACTATACTTAACAACACATACACCCAGTAACATTTAAGGCAACAGGAAATCTCAATACAGTTAGGACGCCTGCTTAGTGAATGCTTATATTGAGTAACGTTTGTCCATTCACGTTTGTGCATTTTAAAGAGCCATGGCCCAGTCATCATGAAGCTTCAGGTTCAACCCCTAGCATCTATGTTCAAAGCTATGCAGCAGTGCAGTACTTGTACCCGAGTGTTGGGGAGGTGGAGGGAGGAGGATCGATGAGGCTTACTGATCAGCCTAGTCAAATCAATCAGGATGAGTGAGCTCAAGGTGCAGTGAGAGACTGTCTAAAATGGAAAAAGATGGAGAGTGTTTAAGATAGATACTCAATGGCGTTGACCTCTGGCTTCTACACGCATGTGCACACATACGTGCTCATGTGTGTATATGTACACATATTTATTTAAATAAATGACGCTATCATTTAGAATTTATGGCATTAGAAGTCCCTTTCAATTCACGCACTTTAGTGGGCTGCTGTTACTCTCGGTTTTTCTTTACCAAGAAAAATTAGCAGGCTTAACCTGCTGTCAATTACCTAAGCGATGTCATCGTCCAGAAGTTTTAAGTGGTATTTCCTGAGATGCCTACCTCTCTTCCCCTGCCTTTCGGAGGAAAAGAAAAAAAAAAGCCTAATTACACCACTAGCTCCATTTACTGGCTCCGTGTCACCGTGATTGTGCTCTCCTGATTAGGAGAAAATTTGCTTTCTCTGACTGCTGCTTAGATTTAGCTCTCTGCCCTTTCCAGCCGAAGAAGAGAGTCCTAATTTACACTGAATACATACGTTTAGTCATTACCACTAAATGTTACTGCGTCTCATTGAGAAGCTCCTGGACCGCTCCTATCTGGCATAGCTCTGCCTGGTTCTCTGGGGCTTCAGCAAAATTTGAGTCTGAGGGTAGATCAAAGCCCATCATACAGTGTGGCTTCAGGTAGACATGAGAGTAGAGCCACCACCCTCCCCTCACCCCCCTCACAGGAGGGAAGCATGTTTTCTAGCCTCTGGGTCCTATCTACTTTGTGCTGAATGGAAGAGGTCCCAGGATGCTTCTGGATGGTACAAGCCACAGCCATAGTCAAAATGTGCAATGATCAGCGAGTTGCTCAGCTGATCAGGAAAACCATCGAAAGCCCGATGGAAAACAGAACGAACAAAATCAACCCAACAGGCCATCAACCCAACAGGCGATCTTAAATCTGGCCTCTATTTGCCAAGCTCTCTAGAATGACAGAGATTGCTCTTTCTTCTGTTTTCACGTGGGGCAGGGTCTGGGGTTAAAAGTACACATGGTACCTCCTGACCACAGGTGGCATTTCTCAAGAGTCCATTGCGTTTAACCCACACTGTTAATGTCAACTGCATTGATTATAATTATATACACTTGGCAAGCATCATATAAATGGATGGGGTATTAATGCAAGGAGCCTAACACTCCTTGGAAAGATTTGGCTAACGGGTTGCTAAATACTTTCAGATTAGAGATAGGTAAAGCATCTGAAAACACTTTTAAAAATCCAAGTCCAGCAGATTTCCAAATTTAGGCTCTTTGGGTTTTTTTTTTGTTGTTGTTTGTTTGTTTTTTATTTCTCTTCCCAAATAAGACGCTGCATTGGAGATATGGTCAACACATGAACCATGGCAAAGGCCGTCCATCGGGTTGCTGAGCTCCTGGCGGGAGAAACAGCCTCAACTCCCCATCAAGGCAATGATGTGTAAGTGGACATTTACAAGTGTAAACTAAAATAAAATGCTAAGAAGCCCTGACTTCCAGGCTTTGTTGTACCCAATAGTGATACAGTCCACAAGTGAGCTGGGTGGGCTTGCTCACTGAGACTCCCTGGATGTGTCCCTGGAGCTCCATTCTTCTTCCTGTTAGACTTTGCCAGTACTCGAGGGTTGGGGTGGGTCGTATGTTGATGGTCACCTGTGGTGTAAGTGGACTCACTTATTTAGTGTTTCTTCCTTGTTCTGAGTCTCAGCATGAACTGAGGTGCTCAGGTTTCCTTAGTTTCATTGTTTAAAAACGTCTATGGCAAAACATTTACATATGTAGTATGCTTGACTGAAGTGGGGAGAAGGAAGAGCAAGATCAAGGTTACACGCTGCAGGAGCGAAACATTTTGTAATTTGATATCCAGAGATATCCGTGTTTTGTAAAGGCCCTGGCTTCCAGCTACAGGAAGAGCACTTGGCCATGAATTCTCCTACAATGCCAGGTCACACGCCACCTGCTTACTTCTAAGTCCACTCATTTTCTTCTTTCTGTCTTTTGTCTTTTTCCATTGCTGGTTTTTGGAAGAAGCAGAGCTTTCAGCTCACCCTTTGCTACCTCATTTCATGTGAACTCATGCTTTTGGGTGGCTCTTCCCTCCCTACTTGTCTCTATTTAGGTAGCAGCACAGATGTGGGAATGTGCAGGCATGTACACATGAATATATGTACACACTTACATCCCCCTCAGGTACACACACACACACACACACACACACACACACACTAATAGGTTGATCATATCCTAAGGACTAGAACACCCTTTAAAAAGCAAAAGTAGCCAATGTTGATAATTTTTCTTAGCCATAAAGCAAAACTATGATTGTTCTGGGTAAACCAGAAACATGCTACTTATCAAGTTATTTTGTTAGCCAGAGATAATTTTCTCCTTCAGAGGAATTCTGGTGTTAGCTAATAAAACTTTTTTTTTTTTTTCACTCCATTACATGTACTTCCAAATTTGGTAAACTCAGCCAATTCTTTGCCTCATTAGGGGAGTGTGTCATTAACTGAAATGAAGTGTGCTATTTCCCTAGTTGCCATGAAAAATCTTCACTTTCTCCAAGCTCAATTTTCCTACCTAGGAAATGGAGAGCATTCTTTTTGGCTTGGCCACTTGAGTAAAAGGGGAATTAGGTTATAGAAATGTAGGGTTCATTGTGACCATTGTTTGTTTTGAGGCGATTGATTAAGAAGCTGGGAATGATAAGGAGTTACGTTTGCTCACTCTGGTCAGTCTTTGGGACTGGAGTCTCTGAGTATCCTATTTGCTGCCCTTTTATCCTTGCTCTTTGACTGTATACCTCATACTTTGAAATAACTCCACCAGTAACCCTGGTTCCTGACCTTCAGCCTCCTTATTATTTCTGTCTTGGACCTCTACTCGGCAAATTCATCCAATCACCCGAATTGTATGTAGTTGAGCTAGGTTATTGTGATGCTGATAAATGAGAACTAAATTGAAGCCATCAGTCTCATTTTCCTTTCTCACCTTATTTCCAGATGTGGAAGTTAATGGGCTCAGATCGGCTGCTAACACGGAGTCTCATCAAAGACCATTTTCCCTAAGGGCATTAGCTGCAATTTATTGATTGGGTGGAGGCCTGAGGCACTTTGGGTGCAGAATTGTATTATGGTCTAAGGAAATCGGTTGGAGCTGAAATCCAAGTCTGCCACCAAGTTTGTCAAATTGAACAGGAACACTGTGACTTTAGATTCAATAGCCTGGTGGGTTGATAAGACGAGCAGTCTAAAAAAGTCTCACCTTGTTAGAAAGATGTAGCTAACTCTTTCTTTCCTTGGACAGTAGATATTCAGGCCCTAATATATGTGTACTGATGTCCTCAGCTGCCAGGAAAGGCAACTTGGGTCATCTGTACCTGCTCCTTCCATGTCCTCTCTTGTTTTGAATCCGTTCCATTCAGGCTTCTCATCTGTTTTACTCAATCAGGTGCTGTTCATTAAAAGATCATCAATGTCCTCCCCATGACTAAAGACCATCAGGCCTTCCCTCCCATTTCCACTGTTCCACCCGAGCATTGTGACAGGTGGGGCCATATCTTTCAACTCTGAAGAGGCTTCTTCACTAAGTTTCTAGAACACCATTCTCTTCTAGCTTCATACCTTTGGGGTGGCTCTGCCTCGGCACCATAGATGCAACCTGAGCTTCTTGACTTCTGAATACAAGGTTCCCAAAGTTACTCGCTTTCCAGAGTCCATTTGCATTCACACTCACCCCATGTTGTAGATTTAAATCCTATTTATCAGCTGAAGAAGACCCTCACATGTCTGTTTCTGACTTGAAACTCTCATGTGCGTGAGTTACACATAACTGCATGCTTACTAAATTCCCTGTTTGAATTTATAAGGGATATGTTGAAAAATTAGCCTTGCTTTTATCATTGATGGACCCGTGTATCCCAAATCCCAGTACTTCTAGCTCTTTCATGCCAGCACCATCCTTGTCTTTCTGCTTCATGCGTGCCTTTCCTGAACATCTATGTTGGTCCTGGAACCTACAAGGCCGATTTCAATGGCAGCAAAGCTGTACAGCTATTCAAAACCGAAGTTAAGCTGTGTGGTCCTTCTCTGTTCAAAACCTTAAATGGATCCTTATATCACTCAGAGTCACAGCACCAAGTTCTATAAATCTTCACAGGTGTTTCTGAGCTAATGTCCTAATGGCTCCCTTTCTGGTTTATGCTGGCTTCTAGGGTTCCAGCAGTATTTCTGGTTCAGAACTTTTCTTGTGGCTGCCTTCTGCATGGGACTTTCTCCAGGCACATGCGTGCATGGGTAGTTTCTCATATCCTTACTCGCATGCCACCTCAGTGAGTTCTTATAGTCATCTTATTTTAATTTAAGAAGTTCAACAAATTAGAGCCTCTCACTACCCCTTTTTGCTGTATACAGAACTAATCATAAATGAAACAACTAAAAAATTCTTTTACTAATCAAGTTAGTAAAATACACTTGAAATGTAAGTGTATTATTCATTTACCAAAGAGCAGCCTTCTACTGAAATAGCTCAGGATAAAACACAGCATGTTTCTTGTTAAAAGAATCAGCTACATTGGACATTGGACATCATAACGTCTTCCACTTCTACTGATTTTTAACCAGCATAGAGTAAATCATACCAAAAATTTCTTATTAAACATATTGTTGAAAGTGTATTGTCTGATATATAATGTCTCCTATTTGTTTCTGTTTGAAGGGCTGGCTTTTGTCTTGTTTCAAAACATTGTGCAGGGTTGTGGGTGGAGCTCAGGGCTTTGTGCATGCCAGCTAAATACTACTAAGCCTCATCTCCAGCTCCAAGAGCTGACCTTTTGTTACTGTGTTTGTAAAACCTTCAAGACTCGGTGAATGAAGCATTGTGGCTTATTTCTGTACAACTTTCTTTAAGGAAAATTGTGTTTGCCTCAATATGTTTTAGGGTGTTCTTATTTTTAATAATACTATAGATATAAGCTGTTCTTTAGTTTTATAAGAAGATTTTAAAAATTTTGTGTATGTATGTATGTATGTATGTATGTGTGTATGTATGTATGTATGTATGTGTGTATGTGTGTATGTGTGTTTGAGTGTGTGCACACACATGTGCCCATGTACCGAATGTGTGTAGGTACCCGAGCAGGCCAGAAGACAGTTTCAGATCCCTGGGGTTTGGAGTAATGGGTGGTTGTGAGCTGGTACATGTGGGTGTTGGGACCTGAACTCAAGTTTTCCAGAAGAGCAACAAGTGCTCTTAACTGCTGGGCTGATTCTCCAGCCCCAAATGTGGTCTCTATCAAGTATGCAGATGTACAGAAATTGAGCCCTCACTAATTGAGGGTCACAGGCTGTGACATGTAAGTTCTGAAGAGTCTCACCCACCACAATGAGAACCTGGGCAGCCAAGTCAAGAGGAACTTGAAATAAGGGACCCATTCAAGTGGTGTTTTGCCTCTCATTATTCCAGGAAAGGAAAGGCCTTGGGGGCCATACTGTCCTGTCTCTATTTTCCTAGGCATGGAGGTCCCTGGCTTCATCTATCCACAGCAACATCCCAAACCACTTCACCACCTATTAAGGAGTAATATATTATTCAAATATAGCTTAGTCTGCTTTCAAATATGACACGTTTAAAATACACTTGAAATATAAGTGAATTATTCATTTACCAAAGAGCAGCCTTCTACTGAAATAGCTCAGGATAAAACCCAGCATGTGCAGCTATCTAATTGTCACCTACTTGCATTCTAACAGCCATATGTACTCTCCCGTTCACTTTCCATATTTCAGTCCTCGGGCAAAAAGGCCTCAAACACAATCTGAGAACTCCAAGGTCTCTGGTTAAATCCACGCCTACTCTCATTTCAACTGGTGATGTTTCCATATCTGGAAATTTTGTGAGAAGAACTTTTTAGGTTTGGACAGCAAACACTTTTTAAGATTTTTGGGTAAGGGCAAATCTAACTATTTAAAATTTGCAAAATAGAAATTAAGATATGTTTTTAAATCTCTCTATCTCTTCTTTATCTGTCTCTCATGGTCTCCCTTTCTCTCCCTCTGTTTGGAATAAGGTTTTACAGGTTTCATTTATTTAGCTAATGCTAGAGAAAATATGAATTCCCAGTCAAGACTGAAAAGCTCTATAAGTGTAGCTACCATTATTCATCAAAGAAGCTTCTAGAAATCTATAACTGGACACAATGCAGAGATCAGCAGATTATGGTGAGGTCAACCCCCATGAAAACATCTAAATCACAATCACAGCTCCTGAATCTATAGGTTTTGGAACCTCACAGAACAGGGGTGGAAAGATTGTAAGACCCAGAGGACCATAAAGTCTGCTGTGAAACAGTCTTTCCTAGAAATGTCTACATAAATAAGACTGGAACAATGGTATTCTAACATGGGAGGAAAAAAAAATTCATGGGGTCCCACATCTGACAAAGAACTATAAGAAACTAATGGTTGCTAAAGAAGGATAATTAACCTCTCCCGGGGATGAGTCTCTTTATTGGTTGTCCAATACAGAATAATAAGTTCTGAAACCATATACATGCAAACAACAAAAATGAACTCAGCAGATTGCATTTGTATATATTTGTGCACACACATGCACACGCACACACATACACACACCCCAATAATAAAAAAGAGACTATTAACTTGGATGTGGGGAGTACATGGAAGGGATTAAAGGGATGGTGGCTGGAGGGCCTAGAGAGAAGAAAATAAATAGGAAGTGATATAATTCCATTCATTAAGAAACATTTAAAAAATTGGGAAGCTTTGAATGAAACCCATTGATTCTTCAAATATAGAATCATGAAACCTTAAGTTTGGACGGAATGTTTTGTCAACTCCAGTTACAGGTTAGAATCATTTCAAGCATACTGATGTCCTAGAAAACTGACATTGACAATTATCTTAGTTATTGTTCTATTGCTGTGAAGAGGTAGCACAGCCAATGCACATTTTTTTTTGGAGGTGTGGAATTCTTTTTTATGTATTTTTTAAATTCAGCATACATTCTTATTGTAACCCTATCCCTCTTTTCCTCCCAGTCCCATCTTCTTTCCACTCCTCCCCACTTTTTCTTTTTCTCAGAACAGGAGAGCTACCTTTCCTATACACTTGGCCTAGGCAATTTATAAAAGAAAACATTTAATTGAAGACTTGCTTACAGTTCAGAAGATGAGTCCATGACTATCATGTCAGGGATCTTGGCAGCAGGCAGATAGGCATGGCATTAAACCATTAGCTGGGCTTGCATGTGATCCACAAGTTAAAGGTAGAGAGAGAAAGAGAGAGAAACAAAATTCAAAACTGGGCCTAGCATAGGCTTTTGAAACCTCAAAGCTCACCTCCTCTGACAAAGTCACACCTCCCAATCCTTCCCAAACAGTTCCACTAACCAGAGACAAAGCATTCAATATATATGAGCTTATTGTTTCTGCAGAAGCATTCTCATTCAAACCAAAACCACAACTGACATCAACTTTCTTGGGACTGTATCTAGGAATCTATACTGACAAACAAAACAAAACAAAACCCCAAGCATTTTTAGTGACTTTACTTGTGGGACCTTGACAGGAAGCTGCAGTCTATATAAATTTGCCTAAAATTTACCAAGAGAGTCACGTTCAATTTGAAGTGCCCAACCCTCTCCAGAAGAGCTCTGTAGTAATTTCTGCCTCACAGATACATAAAAGCTGTTTTTCTATACTTCTTTCCTATCTCTCCTCATTCTGTTATTTGAGACTACAAAATTAAAATCTATTTTTTTTTCTCATGAAAGTTTTCTTCAAAAGTTTGGAGTCATTTTCAGTCATTCATTTTTCTAAATAAATATTTGTCTATTCTGGGTACTGAGCGATGCTAGAATCTCCCCCTCCCAAAAAAAAAAAAAAAAAGTTAAGTAACATCATTGCTGTTCATATGTTCACAGTATAAGAAGAAGATGGACAAATGATGTTCACACAGCTCAGCAATGTGCTGTTAACCTTCTGCCTCCTCATCCTAACTCCCCCATTACAATACAATGCTTTTTAGACAGAATAGCAACTTTTCTTCATCTGACAGTATTTTGAGACTTCCTGTCAAAATGTAGATTTATTTCATGTTGTTTGTGGTGTCAGATGTGGTCTGAAGGGACTGAGGAGAGGGACAGCCACTGACTTCCTTCTCCTTCTAGATGACACAGTGTTGGCAGGTCATAGACTTACTAACAATTGAACCATCCAGATTTTTTCTTGTTTTCAGTAATCCTGATATTAAGTGTCTTTATTATTTGGGTAAGTACAGAACAAAAAGCAAGGATGAAGTGAGAATTTGTGGTCAGACCATCAACTTTTCTCTTCTTAGTCTGCTCTCTCCCTGAATTTAGTAATGGGTTCCTGAAGTTATGTGTGAACATTTTGGGAAAAATGGGTGGGCTCATTCAGAGGTGGGTGCTTTTGTCAAAAGACATGAGCCTAGAGTGAAGTAACACAGTCCCAGAAAGACAGACATCGTATATACTCACTTATAAGCTGATTTTAGTCATATAGTACAGGATAGTCATGCTACAGTGCACAGACCCCAAGAAGATAGGTCCGATGGACTCTTAGGCTTCATGTATGCCCCCCCTAGTTAGGGGAACAGATGATATTTCTAGCACAGACTATATTGCCTGCTTTTTTTTTTTTTCCTGAAATAAATCTTTATTTCTCATTTTTCTATATCAAGATTAGGAACAATGGAGTGTGAATTTTTTTATTTTTTATTTAACTTTTATTAATTACACTTTATTCATTTTGTATCCCCCCATAAGCCCCTCCCTCCTCCCCTCCCCATCCCACTCTCCCTCCCCTTTCTGCATACATGCCCCTCCCCAAGTCCACTGATAAGGGAGGTCCTCCTCTCCTTTCTGATCTTAGTCTATCAGTTCTCATCAGAAGTGGCTGCATTGTCATCTTCTGTGGCCTGGTAAGGCTGCTCCCCCCTCAGGGGGAGGTGATCAAAGAGCAGGCCAATCAGATTATGTAAGAGGCAGTCCCTCTTCCCATTACTATGTAACCCATTTGGACACTGAACTGCCATGGGCTACATCTGTGCAGGGGTTCTAGGTTATCTCCATGAATAGTCCTTGGTTGGAGTATGAGTCTATGGGAAGTTCCCTGTGTTCAAATTTTCTTGTTCTGTTGCTCTCCTTGTGGAGTTCCTGTCCTCTCCAGCTCTTACTATTTCCCACTTCTTATATAAAATTCTATACACTCTGCCCATCAGTTGTCCATCAGGCTCAGCATCTGCTTTGATAGTCTGCAGAGCAGAGGCTTTCAGAGGCCCTCTGTGGCAGGTTCCTAGGTTATTTCCTGTTTTCTTTTTCTGGCTTTCAGAGGCCCTCTGTAGCAGGTTCCTAGGTTGTTTCCTGTTTTCTTCTTCTTCTTCTGATGTCCATCCTCTTTGCCTTTCAGGATGGGGATTGAGCGTTTTAGTTAGGGTCCTCTCTCTTGCTTAGTTTCTTTAGATGTACAGATTGTAGTGGGTTTATGCTATGTTGTATGTCTATATGAGTGAGTATATATCCTGTGTGTCTTTTTGCTTCTAGGACAACTCACTCAGGATGATCCTTTCCAGGTCCCACCATTTACCTGCAAATTTCATGATTTCCTTATTTTTCATTGCTGAGTAATACTCCATTGTATAGATGTACCACAATTTCTGCATCCATTCTTCAGTTGAGGGGCATCTGGGCTGTTTCCAGCTTTTTGATCATAGCCTCCTGATGGGACTTCCCTACAAGGCCACAGGGAAGGAACACAAACTCAGTGCTCAGGTGAATAGATGAGCTGGGGTGTCTGGGTAGGGGGGGCTCCCCTATTGTGAGGAATAGGGGAGAAGGGATGCAGGAGGGAGGGTGAGATTGGGAGGAGAGGAGGGAGGGACCTATGATCGAGACGTAAATAGAATTAATTAATAAAAAAGAAAGAAACGTTAAATATCTTTAGCCATCAGGAAAATGCAAATCAAAACATGTATAAGACATTCCCTCTTATGTATGTGAGAATGGCTAAGATAAAAAACAAAAGTGACAGCTCGTGCTGGTGAGGATGAGGAGCAAGGAGAACACTCCTCCATTGCTAGTGGCAATGCAAACTTGTTCAGCCACTATGCAAATTAATATGTTTTTTAGAAAATTAGGAATCAATCTACCTTGAGATCCACCTATTCCACTCTTGGGCATACACCCAACGGACATTTCATCCTATCACACGGACGCTTGCTCAACCACGTTCATTGCAGCTTTGTTCATAATAGATGCTCAGAAACTGGAAACAACCTAGATGTTCTTCAAGAAGAGAACGGATAAAGAAAATGTGGTATATTTATACAATGGAGTATTACTCAGCTGTTTTTTTCTTTTTAAGAGGTATCAAATTTCCAGACAAATGAATAAAATTAGAAAAAAAAAAAAAAAAAAGACATGAACCTAAAAGGGAGATTATGATGGGGTAGAGAACATGTCTGGAGTGGGCTCTTTTTTTTTTTTTTTTTTTTTTTTCTTATCAATGACATGGCTGATAGTGTGTGACCACTTCTACAGGCAAACTACACATTTCACCATCTCCCCCATCTTTTTTTTTAACTTTCTGTTTTGTAAGCTAATTAGTAGACTTCATAGATGGTAGACCTCATATGTCAATTCCCTGTATTACCTTATGCATTTATGGGAACTGTTGAGTCAGTTACCTCTTCTGTTTTCTTCCAGCTAAAGTGCCAGTAGTATTGGGGACCAGCAGGAATCCCCCATCAATTGATTTTCTGTCATTACCCAAACCCCCTGCCCTTTTCAGTTTGCCAGTTAGTATCTCAATATGGCACGCTACATATTTAGATTTTTGCACTGGAATTTAACAAAACACTTCATAAATATTTATTGCAAAACAAATTTTGCCCTGCTGAAATAAGGCGGCATTCTGATTAGGATTCTTAAATGTTCAGAAGCTTGAGTTATCCTGGAAGAAGAAACCCCAACTGAGAAAATGCCGCCATCATTGTGTAGGCAAGTGTGTAGGAAATTTCTTTGACTGGTGATTGATGTGGGAGGGCCCAGCTCACTTTGGGCAGTGTCACACCAAGACAGGTGGTTCTGGGATGCATAGAAAAGTAGGCTGAGAAAGCCAGGGGGAGCAAGACAATAAGCAGCTCTGCTCCATGGTCTCTGCTTCAGTTCCTGCCTCTGATTCCTACCTCATGTTCCTGTCTAGACTACCCTTCATGAAGTACTATAGGTTGTAAACTGAAATAAGCCCTTTCTTCCCCAAGTTAATTTTGGTCATGGTCTTTATAATAGCAACAGAAAGCAAACTAAGACAGATGTCACAATGAGAATAGTAGGTCCTGGGTCACAATATCACCACTAGAATCAGTAAGCATTCGCTGGGGATGTGTGACGATAGCTTCAGACGAGAGCCCACTTAAATTCCAGATAGGAGAAGGTTTGCAGTCATCTCCTTTATATTTTGGCCTTCCTTAGTACTTCTCCCATAAGAACAAAGAAAGCGAGTAATGGGTAACCCTGTCTGAACACATAATGTGTGTTCTAGTTCAGCAGGCATTCAGGAGAGTCTGAGATGCTGCTGAACAAAGGGAAAGTAGAACTCAAGCATCTGAATGGAAGTAGAAATACAATGAGAGAGGAACTCAGCTTTAGTTTAATTTATCTGCCGCTGGACACAAAGACTTACTCAAGATGGTGGAATTGCATTTGCAGTACATTCATAGGTGGCGTCTAACAATAGGCTTTTATCTGCTCTCTTTCCTTTCTTGACTCATTTATCATGGCAGAGTTTTAAATGGTCAGCTCTTGAAGAGGTACACTTATGATGATAATAGTCATCTACACTAGTTTTGCAGGCCTTCTCCCTCTCTTTTTGTAACATTTGGCTTCATTGACATTTCTGTTGTGAGATCCTTCCCTTATGCTATTTTACCATGCTGCCTTAGTGGCTTTTTGTCTTCACGTTTTTTCCTTCTCATTTATTTCTCCCATTTCCTTACCATGGCAATACCTCAAGACGAGTATTTTGTTCTCTGACATTATTGACTGTGTGTACTTTTTCATCCTCCATCTACAGGATTATAAGCTCCAAATCATTATTTTCAGTGGTGGAGTACAACATCTATTATCAATTATCTGTTAAAGTCAAATGTCACTGTAATTATTATGATTCTCTATTTCATTTATCCACCTGCATTTGCTGCTGTCAACTTATTGTTAATTCTTAAAATCAAGTACATAATTTTCCTCCTTTTACTGGTTCTTCTATTTCTTCATAAATCATTGAATTCTTCTCTCTATCTGTCTATCTGTCTGTCTATTTACACATACACATTTCACCCTTCCTCACCAAATAGAAGTGTCTGTATCTCAGACAATGTGCTAGGTATTGAATCGACTATGGGCCAAAATGTATGGTCTCTACTTATGCGTCATTGGAAGTAAGTATGTCTATCTGTTACTTTCTGTTGCTGTGATAAAACACCATGACCAAAAATGACTTATGGAATAAAGACTTTGTGTTGGTTCATAGTTCCAGAGGAAGAGTACAGAATGGTGGGTTAGTTATGGCAGCAGGCATCTGGAGCAAGGGGTACATCTTCAATCATAAACAAAAGGCAGAGAGAGTGACCTGAAAGTGGGGTGAGGCTGTAAACAAAGCCTACCCCAAAAGTCATGCTTCCTCTAGTAAGGCTCTACTTCCTAAATGATCCATAACCTCTCCAAATGGTTCCAGCTGGGAACCAAATGCTCAAATAGACGAGTCTATAAGGGCCATTTCTCATGTAAACCGCCACAGTATGTAATCACAAAAGTGTAGCGTTCTACATGTCTAGGAAGAGCAATGAAAGATATGCGGCCAGGAACCTGAAAAACTGCACAGTATCCCACCAGATTGAAGGCTTCATAGTAGAAGTGATGTTTGAACAAGGACTTGATGGATGATGGGTAGGTCTTGAGAAGGACAGTAAAACATGGAGAAGAAAGTCAAAACATAAAGTTGAAACCAACCATCCAGAACCAACCAACCAACCAAACACAAACAAACAAACAAACAAACAAACAAACACAAAAACAATTAAAAGCGCACCATTGCTAAAAGTCTTGGGATAGCTGTGGCTCTGGGAGAAAACTGCAAGTCAAAGCAACACAAGTAACAACATAAGGAGCGAAGGTAAAGAGAACTGGCAAGAGTGGACCCAGGGTCAGAGATCTGGTTGCTGCTGCAGAGGAACATGTGCAGATAAGGTGATGGTCCTGGAGGTGGAGAGAAGATGCTAGCTTTGGAATACAGATTGAGACCTCACTATTTCTGGTTATGCTTTATATCCAACCAGTCAACACACGCCAGAGGATTTTTCTGTATAAATGCTTGCATATACCTTTACTCCATTTTTGGTTTTGTCAGTTGCTTCTAGAACTATAGTCACACGTTTAAATTGTGGTCCTTCTTAGTGTTTGTTCACGCAGAGAACCGCTTTTCCTCATTCCTCAACTCACCACCTTAGTCAGGGCTCCAGGGTCCCAGTGTCTTGTTTTCATTGTAAGATCTAGCGTGGGCGTGTTGAAACTGATGGGATAGCATGAACTTCTGTGTTAAATAAGGCCATAGTTCTAAACACAAATAAGCTCTATCACCTTGTGTAATTTGAAAATTTCCGGAGTCCTAGGCTTCAAACCAAGGTGTTTTCAACCAGTAGTGTGTGAGTAGAACTGCACATATTAGTTAGCCTTATGCCACTATCACAAATATCTGAGGCACTCAAAAGGTTTATCTAGACTCATAGGTTTGGGGTCCCATTGCTTTGGACTTGTGGTATGTCTGCACACCATGGAAGGAAAGGTGTGGAAGAATAGTGTGAAGTGAATGACTGGGAAGCAAAGGAGGGCATGTGAAAGTAGCTGTGGTCCTACAATTCCACTGAAGGAGTGTCAACAGTGATCTTCAGGACTTTCTCGAGTCCTTGGCTTTTAAGAGTGCCATAACTTCTCAATAGTACCATCCCTAGGAACAAGCCTTTGACATGTAGGCCTTCGGGGAGGCGTGTTTAAGATCCGAACTGTTGCAGCTAGGCTCTGCCTCGCGCATGGCTATGGTTGTCAGGGAGCAGGCATCATTTTTCTTGGCTCCCTTTGTCCTGAATTGTTTTCTAGGTAGAGTTCTGACCTTCTCTGTGCTACCTTCCTGCCCCACCCCCTTATCTAAAGCAAACTTTCACTCTTAATCCTCACTTGACTTGAAGCCTTCTGTTTTAGGTTTTTCTTTCCACGTGGACTGGCTGATGTCTTCTCTGTGTGGATGGCCAGCCACCTGTGAAGGTACCTGGCATGCCACTGAGGGCCATGCCTGGCTGAGTGACAGGGAGGAGTGATGTTTTTCGGATTGTAAAGCAAACCCTGTATTTACAAAGATGAGTTTCCGGATAAAGCAGGAGAGGAAAGCTAGCAGGGAGATAACAGTCTATTTGATAATGTGGTCCCATTTCAAGTATCTACCAACTAGATTAGCTCCCTTTTGGTCTTTAGATTAAAAAAAAAATCTCAAGTAAACATGACTGTGCTTCATCTGTTTTAATGTTTCTAATCTTCTGACTACTAGAGCAAAAAATTAATATCTTCCTTCTTCAGTTAGAGTTAAACCTTAGATACCAATGGAAGGAAGGAAATAAAGAAGAAAGGCAGTTTAGCTTTGTGTGAGAAACACACATGTACATTCACATATCTATATGATTAGCATCAATTTAATATTTTTATGGAACTGTAGTAATAGATAATGTTAGATATGGGAAAATATCAAAATTGGATCCCTGACCTAATATACTTTATAGGCATAACTGTGTTATCAGCTACCCGTGAGCAAAAGAAATAACATGAAGGTAGGTTTACTAGGTGTCCAAATGCAGATTTACTACTTGTTAATATTCCCCAATGTCTATTCTTAGAATCACACGTCTTTTCAAATGTCCTTTAATTTCATCTGTTGTCAGCCTACTGACAAGCGATCATTGAACTAGGGCAGGTAGCAAAAGAACACATATTTGCATTCTCTAATTGAGTTACTGGAACCCGAATGGCGAGAAACACAAATGAATTATAAATTTAAATTGGAGAGAGAAAGAGGGAGGGAAGGAAGGAGAGAGAGAGAGAGAGAGAGAGAGAGAGAGAGAGAGAGAATGTGTGTGTGTTAAAATGGAGGAGGAGGGAATGCTCTAAAGAAGAGGGGGTCTGACTTGTTTCCACTCATGGCACAGAGGATAAATCATCACAGAAGATTAAAAAAATGTGAAAATGCTTTCCTCATTCGCCTCGCTTCCTCTCGGTGTCTTTGAATGTGCTTGGCGGCAGTGGGCCATGTCAAGCCACCCTTGCAGTTAGCAGATTGCTATGGTATTTAAAGGGCTCCTTTATTAATCTCCTCAAGCAGCCTTTTGGGAAATCGGATGCTTGCTTTGGAATGTCTTCTGGACTTTCATATTTTTTTTTTTTGAGGCATCACTGTGTTTTATTTAATTTGGTTAATGGGTGTTTTATTTATTTCCCAGACAGACTAGAGGGTTCTTGGAGGAAAAAAAAAAAAAACTTTTCTTCCTTACTTTGGTTTTATTCAGAAAGACATGTACAAAAAGTAGACAGGGTCTGTGGGTTTTGTAGTTCCTGTGTTGATCCAGGGGTGAGTGATTAATATGGACACATTGTGAGTTGTGGCTTGAAGTTATATGACATGGTATTACTCTAGAAATGAAAATTACTGGAAAATAAAGTGACTGACTGAATAAGAAACTTTCCAGAGGCAGATTCGTGTAGTTTGTGTTAAATCCAAATGGAATGGAAATGAATGAGGTCTGGATTAAGAGACATTTAGGTTTAATCCTTGAGTCCCTCTGTTGATGTATGGTTTGGCCAATTAGTCAATGTTTTTGAAATTTGACTTGCCAATCTATACAATAGGTAGTGCCATGTGTGCTACGTAGATACATAGATAACATATACACATATGTTCTCTATAAGACATATGTAATTCTCTGTATAAATATGTACATATCCATATGTACAAATACACATACATCTGCCATCTAGCAGTCCTTGGTATAGAGTAAATATAGACTATCAACAACTATTCATAGTCCGATGCATTTTAACCCAACTTCAGTTATCTTACTGCGGTAGATTGGAAAAGCAGAATATGAAGACTGGCCTAGAACCTGGATCCGCTAAAGGTAGGGACTAAGTCCCTTTATCAGATGTATGGCCTGGTCAGTGCCTGAACAGCATACAGACAAACTGTTGCCATATAAATTACTAGAGTGAGTCGGCAAGTTCTGGAAAACAAAGGAGTATTGGCTGAGAATTACCTATTCTGTATCAGGCAAGGTGAAGGAAATGTGTTTTGTCCTGTATTAGCTTTGGCCTGTGGTCAAACAGCCAAGGAGAAAGAATGCACAGTGGGATTCTGATATGAACCTCTGCAGGCCCCACACAGGTACGACTGTGAAAGCAGCTCTGCTCTGGCTGGTCCGGATTCCTCTTCCAGGCTCTTTGATCTTCTCACCATATGGTACCTTCTTTTCTGCCGCAATAAATTACTTATCAAGCCCGGAGCCTTTCCTGAAGAATTCATCAAATTTATCCTTTGTTACTAGTATCGCCTGCTTCCCGACTGCTTGGTTCTCTTTGTGTGTGTGTCTTTGCTCTTTCCATGCATTTATTAAATGAATTAGCACATTTCCAATGTTTGTTCACAGCTAATGAGGTATTGGTATTTTGATGGCAGAAATGAAAAAGTGAGACCCATGGGTGAGAATTTTATTGAACTTCAACGTATTTTAGTTTGCAAGATGTATTGTAATTCACACAGTCATAATCTGCTTGGCAAAACAAACTGATACTTGTCCACACAGTCTCTGATAGTGCTATGAGTGAAAACATAACACTGTTAAAGGAATATTCCTTATACAAATTGGCTCTATCCTGAAGAATTCAAATTTCCTTAATAGTAAAAAGAAAACCATCCCATTAACCACAGAAAACCATTTAAAATCTATTACAAATTATTAGAGACACAAAATAAAAATGTAAATTCCTCTAAATTAATTGAACTATACAGTCACAGTCATTTTGGTGGAAAATAATAGAAACTTACCCAAAATGCACTGGAGCAGAAAGGGTTTATTAATAAGGGTACATGGGCATCTGGTAATTTCTCAAGGACAGAAAAATAGATGAAACTAGGCATGCACATGTTATGAACTTTAAACTTCTACTTCATATTTTTTTTCCTCTGCCATTTTGGGGGCCTCTTTTGGCCTGACCGAAGGAGATGGCTGCATCCATGGGCTTTAAAGAAGATTGCAATTTACCCTGAATTCTTCTAGTCTAGGTGCCTAGAAAAATCAATATGGTTTCTTTGAGAAAGTAGACACATGGCTGCCTGGAGCCCTGGATTAGGTTATGATGGGATGGGATAGGGAAGGGACTATGTCAGTAAGGTTGATTTATATGATGGGCACTGTATATTACACATTTAGTCCGTGTGAACCTTTTTGCAGTGCTGTTGCCCAAAGCCAGTTTAATGTGGGCCTAAAACAACTGTAGCTGCAGTGTTTTATGATGCATGTTTCCTGTTAAAAGGTCAAATCCACACACATATTTACAGCAAAGTGAGAGCGTCAGGAAACTTTCTGAAACCCTAATTACGTTATTTTACCTGCACCCACTAATAAAATATGTAGAGGTTGCCTATATTTGATTTCATCCTTATTTTGCTTTTTTTTTTTTTTTCTAGGAGAATAGATTGCTGTAACCATTATTGCAAGCTCATCATCAGTGGTTTCCTTTCCTTGGTTATCCATATATATTTATTCACTTATTGATCTTTCTTTATTCACGTTTAATTTCTCTTTTATCCCATTTTATCCTCTATTTAATTCTTACCTATTCTTTCTCTCTCACTCACTCTTTCTCTCTTTCCCCCCTCTCCCTTTTCTTCTTTTTCCTCCAAAAAAGGAAAAGATGTGTGTGGGTGTTACAGCAAAAGGGAGAGAGGAAAAACTGAGCAACGGCAAGTTTGAAAGTAGCAAAAGTATTTTAGTAACTCACTGTGTTAGGAGGATACATATTGATGTATAATTTATACACAGATGCAAATAGCCATGTAAATTGGGTGCGTATTTTAGCTCTTAGAAAACGACTGCCCACACGTTGCTGTGCAGTGCTTTCTGATGCTTTGGTTGGTTTCCAGCTACTAGGGGGCAGCATCAAGGCGATCTACGATAATTCAAGATGAAACATACAGCTTTCATAGCCACACAGAACGATCAAGGGATGCAAAGGCAGTGTAAGCAGAGAGGACAAGAAAAGGATGAGAAGAGGAAGGCAAGAGAATGGAAGGAAAGAGAGAGCTGGCTAGACAGGGGCAGTTGAGCTGGGTGTGTGGAGGTGTGCCTGGAGGACCTTCAGCGGATCTGGAGGGCCAGTGTTGACACACGGTGCATCTTTATGCAACTCAAAAGACAGAGTGTTGCATCTACAGGACAGCGTAATAGGACCTCCCTTCCCTGGGTGAGCCACATCCACGCAGGGCAAGCTTGAGCGTCCTTAGGCAGCCCTCCTGAGAGTGAGAGGGAACGAGAATTTAAAATTCAGGAAACAAGCCTTTGTCACGTCGGGTCCTCCCTGTGAGATGGTCAGGTGACAGAAGCCGTGTGGGTCAGAATTTTACTGTGGGACATGGCTGGGTGGAGACTTTGGGGTGGATAGACTCAGTGGGAGACTATTCAGAACACTATGATGGCATGCCTCCAAATGAAGGCGGTTTTGGAGCATGTGTGGCTCTTGCCTAGGAAGGCCTTGGTGTGGGGAGAGCCAACTGTACCTGTTTTGTTGCACTAGGTACTGTTGGGTTAGCACACTGTAACAGCTAGAGGATCTCCTCTAACCACTTCACCCCAGCGTGAGAGGAGAGCATTTAGATGACCCCAGGAGCTTCAGGGCTAGGCAGGGACTCGGCTACTAAGAGACAGACATGGAATTGGACTTCTGGCTTGTCTGTCTATAAAACTGTGTGCTCTATGGCCTGCCTTGTGGCCTCTATTACTCTCCTGCCTTCGCTAAGACTAAGGCTGAGAAGCAAGTTCTTAGTTAGCATTCTACCCACCTGTGGCAAACAGTTCCTGTGGCAAATCAGTCTTGGAGAAGGGACGTGGTGTCAGCAAAGGCTAGATACATGAGTTATCATAAGAGAAGAGAAAGCCACTTCAAAGCTGGTCTCGGATTCTCTGAAATAAAAATGGTGACAAGGAGTCTACCAAAAGAATTTTTGTTCTGTTTCATGCTGTGACCTTAGACTCGGAGACCTAGAGGATAAAATATTCAAACCTCAGGACTTTGAAGCCATAAAAAACAGTAGAGTAAAGGGAAGTAAGATGCAGTATGCACGTTCCTGCTGCCCATGAAAAGCCAGTATGTACCGTTTCTACCAGGTACGACAGGAAAGCTCCAGATAGCATTTTGCTGTGAAATGTATGTTAGGGGGCCACCTATAATACAGAGGAATTAGAAACATACAAGGAGAGCCTGGAAGTGGAAAGAACATGTAGACAGACCCCTGAGAAATCAGTTTAGGCATAGTGACAAAAGGAGGCAGGAAACAACCCTGTGCTACGTGCATGGAAAGCCACTAAGGGACTGTGGAGCTGGAGCACAGCACATGAGTGAAGCCAGGTTCTCCTTCATCTTGGCGTTCTGAGGAAGGGCCTGATGAGAGACACGTGCAGGCTTGAGGATGATCAGAGAGCCACATGCAGTTGGTGAGTGGGCAACAGACTCCATTGCCTCTGTTCTCTAAACTCACAGCTGCTTCTTCCCAGGGTGCCATTTTCATTTATGCTACCTACAGAATACCTCTCCTTTCTGAAGACCAATTTATGTGTCTTTCTCTCACCAGCACCTTTGCTGATCTGTAGCTACCAAGTCCTGGCAAAATCATCTAAGAACTTAAGGAAAATACTTAGGGAAAACTGTATTTAATAATTTTATGCACACATATGATATATTTTGAGCACATTCATTCATTCATTCATTCATTCATTCATTCATTCATTCATTCCTTTCTCTTATCTCTCTCCTTGTTCCCTATGAGACTCCCTCTTTCCCAACATCTGTTCCTCCCGCTTTCATGTCATTCTCTAGCTCTATCATCTATATGTACAACCATATCTGTATCTATAACCATATCTCCATTTCTATATCTCCATCTATATTGTCTATTGCTCACTAAGTTTAATGACTGTTGCTTGCTTGCATGTGTGTAGGTGCGGCCTTATTTGCCAGCGTGTGGAAAATTTATCAATTTCTTACACCCCTGAGGACAAATGACTCTCCCTTCCCAGCAACCACCTGCCAGTAGCTCCTCGGCTAAGGATAGAGCCCCATGTTCCTCTCCTCTCATAAGAAATATCTGTGGTATGCCTGATGCCCAGTGCTAAACAGTGACGATAAAATAACAAACAGGACAAACATACTAAAATCTACAGACCTAAAGAAGCTAAACAACAAGGAGGACCCTAGGGAGGATGCTTAATCTCATTCAGAAGGGCAAACAGGAGAGACACCGGAAGAAGATGAAGAAGAAAAGAACAGGATGGGAGCCTGCCACAGATGTCCTCTAAAAGGCTCCAGCAGGGGCTAGAAGCAGAGGCAGAGACTCACACCCAAACTCTGGGCAGAGCGCAGGGAGTCTCATGGAAGTGGGGAATAGAAGGACCCAGAGGGAACAGGAGCTCTGCGAGGAGAACAACAAAGCCAAAAATGTCTGGGCCCATGGGGCCCTGCAGAGACTGATGCATCAATCATTCATAGAGCTGACCTCGACCCCCTGCTCAGATGTAGGCATAGGCAGCTCAGTCTCCAATTGAGTTCTTTAATAAGGGGAGCAGCGGCAGTCTCTGACATGAGTTGCCTGCTCTTTGATCACGTCCCCCTGACAGGGTGGCCTTACCAGGCCACAGGTGAATATACAGCCCGTCCTGATGAGACCTGATAGGCTAGGGTCAGGAGAAGAGGACTCCCCCTTTTCAGTGGACTAGGTGAAGGAGATGTGGGGAGAGGGATGGTGGGACTGGAAGAAGATGAAGGAGGGGGCTACAATCAGGATACAAAGTGAATAAATTATAAAAAATATAAAATAAAAAAAAATAGAACAACCTGATGCAAAAAACAAACAAACAAAAAACCGAAAACATCCAGTTTCTGCTTTTGTGAAAATCCCGGGATTATTCATAATACTTACATATTGGTGTGTGTGTGTGTGTGTGTGTGTGTGTGTGTGTACCCTGTTAGAGATTGTGAACCCCTGAGGGCAATCAGTATGTCTTAATCAAGTTTTTATTCTTCAGTACTAGCAGAGTGCCTAGAGTATAACAGTAAGTAGACATACACATAGATAATGAATAGCTTTTATATTTTTGCCTCAACATTTTCAGATTTTGAGAACATTTTCTCACCCCATCATCTTTAAGCCCCCTCATTTACATACAGGAGAGTCATAAAGGGGTCATTAGTTCCTTGTACAGGCTGTTTTTTTTTTTTTTATGTCTAGTATTGATTCTAACGTGATCAACCAAAGCCACGGCTGAATGGTAGAGGCTGTGACACTGAAATGAAGTTGCTCCTTGTTATGTGACTGGTGTCTGAAACTTCAGATGTACAAAAAAATGAACATTAGGGATTGTTTAAATTTTTCATTATAGGATTGTTTTATCTGGCAAGCTCTGTTGATACCTTTGAAATATGAGACAGTTTACCGAACATCGATTCACAAATAGCTTTATCAGCAATGTATCTATTGTTTGAATTATACAACAGGCCTATATGGGAGCAGAATGAATGATAAGTTAATTAAGAAGAGGGAAAATAAAACTTTAGTCAATAGACCTAACAATAGAGTGTATGGCAGACTAATGCTATGGCCAGGTAAGCAATGGAGAGAGGAAGAGGTCAGAGGTTAAAATGGATGGCCCTGAGTGGTGGTGGTGATGGGGAGAGGTACACAGTGAGGAAGGAAGAATGAGGAGCAGGTGTCAGGATGGGGACTGTTAGCCTCAAGGAATCACATCCAAAGAGCAAGAATCTTAGAACCATTGTACTTTGGAACAAGTAGTGCCCAGTTAGGTAGGTGTGCAGAAAGCCCAGCTATTGCCAGGCACCGGGCTAACGGCTTCAAGTTCAGGAATGTAGTCCAAGTCAGAAAGCCACCAGGAGAAAAGGGCCTGGCAGGCAGTGGATGGCAAAGATAACCTTGGTCTTTCACCCAATCTGTCCTACTGGATATCACACGTGTGAAGTGACTGACGGAAGGTGAAAAATCAGTAAGAAGCATCGATAGCCGTGCCTTTGTGCTTTCATTTCTTTAAGACTTCAGCAAATAATCATCTTAATTGCACCAGGTAACTAAGTACTGTGTGCATTAACGTAGGACGCACAGGGCAATCTTTCCAAGAGTTCACAGCCTAAGATTAATATATAAATCACCACGTAAAGGTTCAAATATGCTTGTCAAGAACTCTGTAATCTCTTTACATATGTTATTTAATACTTATTCTATAGTTAGCATGTTATTAATTATAATAAAAACTGTTCAGGCCATGCAGGCAGGCCACCCACCTAGTCTAGGCAGGAAACCTCTTCTTTTTCTTCATAAAATCGACCTTAGTTCTTGGAGCACTTTTAGGATTATTGAAAAATTGAGTGGAAAGTGTGAAATCTTTTTCTCTAATCCCTTAGGACGTATTCCTTACAAAAATCTCATATTAGCCATTGAGATGTTATAATTGCCTTAAAGTATAACTTACATGCATTTTTATCATTTTATTTTTTATTTTTATAATCACTATTGAGACAAAGCCTCCCCATAGAGCTTATGCTGTCCTGAGATTATGATCCTCCTGCCTCTGCCTTCCAGGTGCTGGGATTACAGGTAAGCAGCACTATACCTGGCTACTTTTCTTGCATTTTTACAAGTGCTAGAGAGTGTGCGTTTACCTCCTGATGTGAACATTGAACTACTTATTTCACTTGTATCTTTTCCAGTCTTTCTTCCTCTTTATTGCCTCATTTTTTTTTCACATCAGGATTTTCCTTTACATTTATGTTTTAGTATAAAATGACAAATTTGTATGCTTTGACTGTAGGCTTATTATAAAAATTAAATCGCCAAGCAGCATCTTTTTTTTTTTTTTTTTTTTTTTTTTTTTTGTGGAGAGGCAAATGGGTTTTTTTTTCTTACACACCCACATCATGGTCTAGTATTGAAGGAAGTTGGGACGAGAATTCAAACAGGGCAGGAACCAGGAGGCAGGAGCTGAGGTAGGGGCCATGGAAGGATGTTGCTCACTGGCTTGCTCTACACAGCTTGCTCAGACCAAGCAGCATTTTCTGTGTTATAAATACATGGAAGTTATCCACTGTAACATGAAACTTAGAACATGGCCATAGAGAAGGGAATCCTACTGCTAACTGCCTACCCCATGCATCAAGGTCTACTGGACCATTGCTTAATAGCTTTTTATTCTTTTCTTGTCTCCTGGGTCATATTCTGTAGCGTAGTGAGAATTTTTGGCTTTTTTAAAAGCTCAGTTATGTGATGTGAACGTGCTTTTGCTTTAATCCCAAGTATGGGATATGGTGCTGCTTCAGATTTTCCATAGCCGTTAACTATGATTGTCTTGTGCTCTAGGAAGGGCATGCTTTTTGCCGGCTGCAGATAGTTTAATTCTGAGGACTCTGAAGAGGGCATAAATGGGAGAGTCCCAAGAGCCAAGAGGGCCTGTGGTGGCTATTGCTCTTCCTGCCGCTGCCCCTGCTGCTGCTGGTTCCTGCTGTTGTTGGTTCCCGCCGCTACATTTGCTACTGTGAATTCCCTGGGTTGCTGGGTTGCTGGACATTCTGGCAACAAAGATTGGACCTGTCCCTAGGAAGCCTACATCCCTAATCAGCAGGAAGTAGTCTAAAGAGGTCTATGCCCCCTTTTCCCTTTAACCCTCTTTCTCTCTTACCTAGTGTTGGGAGAGGGGAAGAGGATAAGAAGGGATTAGGGTGAATAAGGGTTGGAAGATTGGTAAAAATAAAACCCCAATAAAGCAGCCTTAAAAAGTAGACTTTGTACTAGTATACTTTGTATCTTTTTTTTTTTTTTCAGTTTTGCTGCATTAGCTTTTAGTGTGTTTGTGTGCGCGGTGTGTGAGGTATATTAGTATCCATGGGGCGCTCACCTGTGTCCTCATGTTTGGTGGCCAGAGGTCAACACTGCTGTCTTCCTAGATCATTCTCCATCTCACTGTGCCTGAAGTTCAGGAATTTTACTCTCAAAATTCCTGTTTGTCTCAAACTTTGGAAGGTTTTGTTTATACACACACAGACAATGCACACACATGCTCCTTCTCTCTCTCTCTTGGCCTATATACATTGTCTCTAGCTTTTATTAGTTTTTGCTTTTATTGAATAGATACTGTATTTCTTGACTCTACCACCCATAGTACTTAACTTTTCTCTCCACATTTTTAATTTCTTGGTCCACTTGCTTTGATTTTTTTGAATCAACATGTCTTGTTTTATAGAAGTTAAGCTCTCTCTGATTTCTCGGAGTGCATTAATTAGATTATTAAAGTATTGATATGCATTCCCTGCAGTTCCAATTTCTATTAATTCAGTTACTGTGCTCTCTCTCTTTTTCCTCTGGATGTCTTGTGAGTCCTGGGGAAGGCTATATTCATTAGCTCCTCTTTAAGAATAGGATTTCCTTTGGTTGTTCAGGTGTGTGTCTGGAAAGGATAGAGTGTGGGGCCATTGCCTGAAGGGTTCCTTGAGGAGAAACTGACGTTGTGTCTGAAGCTGCCACAGGGTTGAAATTAGTCTGCTTCAGTGGAGAGAGATCTGAGAAACAGCTCTCCCTCCTCCTCCTGTTCCTCCTCTCTCTGCCCTTCCTCCCTTTTCTTCTCTTCCTCTTCATGTCTTTCATTTCCTCCACATTTCTTTCAAGCATTCGTGGCACAGCATTTTCACTGCACTACGCAGACAACTGCCAGCATCCAGACAGTTGTCCATTATCCTTATATAGTTAATATGAAGCCTCACCCCAGCAGACATAGGTTCTGCTGGTTGTGTTCTGGGCACCAGGGAAGAGAGTCAACGTTTCTCTGGCTCTAACAAGACTGTTCCAAGGAATTCAGTTGCCTCACAGCCTGTTTGTTTGGATTGTCTACAGCTTTCCTAGGACCACAACTGTGTGTGGGTAATCGTTTCCCATTTTCCCTTCTTCTGTCTTCCAGAGTTTCTAAAGTTGCTGTTCACCTGACTACCATCTCTTTTGCGTCACTCTGAATCTTTTAGCCGCTATCCTTCAGGGATTTCATTGTGAACTCAGTTGGAAAAGAGCTCTGCTTATTGGTCCTGAACAAGAAGTGTTAGAGGTATCCTCTATTCTTATTTTTTTAGGCAGGGTCTCAAACTTGTTATCTAGCCAGTGATGACCTTGAACTCCTGATCCCTCCAATTACACTTTCTGAGTGGAGTATGGGATTACGGTGTATTCTACCGTACTCGCTTTTATGCTATGCTAAGTATCAAACCTGCGGCTTCATGCTCAGCAGGCAGACACTCTATCAACTGATCACATCCCCAAACCTTTAAAATGTCAAATGTCCTTAAAAAAATAGTGCTAGACTAATGGAAATCATGATGGGGTTGGGGAGGGGAGAAACTGTGCTAATTTCTACCCATATTTGACTACAAGTCATGTGACTTAGGAGAGGCATTGCTATCTGGTGGTAAATTTGAATTGGGGCCAAATGCATGAGAAAAAGGAAGCTTAATTTTCAATGGGTTCAAATAGTGAGACATGGACACTGATACTCCTGTTGCTGACAGCTTCCTCATTTTGCTAGACCGCATGCTTACTCTTTTGTCCGTGGGATTGATAGGTTCTGGCCTGGGGCTATGTGAAAATCTGAGGGCTGAGGCTTCCTCACTGAGGTATGCTAGCTCTTGAGGGTGAGAGGGGAAAGCATTTTCTATGAGGCCTTTTGCAAATGACCTTTTCCTTACTAATCACAGCAACTCATTCTCTCCTAAAGAATTCAGCTAGATTATAGAGGGCAGAGATACTCGGCATTCAAGGAAATTTCCACACAGCAAACACTATTTCCAGTCTTTTCAAAAACCTTTTGATTACCAACTTGTGCTTGGAGCCATCTCTGGAAAAAAAAAATCCAATTTGGTATATTTTATGGATTTTATTATAGTGCTGTTTATTTTCCATCCTGGATAGCTAAAGCCGGTGTTAAATAATGCAAGCTTTGTAGCTCTGAAGCACCAATACAGAGTGGGTCTGTGTACTCTGCTTTCAGAGAATAAAAAACTTGGAGAGAAGGAGGCAGCTGCAAGAGCCAATTTCCAGTCTGTCTCTGTACTAAGGGGAGCATGGCCTGTGTGGGCACCAGAAAGAGCTCCCCAGGAAGTCAAGACACCTGGGGCTACTGCTTCAGCTCTGAGGCTGTAATTGGCATGTGTCTCTGGGCAAGTTCTGAAGCTCTCTGGACCTCTGTTTTCTCTTTCATAAAATGTTTATGGTTTACCACCAACTCAGGCAACTTCATGCGAGATGATCTCCAAGGTTTACTTGAAATATTCTCAGTCTTTTTCAGTGAGACCTCTTCAGTAACACAACAAACACTCTGGTAAATGAAAGGAATAGGTGGAATAGAATGTGGGATTAGTCTGCTTGGGAGATGGCATTCCCCACTTCACAGCATCACTTAGCCTGAGAAGGAAGGAAGTGTCCTTAAAAGATAAATGGTTTAAATGAGGTACTGTTGTTATTTTTTTAGAACATTTTTGCTAAGACCTTTCTTAGTAACCATTGAGAGGGACTTAAAAACTCTCTGCTGGCTTTTGTGTCTCTCTAATGATGGTTCCCTTCCACTTTAAAAGAAATATGGACAAAGAAGAATGCTTGTAAAATGGTGCAAATTAGGAAGAGAGAGAGAGAAAGGAGAGACACATGCTAATCACCATATCTCTTTTTAAAAAATGCTTCGTGTTTGATGAAGACACAAGAATCACAATGAGGCACAACTCCATCTACATGCAGTAAAAATATTTATACCCAAACAATAATGCATGGTCTACAAGACACATGCAAATACAGTTTTAAGGCAATAGAAGAAGGAGGAGAAGAAGAAGAAGAAGAGGAGGAGGAGGAGGAGGAGGAGGAAGGAGGAGGAAGAGGGAGGAGGGAGGAGAAGGAAAGCTAGAGGAATGGAGCTAATCATATTGATGAACAAAAGTCTTGAGTTGGATGAAATGTAAATTTGTAGCATGACGATATTCTAGAGGGAAAGCCAGCTGGGCCTAACTCAGAGAGAAAAAGTGAGATTTCTCTTAGGTTATGTGTGAGTAAGTGACCTTTGTATCAGTCACATCGGTTACAAAATAGCTCGTGTCCGTTTCCTGGCTAATACTGTAAATTCTGGGACACAATCTCAAGCTAAGTCTACAGTAGACAGGAACGGCGGTGGCAGGAAGATGTGTGCTGTTCTCTGGGGAGGGGAGAAGCCAGCTGTTTTACCACCACAACTTCCCCAGGGTGACATTAGCTTGGTGGTTTTTGCCTCTGCCTTACATTGGGCTAGAACTATCCGAACAGCTGTTTTCAAACTTTAATGAGCATACAAATCATTAGGGAACTTGTCTTTAATGGCGTCCTCCCAGGAGATGGTGATCTTGGGGTCTGGGCTGAAATTAGGGGATGTTGCAGTTTAAGCAAGCACCCAAATGATTCATGCGCAGGTGGCGACTCCAGATGAGCTTTGAAAATATTTGTAGAAGGCTGGACACTGTAGGCAGATTTGAGTGTTAAAAAAGGTTTAAATCGTGACTTCTGGGGATGGATCTTCTAAGCCTGAGTTCCTGGGGTTCTCAGCAGATGCCCCTGGCTCTAGTCTTCTCTAGTCTCTCCAGGTCTCCGTGGGCCTTGGGTTGCCATATCCATAATCTTCTTGATAGTGACGGATAGCAGCTTTCTCCTGTCAAAGACGTTTGGCAAGGGTTCCAGGTCAATGACCGGTGAGCGACATTATTCCCAGAGATAAAAAAACGTTGATTTAGAAACAGACATAAATATTTAGCACTGTTTTATTGCTTTTGGCTTGCTAGTGATTGTTGGAGAGGCTTTAGACTGTGTGCATACGTGTTTCAGAGGCCAAAGGACAACCTCATCTAACAACCAGTTCCTCGGTCACTGCCCACCTTGTGTTTTGAACCAGGGTCTCTGGGACTGAGGCTCACTGATTTGCCTAGGTTCAGTGACCAGAGAGCAAGGAATCCTCCCGTCTCTGTTTCCCCAGTGCCAACTACCAGCGTGGGCCACCAAACTATGCTTTTTCACTGTGAATGCTGGGCAGTGAACTCAGGTGTTCCTGCTTGCACGCCAACCATTCTACCCACTGAGCTACCTTCCCAGTCCCCTGTTTTCGACCTTCGGTAACAAAATATCTTCCACTGATCCTGGGTACGAAATGTTCTGTTTTTGTCTCCCCCCCCCCCCCCCCCGCCACATGGATCGTTTGATTAGGCCAGCTGTAGATATGAAATCAGTTTCTGGAAATTCCACACATTTTTGTTTACTTCTTGTTCACTTCTTTCTAACTGGTATGCACAGGAGCCTGATGGGAAGCTGTGTGTACAGGTTCTTGTCGGCAAGTGTCAAGCAGAGTCCCAACTCTGGGTGCTCACCCAGGTGTCTTCAAAGAGTGGTTCACAGGCAGCTTGATGTCCAGATGTCTCCGTCTCAACCCTAGTAACGTTTGTGTAATTGCTGAGATATGGCCTGGGCTTCAGTGTTTTTACCAAGCTTCTTATGTAGTATGTAGAAGTTTGGGAACCAATGTCCAAACTGCATTATTGTTGTGTGAGTGAGGGTGTCTGTGTGTGTGTGTGTAGTTCAGGGGTCAACTTTACAGAGTTGGTTCCCTCTTGCCCACTTTATGTGGGTTCCGGGATTGGACTCAGGTCCTCAAGCTTGCTCACGAGTACCTTTACCTGCTGAGACTTCTTGCTGGCCTGAGATCCGCTGTTCTTAAACATCCTCGTTTTCAAGTCTTAACCTAGAGCCTTTGGCTTTCCGTGTACGGGGCCTGGGAGTCTTCATCCAACAATCTTTCTAGTCATTTCTACTCTTCATTTGTGTCTGAAAACTTCTGATTTCAACAAAAACCCTAGGCTTGGAACCAGGCACATTTTGCCTGAAATTCCTATTTTACGGCTCATTAGCTGACGACTTACTCTGTTGGGCAAGGGCACTGTCCTCTCTAAGCTGTTTTTTACCTCTGCAAATTGGGGTAAGAGAGGTCTGACTTCTCAGCCCTGCAGTGGAGTGGAATCATTTCTCACTTCTGTTCAAGTCAGACTGCTGGAGTTGGATCCGAATTCCTCTGACGGGAAAAGAATCATCGGTGGCGCAGTCTAATCCTGTGCTTCTCAAACTGTGCACAGGGGGCTCCCAGTGAGGATTTTGGTGAATTGTAGACTCTGGGCCTGAGGAAGGTTCTGTGATTCACCATTTCTCAAAAAGCTGCAGGAGGACACCAATGGTCCAAGCATGTGGGTGCTACCGGGTTAGGGCAAACCCAAATGTTGGACCTCTTCTTCTAGAACAAGATGGGAGGATCGTCTATGATAAACTTTTTTCTTCTCCCACAGTCATATTCATGGCTCCTCATGGCATATTTTCTTATTTAATGTTGTGATAAATAAAGGAAAAAAAAACCCAAAGTTTTGGGCTATGTACAAAGTTGTCTTTTATATTTTACAGTGTCACGTTCAAAGGCCAGTACAAGGCCAGCGAACTCACAGGTTGTCTCAGAGCTGCTTCGGCTGTTTGTATTTAATTCCCTACCGGAGCTGAGAGACTAACTCAGCTGCTTTGATTCCCTGACCTGTACACTGTCTGCCATACTCTCTCCTTGTGGGATCACAGATTTAAAGGAGCAAGGAAGCGTTGGGAGGGAAATGAGCTGTGGGCTGTTGCTGCACCCATCCTTCTGTCTAGGTCATCTTCAGCTGTAAGCGGCCACCAGCAGAGGGATGCAGGGTCGTCTTGGTAGTTTTCCTTGATTGCTGTGTTTTTCTTCCGTGTTCAGTGCATGTTCCGGAGATCCCGGCGGCACTCTTAGCTTGTTTTGCATTCGGTCTCCCTGAACTTCATACCAGCCGCCCTATTCTGTGCTTACAGACATCACAAATGCTCAGGTTACAAATTTCCACCCGGGATGCTCATACCGCTTCTGCTCCTGTATGTATTCCTCCTCCCTTTGGACTTCATTTACTAAATACAAGTTGACAGATAAAATTATTAGGAATCTCAAAGATGGCAGGGCGTGGTGGTGCATGCCTTTAATCCAAGCACTCAGGGAGGCAGAGGCAGGTGGATCTCTGTGAGTTTGAGGCCAACCTGGTCTACAAAGAGAGACCAGGCCAGCCAGGGCTACACAGAGAAACCCTGTCTCAAAAAACCAGAAAGAAAAAGAAAGAGAGAGAGAAAAAGACTCTCAAACATAACAGAGCATGTCTATCCTGAGCAAATGACTGTATGAACTACACTTCCAAGAAGCCAGTGATGGCCATCCCCTGAATAGCAAAGATTTGGAAAAATATTTTTTATAAATAATAAAAAAATATTACCATTATTTGAATGTTTTCCCATTTGAAGGAATAGCAGCCTAATAGAAGATCCTTTGAGATGCTCAAGCAAAACTGACTCATAGTGGATGAACTAGTGAATGATCCATGGTTGGGCTGGGCTTGGTCTCCAGTCTAAGGAAGAGCATTGCCAACTCCCTGAGGCTATGGCCAAAACCCAGGAACTCCCTGTGAATTCTAGGGCCCAGGGAGAAACTCAGCTTCATAGCCACTGAGTGGGAGGACTGCAGTATTTGCTCATGTTTGTCCCTTGTATTCCTGCTGCTTTTGTTCTCTGAGCTAATTCCTGTTTGAAGAGCTGATATTTAATTCAACAACCCCCCATGGAGCCCTGTGCCTGTGATAGAAGTTTCTAAAAAATCTCTCAGTCAACAAAATGATAACAGCTGGTCTTTGAAACTCTGGGAGCTCTAGACTCAGGAGGTGGAGGGGAAGGAGAACAAGGAAGCCAGGGATTGGGGCTGGGGAATGCACTATTTGTTAAGGATAATGAGGCAAAAATGTGACAGAGGTTTTTATTACAAATAATAGACAGAAGTCTTCAAACAACAGCAGATAGTCATTAAAAAAAGAAACAGAGTTAAATAATTGTCTAATTAGCAGGCACCAAGAAAGCAAAATTTATTCCATTACAACTTCTTAAGGGAGAGTCAATAAATTCACAGCTGGGTGTTCCTTTCCTCAGGAATGCAGAGAAAAGTTTGCTGTGCTGGTGCCAACTTGTTCTTTGAACCCTTTGTCCGGCTTGCTTTCTGATTAACTGAAGGTGAGCTTTGTGGAAGAGAACCCCTAGGCTCCGTGGCTTTTCCTCAACCATGTCATTAAGGTCTGTAACAAGTAGTTAGCCTTCCAATAGCC
The DNA here is from genome assembly GCF_907164565.1 of Psammomys obesus. Lineage (NCBI taxonomy): Eukaryota > Metazoa > Chordata > Mammalia > Rodentia > Muridae > Psammomys > Psammomys obesus. The sequence goes on from NW_026596064.1 coordinate 17,435,476, forward strand.
AGAAACTGTGGGGACTGTACTAGCAACAACGGAGCCAGCTCACATGTACACGTGGCCTCACAGTTTATGAGGCGTGTTGATACACGCTAGGCCATCAAATGCTTGGAGCCATTCAGAAGGGGAAGCTCAGTGAGAGGAATGAGTGCATGGGACCCCAGGTAGCAGCTAACTGCTGAGCACTGAAATGCCTGTGCCTGTCACAGCTCACCCTCTGCAGCCATGTGACCTTCTTCTAGGAAACTCTGGACCAGGAATGTGAGGCTTCAAGTAATTACTACTTGGCTAAAAGACTTCCTGAAAAATCTATTTATCTGAATTAAAAAACAAAAAAAACCAAAAGAACAAACAACAAACAAAACTGACCTCAGTTAGAGTCAATACTCCCATTCCAGGGAAGTGGCTTCATTAGACTCAGGAAGCCAGAGTTAGCCCTTCATGGAAACATTTTCTGTGGCATCCATTAATCTTCAACTATTATATCAGAAACTGGTTTGATTAGAGTCAGGCTTCCTGAGTTGGATTACCTGCCTAAAACCAGAAAATGAGACTATTCAAAGAACAAACATCCCTTACTTCAAGAAGCAAGGGTTTATCTCTGGTGAATCCACCAAAGATAATCAGAAATTGGCAGTCCTCGCTGCTTCGAACCCTGGCTGTCTTTGAAAGTTCCAAGCTATTTGATCTTGGGCAATATTCCTCCAGCCTTCTGAACCCCTCTTTCTTGATCTGTAAAACGAGTACCAATCACAGAGCTTTCTTATAAGGCCTAAGGAGGTAGACAGGTACTTAAATACAGGTACTTAGATATTTAGCAAGGCAGGATGTCATTAAATCCTGGGAGATGTTGGCCAATGTGCAGGAACCTCCAGTCACCACAGAGCCAAGTCATCGGAGCTCATGTACCACAGCGTGACTGTGGTTAGCTATACTGAATTATTTACTTGAAATTTGAGAGGAGAAAAATTTTCTTTTTTAAAGTGGCCTCACCCAACAGGTAGATTGGCGTGGACACATCCGGACACAGGAAATGGGAGCTGAGGGTAGTTATGGATGTGTGTGCATCAGTCTGTTGCAGTAACTATTACACAATGTTCACATTTATTTAATGATCACATGGTACACAGTAAATATTATACATTTTCAACTAGCTATTTTGAAGTAAATAAATGTTGAGATAAATATATATTCAAATAATACATACATACATGTATGTAGGCACTTGAATCTGTGACGTGGGCCAATTAATTCCCATGTTCCTTTATTCCGATTGTTTAAAACTAATTTAAGCAATCTGAGGGCAAAATGGTAGAAGGTTGTCATTAAGCTGTTGTCATACAAAGTATACAAATTGGTTATGACACGCATGCCACTTTCAGGCATGATTAAATACAGGAAAAACTATCCTAAAGAATCTGCAGGTTTTTTTTTTTAATCAAGTATTCGGAGGATTTGGGACGATCTTTGTTCCTCTTAGGGGACAGGTCTTGTCAGCTTGAAGTGAGAGCTGATGAGCCTAAGGTCACTTCACACACTGGAGTTCCTTCCAAGATGAGTGATAGAACAGTTTGCAGAGTCATGGAGAGCTTGCTGCAGGCTGGAGACAATGTCGACTTTTCGTGAAGCTTCAGAGAGGGAGCTGCCTCCCAGGCCTTCTGCGCTGGCTCTGTGGGAGGGAGGGTTGGTTCACCCATCTCATCATCTTCTACAGAGAACCTTTGCCGTCTCTAGTCTCTGGTCTCTTCCATAGAATCATCTCAGGCTTCTGAGAGTGGTTCAGACTGATGCTTATCTTCTGTGCCATACTTCCCGAAGTGACATCTTGAGGCTAGTGTCATCAAGAGAACTATTTCCAGCTTCCAGTAAGATGAGAACAGGAACTGAGTGTTGTGAGAATTTGATAGCAATTTGATGGTGATCAGTGAGTCACTGATTAGTGTACACACCAGTAGTTATGCTCTGCTCGTCATGAGCTGGAGATTGCAGCAGATCTCTGTCCTCCAGGCGTGACATAGCCATCGTTATCTTCAAATCAAAACAACTCTGATGACCTGCACAGGACCTCTTAAGGCCTGGCCTAATTAACATTTCCTCATAGAAGAAATGTATGGAAGGGTCATTAGACTCTCCCGGAGAGTCATTTCTCCATCCCCATTCTAGATGCAGAATAAGTTCTGAATGATACAGTTGTGTGTGGTCTGGGCCTTAGAGAGGCTAGAGCTGTGGTTCTCAGCCTTCTAATCTGACCTTTTAATGCAGGTCCTCAGGTTGTGGTGACTCCCAAACCATAAAATTATTTTTGATGCTACTTCATAACTGTAATTTTCCTACTGTTTATAAAGCATAATGTGAATATCTGTTTTATGATGATTTTTATGATGGTCTTAGATGACCCCTGTAAAAGGGGCATTCGACTCCCCCCATGGGGTCACCCAACCCAAAGGTTAAAAACTCCTGGACTAGATTATTTGAGAGGTGTAAGACTGACTGGGTGAAGATGAGAGATGACTCCAGTAATGTAGTTTTTGTGAACTGTAACTCATGATGGAGTGGGAGTTTTCAGTAAGTTGACCCATGCTCTTGTAAGTAAACCTTCTTGTAAGTAAGCGTGCTATCCTGTAGAACACCCCAATAAACTCATGATTCACCCAACCATTTTGGGATGGAATTGTTTCTTTGCTTGGATGATTAATGAGTATTTATTAGTATCTTCCAGGAACAGGCATGTTACACAGGCAGTGAAAGTTACCTACTAATCACGTCAGCTGAACCATATACTGGTCTACAGTGGGCTGAATGCTGAAAACAAGCAAGCAGGACAAAGACAAACAAAGCAAACAGCCATCACCACAGGTAGATTGAGAAATGCTGCTCTCAGGGCTGGCTATTTTGTACAGATGTTGTAACTAGCCTTTTAGCAGCTGCCACCAAGCTATGACAAGGCCTTCAGACTTTGCCCAGGAACTGAGACTTCCCAGCCCAGCTGCTTGACAATTATTAAAGTTTACAATTCATTTGACATTTTTCTGTAAACTGGAATGTGAGGCTGTCTTAAAACCTGTCTGGAAGCGGACAACCGTGCATCACCTATTTCTCTAGTATGTGAAAAAAAAAAAAAACAACAAAAACAAGGAACTTGAACAAGTTTTGAAGTCACAGTAGACTTTAATCTTGTATAAGCCTGTCCTTTAATGCACTCAGTGTTAACAAGAACATGACCTTGGCATCGCTCACCTCATCTTTCAAAGTAAGAGGTCCTTCTGAAATGTCCCCTCAAAGTTCACTGGTACTTACAGAGACAACAAAATGAGTATTTTCTTCCATAAGATCACCTTTAACAGTCACTCTTTACCAAGTTGGCAAAGGGGCTTTCTTAGCAACCATTTATTGTAAAGGCTGATCTCACACTTTTGACCCGCCTAGTCACGTTCCTATGCTTAAGCTTCAACTATGGAGAAGCAAAACATGCCTCTTTAAGGCCAGTATTTACTTTTCTCAGACTTGTGGCTCTCAATCTTCCTAACGCTGTCACCGATCAACACAATTCCTCATGTTGTGGCTGACCCTCAACCATAAAATTATTTTCATTGCTCCTTTTAATAACTGTAATTTTGCTACTGTTATGAATCATAATGTAAATATCTGGCATGCTGATGATCTTAGGTGACCCCTGTGAAGGGTTCGTTTGACTCTATAGGTTGAGAACCACTGTTATAGACTGCGCATTGATACTTTTCTCTCCAGTGACCCTCTAGCAAAGTTTCTAACTATAGCTAATGCAATTTCTGGTATAGAATCCATGCATTTTTCTCTATGGAACAATTTGAATTTTTTTTTTTTAATATGTACAGGCTTTTCAGAAACTCTGTTATAGACTTGTTTCCTTAGCCTTCGCTCACAATATCTATGTTTCTTTTCACCCCTCCCTGTTGCTATATTTTCTTTGGAAGCTACTGCTGATCCTTTGAGACTCTCCTTGGGTTGTGCTGTGTGTTGACTAAGAGCTCAGATTTATTGGATTCAAGTTTACTAGCCGAGTGACTTTGGCAACTTAAGTTCCCTATGGGGCTGGAAAAGAAAAGCACCTACCCACTTTGTGAGACATCTCCACTGGTCAGCTTTCCCATGCTTTCTGCTTTTAAAACCTGACCTCACTGACCCTGACTTGTCAGCCATATTTACCTGATCTTTCATTTAGTGCACTGACCACTTGTCTTTGCCAGCAGTCTTTGGGATTCATTGAAGACAAACTTGTGTTTTTGTCTTTATTCTATTTTATCACACACTCATATACTGGCTGAACTAGACTTTAAGTGAGCCTCTTCTGCTTTCTGTTTTCTAGTACGTTGGCATTGCCTAGTGCAGGATCAATGGGAACGTTCAATGAAGTACAGGTTCCTCAGTCTATACAGAATCAGAAATTAGGAGGGTTGCATTTCATCTGCTTCTTTGACAAGCTCCTTAAGAGATTCTTGGGCTTGGTAATCCATTAACTTACATCATCTCAGCATGCCCATGTTGGGCCATCACAGCTCAGACTCTTTACATTCTATAAGCATATATGTGCCCTTTAAATTATCATCTAGTATTCAATGCCTCTGCCCAGTTGCAAGCCTTATCATTGCTTGGCTATATTTTATAGTATGATTACTTGGAAGATAGAATGACAACTCCTGCTTCTTATTATTTAAAACTCATGTAATCTTTCCAATCTTATAAGTGGTTCTGTGTTCCTCAGAAATCCCGGACAGCTGCCAGTCTCTGGGCAGAAAAGGATGGAGGACAGAATGAGATCCATGTCACAAGCTCTCCGGTCCAGCCAAGGGTGCTGGAAAAGAAGATTTTCTCCACAATAAGTATTACTGCTCTTTTAGCTGGGCTGCCAGCACCAGGCCAGGTGGCGGCAGGAAGCTCAGGGCTTTGAAACCAACCAGGCAGAAGTTCTTAGCAGCCAGGCGTGCTCCAGTGGTGATCACATGGCGGTTCTGTGGCTAATGCCTGGCCGGCAGTCAAGTCCAGGGGTCCAGCGTTGAACTCTTCTGGGAGAAGGGAGGCTCTTCTTTAGCCAGTGCTGCAGCTCAGAATAAACAGCTAGTCTCAGACATCCTTCAGCAAAGTAGATAGCTGCCTTATCTCATGGAAAACGGGGACTTATAACCCTTTGTGCAGCAGGGAGGGGTTTGGGGGATGAATGCTTCTCATTGGCTGGGACTTAGCATGCTGGCAATGCTCTACTTACATGGGGAAAGATAACATGTGATTGACAGCCTGTAGCCACCTGGGGTTGTGTCATGTGCTCAGAAACAGGGGTGAGGGACAGCGAGAGACAGAGAGAGAGAGAGAGAGAGAGAGAGAGAGAGAGAGAGAGAGACAGAGAGAGACAGAGAGAGAGAGAGACAGAGAGAGAGAGAGAGAGAGAGAGAGAGCGAGCGCTTTGCTCCACACCTTCTGCTCTCAGGATGAGCTTTTAAATTTCAAGTCTGAAATTTCCGGGGTTTGAACATGCTCACCTTGCTAGTCCCATGCCAATTCCCCTGGAGGCACGGTTCACGAGACCCACATATATATACAGGATGGGGCTGTGCCTTTCTTCTGACAAAGCAAACAGTAAAGCTCAAAGACCGTATGTAATTACGTGTGTGTGTGTGTGTGTGTGTGCGCGCGCGCGTGCACAGATGAGTGGATCTCTCGCTCCCTCCCTCCTGTGCTCATTTGAGGAAGAACGTGTCTAATTAAGTTGGGAAGACTCATGTGTGAAAGCATCATGGGAAACCCCAGGACCTGGTTGTGGCCTCGGGCAGTAGACATTAAGAACTGGACTCCTAGTCAAGTGTGGGGCGAATACCTTTAATCCCAGCACTCAGGGAGGCAGAGGATCACTGTGAGTTCCAGGCCAGCCTGTTCTTACAAAGCGAATCCAGGACAGCAAAGGCTACAGGAAAAAAGCCAAAAAAAAAAAAAAAAAGAAAGAAAAAGAAAGAAAGAAAGAAAGAAAGAAAGAAAGAAAGAAAGAAAGAAAGAAAGAAAGAACTGGACTCCTCCAGTTCTACTCCAAGAAACTGAATTTGACTAAGTGACTGGGAGATCTTGGAAACAGATTATTGAGCCTCAGATAAAGTCATATTCTCGGGTGACACCTTGATAACTAACTCATGAGATCCTAAGCAAGCAAGCAAACAAACACCCCACATTCCTGACCTAAAGACAATGAGCTAATAAATGAGTGCCATTTGTGTTATTAGGTTTATGATAATTTATTCCATAGAAATGAATACATATTTTAATTGGTGTTGTTGATTTTTTTAAATTTCTTGTTGTCTTTGCTCCTCCCACCTACTATTGCACAAACTGAGTCACCTATTTTTCCCACCCCCCAGCTTTTCATTAACTACTCATCCCTTTCAGAGGAAACACTTTTTCTTTATAAAAAGTGCTGGGATTAAAGGTATTCGCCCCACACTTGGCTAGGAGTCCAGTTCTTAATGTCTACTGCTGGAGGCCACAACCAGGTCCTGAGGTTTCCCATGATTCTTTCACACATGAGTCTTCCCAACTTAATTAAGGAAACACTTTTTCCTTAGAAACTGAGTGGCCTTCTCTATTTGCTTTTCCCAATCCCTCTTGCCGTATATAATAGTCCCAGAAAGCATTTTCATGTACCTTGCTTTTCACACCCCTAACCTTTGACTAAAATTCCCTCAATCTGGAATCCATTTTCCTTCATTCTTACTTTTCAAGACTTGTCCTTCATTTTCCTTACACCATCTTTGTTCTTTCCATATAGACCAGCATTCCTGCTGTGGCGCCTCTGGAGACATTCCATGTACCCCAGGCTTATTTTAGTTTCACTCTATCATATTTTCTACTTAGGCATTTGTAACACTCCCATGACAAAATGATAAGCAACTTGAGGGTAGGGACAGTGTTGCAGCCTTGGCTTCTTATCCAATCTAAGATTGGTGTTTTGGCATATTGTTGCCAATGTAGGTATAAAGATCAGAATATATGACTCTGATGAGGAATAATATATGCTGGATTTTTCTAGACCTCCATCCACAGACTGGGTGTTTACTGCTGGTGGTTATCTCTTAAATAGGTACATGGTGACTAGCTGGCACCATCACCAATTCAAACGTCTACAAATCATTATGGGTTTTTGGCTCCTTCTCATGTTAGCTTCATAGTAATTCTTATTTTAGATCTACTTCAGATGTGCCTTTAGACCTTTTCTCAGTTTTTTGAAATTTTGCTCTTTCAAAGTATTTTTAAACATGTTTGTGTAATTGGTTAAATGACAGCCAAATAGTACAAAGTAATTCTATATTGAGGTCAGAGAAAGTGCAGAATGATATTCTCTGTCAATAATTCCATGGCACCAGTCCAAAGTATTTTATAAACAGGGACCTGTATCAATCTTAGGAAATGGACGGAGGGACAAGGCACCAAAAGTTGCTGGAGTAAGACTCGAAATTGACCTTTCCCCTTTCCTATGGAGGCAGCTACCATATTAATATATTTTCAATTCATCGGTTTTGCTTTGGTGTTTATGATTTAGAATGGATGCATTAAAAAGCGTGTTAACAGCACCTTCCAATTATTTCTGCAGGTGTGATGTGTCACTGAGAGTTTTTCTTTCTGCCTTCAAACACTTTGATCGCTTCCTGTGAGGTGGAGTTGCCTTAGCTACCACATTTCACACTTTTGTTTTATTTATTTCATAGTATGATTTTCCTTTGTAGAATTTATCACAGGAATATAAGATTATGTGTCAACTCTTTGCTATGCAGCTAGACTGTAAGCTCCAGAAAACAGTGGTATATGGTTTGCTCATTCTGTTATCAGTTATTATTGACTAAAAAAATGAATACATTACTTATCCATTAGATTTTCTACTGGTTTTACCAACCCCCCTCCTCCACGTAATTTGGAGAAGATATGAAGAAAACTGGCAAATTGTTTGTGTGACTTTTGTGCTACCATTGTTGGGCTCTGATTCTATAAACCAGAAGCACTTCAGTCAATTTCAGTATGAGTTGCCGTGGTTGATAAGCAACTGCTTCATTAAAGCAGAATGACTGAGCGCAGATGAGAGGTTAACTTGAAATTATAGGGAAGAAAATCACTCAGCTATGTGCTATGGAATCTGATGAGCAGATGAGAAATGAGCTTACACCCAGCCATTTGCTCTCCCCTTGTTTCTGACTCTCCAGCCTCCTTTTGATATTTCTCTCCTCATTCCTCAAGTTGTTAGGTCAGCTTATCTTAGATCGAAACCAAGGAGGCATAGGTCCTTAACAGGCAGCCTGTTCTGCAACGAGACTAACTTGCATTAGTCTCTCTTTGGCGCCCCGACAAAATGCTTGACGAAAGCAACTTTAAGACGGGAGAACTTTATTTTGGTCCATGGTTCAGAGATTTTTAGTCCATGGTTGGATACCTGGGGGTGGGGGAAGCAGGCAGAACTTCCTAGTGACGAGCATGTGTGCAAGCAAATCTGCGTACATCATGGCATCCAGGAAGGAGAGAGGGGCACAGAAAGGACCCAGGGGCAAGATACACCCTTCGAATGTATATATCCTTTGAGATTATAGTTTAATTAGAACATTTTCCCCTTCACTGCTGCCCTTCAAACCCTCTCATATACTCCTCCCCGCTCAGCTTCAAACTCATGGCTTTTTTTTTTTTTTTTTTGACTAATTGCTATTGCGTGCATGTATATGTATTTATATTCTTATGGATTCTTAAATAGGTGGTTAGTCAGTATAGTGCTACCTGTATGTATATTTTTAGGACTGAGCATTTGGCAGTGAACAACCAGTTGGTGTGCTCTGCCTCGAGGAAGGCCACCTCTCCCACTCTCCAGCTTTCCTCAGCTGCCTATAACTCTTTATGTAGGGTTAAGGCCTCACAGGCTTTCCTGTGTCTCCTTTGGCATGCTCTTTGGTGCCATCCAAATGTTTAGCTAACATTTGGGCTGTTATTTTGGTCAGAGTTTACGGGAATAGCTTCTGCTAGTACTAGGAATTTTATAGAAAATTCCCTGATTCCCTGGTTCTCATAATCATTTCACCGCCTCATCCACAATGTTCCCTGAGCCTTAACTACAGGAGTGTTTTGTAGGTGTAGCATTTGGGACTGAGCTTTACCTTTGGATTGGTTGTGGTTTGCTGTGTTTTGTCTGTTGCAAGGTGAGGTTTCCTTGATGACGGGTGAACTCTGTACTTATCTGTGAGTGTAAAGGCCGGTGTTTATAAATTGTTGTTAAGGATTATGGCGGTTTAGTAAATTAGTGCAATAATTAACACTGAGTATTTGGCTAGGTTTCTTGTGCCAGGCATGGTTTCTCTCTCGTTGAGCAGGTCTTACATCCAATTAGGGAGCTGTTGTTTGCCATTAAGGTAGGCACATTTCTGCTTGTGCCTTTAGGGCTGTAGTGTCATTGATGTGATTCATCAGAGCTGCATAGGGCTGTTGATTGCCTCCCTCCCTTGGAAGCTTGTGGGGGGTTTTGGGTCAGACCCAGCTCAGAGATTTCTGGGCTCTGGTTCTGAAATGCACGGTGTCTTCAGCAATAGAGATTTACCTTCTAGGGGTTAGCCAAGAGCAACAGCAATACGCTGTATGTTTCGGGAGTCTCTTAGCCAGCTTTGAGAACGGCTCAAAAGAGAGCTTCTCCTGTCTGGGATGGAGGTTTTGTTAAGTGGTCTTTGACTGTTGGAGGTAACACTCTCAGCCTGATAAGAAATGAGCATTAAAATCATATATGTATATTTATGCACAGAATTACGTGTATTGTAGAGTTTTTTGGTAATTAATAGTTAATTAATCTCTGTGGCCTTTTCAAAGACCCTTATTATTTTACCGATATCCCCCTTTCTCCTGTATTTATTTCCCTCCCCCTTCCTTAAAGACCTCTCCTTTGCCAATTTCCCCTATCATATCATCTGTATCCTCCTATCCTCCTCCCACCTTTTTCTGCATTTACCTCTCTCACTCTCCTTAACTAACCCTTCCTTTTTCCATTTCCTCTTTCAGCTCACTTGTACCCTGCTATTCCCCTTTCTACTAGTCCCAACTCCCTTCATCCTGGCAATGGTCCCATTTTACTTTTCTGGTTTCTATAGTTACTACAGGCTAGGTACTCATATGTGAGGATTTGGAGCTAGACGCTTTCACTAAGAGAGAACATGCAATGTTTGTTGATCTGGTCCGAGTTCACTCACTCCATATGATCTTTTCTAGTTTTCATCTCTTTATCTGCAAAGTTCTTGATTTAATTTTTCTTTACAAATGAATATTATTCATATATATAGTGTATATGTACTATATTTTCATTATTGTTATTGGTTGTAGGACATTTAGGTTCTTTCCATTTCCTAGCAATTTTGAATAGATCAGCAAAGAAAATGATTGACCAAGTATCTGTGGAGTAGGATGCTGAATTATTTGGGCTTGTACCAAGGGTACAACTGGCAACAAGTGCTGAAAAGGATGTGGGGAAATAAGGAACCCTTATTCACTGTTGGTGGGCTTGCAACCTGCTGTAGCCACTATGGAAATCAGTGTAAAGAATTCTCAGAAAGCTAAATCCAGCAATAGTATTTCTTTAGTGACATAATTCCTCCAATCAGGCTCTACCCATTAATAGCTTGTTCATTGCTGTGAACTCATCAATGGATTAATTTATAGATGAACTTAGTACATCGTGAGCCAATCAACTGTCAATAGTTCCACCAGGTGGCAGTCAATCCTTCAACACATGAGGCATTGGTGGGAAGCTTCATATTCAAGCTATTACAGTACCTTGTAGGCGTACCTTGTAGCGACACTAAGTGTAGGTCAGGTCTCTCTCTGTACAGTGACTCAGGTATCCTAGAAGTTGCAATATGAAGTTAACAACAACTACCCAGAAAAGGCAAAATGAGAGTAAAATATTTAAAGTTATTTAATATGTTTAGTAATTACTAAGCTCCTATTACAGTTGACCCTGTATTGATTCAACCAAATGGAAAACACTGAAAAAAAAGTAGGCTTATTGAAAATTTTCAGTAAGTGCTCCATCTTTATCTTTTCCATTATCCCTAAGCATCATAACATGAGAATTATTTGTACAGATACAGTATAGCACTGGGTAATGTAAATAGACTGATTTGCAATATGCAGGGAGAGGACCATATGACATGGGCAAACACTGCAACATTTTACACCAGGGACTCGGGCATCCAAGGCCTTTGCTATCTGTGCTGAACCCTGGAACCAGTCCCCTGTAGATATCAAGAAACAACTATGTGTGTGCATGCCAGACAGTGCCTTAAATACTCACTGTTTTTTTATTATTATTTCCAATTAACTTAATACAGTCCACAGGTAAAAGGAAAAAAAAATACATGTAACTCTGGATACATCATGAGCTTCGGTTGGTCTGAAACTCACTATGTAGACCAGGTTGGTTTTGAATTCATAGCAATGCACTTACTTCTGCCATCCCAGTGCTAGGATTAAAAGCATGGTCTGTAACTCATTTTCTCCTCCTTCTCCTCCTCCTCCTCTTTCTCCTCCACCTCCTCCCCACCTGTCCTCTGCCTCCTACTTCAAGCCAAATTATGCAGTTATAGGTAGAATAATCGTGCTCCTTTAGGACTCTCTTGTTCCTTATGACACTGCTTAAAGTCCAGTTCATCATGTACCTGGGGCTCAACCATCCTCCCTTGCTCTGTCTCTGGTGGAATGCAGCCACAATGGAAATTACAGCTACTTTACACACACCTCCCTTTCTAGGAACATATGGGCTAATCTCTGCCATTGGAATTATGACGATGGCAGTATTTTGTGATTTTTTTTTGTTTATAAATACGAGAACATATGTTCATGTTTACATAATAGGAGTGTGTGGAGGTCAGGGGTGAACCTTGACTATCCTGCGTTAGGGGCCTTTTTAGCTTTTGAAACAGGGTCTCTCACTAGGACCTGGAGTTTAGGATAGCTTGCCAGCAAGTCCAAGGATTGCCTGTCTCTAGCTCCCCAGGGCTGAGATTACACGTGTGTTCCGTGACGTAGGCAGCCTATGTAGCTTCTGGAGATCAGACTTGTGTCCTCATGCTTACACGGCAAGTTCGCTCCTAACCATCTATGTCCCCAGCCCATGTTTTGTGATTTTTGATTTTCAATAATATTTTTGTCTAGTCTTAAGGCAGAAAGGAGAACTGCCCTTTCTGAGCGAGAGCCACGCATAAAGCAGCCAGTTTCTCCTGGACATTTCTCAGCTTTTACTACTAATGCAAGATGCTCATTTGGGAGTATTTATGGTAGTTTGATTGTTGTTTTGATCTTGTCCCTCCTCTGTGTGTGTGTGTGTGTGTGTGTGTGTGTGTTTTCTTGCCTGTGTTGAGAATAAAGCATTAAGGAAAGAGGCAATGTTAGGTAGGCGGAGAAAACAAGTTCACAATTGTCAATATATTTACCTAGAGCGTCATCGGTCTCACAAGGTCTGTGTTTACAGAGCGTTCGTAAATACTCTCTTAGACTGTCATAAGGGATAGAAGAGGATCAGTCAGTGGTAAAGAGTGCTTGGCACTCTTCTAGAAGACCCCAAATTCACTTTCCAACACCTACCTCAGGCTACTTACAACTATGTTAACTCCTAACTTCAGCTTCAGAGGATCCAGAAACCTTTTCTGTCACCTGAAGGAACTGTACTTACACTCATGTGCACAGTCCACATTCACACACATACACAGAATTGTGTGTGTGTGTATATATATATATATATATATATATATATATATATATATATATATATTATATATATATATATAAAACATAAACCTTTAAAAATGTTCATAAGGCAAACAGTCTTCATAATCTTGAGATATTTGTAATACAAATGTTTTGACTTCTCAATGAAAAGGAAGGGTGATTTGGGGCATGTAATTTATGGAGGCTTTATAAAAGCAAGCTTATATGGGCTCAGTTCCCTAAAGTCATATTATTTCTCAGCAGCTTTTATTTACATGCAAATGAGTCCAGTCGCCTCTGGTTGGTAGCATGGGACATTCTACCACTGGGAAGGAAGAACTCATCACAAAGCGCTAATGCTTATCCAATCAAACAGCAGCATCGAAAGAGAGAGCTAAAACTATTAATGAGGAGTAGACTGTAATGGGTTAGTAGTACTGTACTTTGATTCTTTTTTCCCCTTAGTACGGGAATGGGTTAACCAGAGAAATATGTGAGTTAGGATACAGAAGACCTAGACAACATAATTAAGATGGTAGGTCCCACCTGCCTCCTTATATCCATCTGCAGCTCAGAACACTCTGTAAACAGGAAAGACTCCTTCGTAACAGGTGGAGCATTTCCAGAAGTGCAATTATACCACATACGAAGAGTGGCTCCAAACACTTTCAAAACCATGGACAGCCATTCTAAGAATGCAACATCATGACATTAATTACCAAACTGGAAAGCAACTATTTCTGCCACCTGTATTCCTTTAGTCCACATCTGGGTTAAAAAATGAAGTCAAAACTGAAATTGTAGAACATCTAGAAAATTGAAGTGATAAGGATGTCACACATTAGACTCTGAGGGATAGAATTATATGTGTGCTTTCTAAGTAAAGGTGGGACTTTACATATTCACTGTAACAGCATAGAAGAGAAAGGTGTCCCTGCATCCTCTATGAAATTATGGAAACAAGACACTACTGTTTCCTAAGTAAAAGAAAAGGAGAGCATGAGGAGAAATAAATCCAGCAGTTGGTAAAGTTGTGAATAGGAAAGTGAAGGAACTAATGAACCCAAGAACTATTATAAATAAGCACATTAAAATAAACAACTAACCTGCTACAGATACGCAATAAAACCACTTGCAATCATTTTTTTTGATCTATAAAAGATTGTCCTTTAGGAGCGACGGGCAGGTTCTCTCTGCTGAGTGTCATTTGCTGTTTCTTTTCGTTCTTCCCTCGCTTGGCATTGGTTTTCTTTCAAACAGAAGTCTCCACTTCCTTTGGGATTGATGACACTGGCTCTCTGTCTACCTCAGGATGAGCCTCAGTTGCTGGAGCATCAGCCGCTATGTCTCTGCACTCTTTTTGTTTTTCTCTGGTCCTCTACATTGATGGTGACATAGCAGGAAGACCCTGGACGTGGGCCTCTGCTGCCTGAATTTGAGCTGCACTTCTGTTGCTACCTTCAGGAGGAGATGTACAGTTTCTTCTGCAAAACAAGGAGAGTGGATTGGTACCCACAACCTCGTCATCAGATAGAGGGCACCGTGATCTCAGATATTTTTGGACAATTTGCCAAAAATTGCTACTTAAAATGTCAGCGGTGAACTTTTTCTTGCTAATTTGTATGAAAAAATATATATTTTTTAATTTGGTCCAAAGTGTCCACTGATAGTGAATTCAATAAGAACTGAGCCAAACTTTCCTTTTCCAAGCCAGGCCATGTATAAGCATTTTCCCTTATTAAATCCTAACTTATTCTATGTCCTGCCACCCAAGTTCAAAAGAACAAAAGTTGTTCGAAATGGCCATCCATTTGGACTGTGTGGGTTTATTTGGAATTACTTGGTTCTGTTATTAAAAAAAAAAGTTTAAATCAACAGCTACAAGCATGTTCTAGTCCACGTCTGTGAAAAGGCGAAGTCTTTCATGGACCAGGCGAGTTTTACAGATCTTGATTTACAAAGGAATTGGCTCTTTATGAGAACAGACAGCATACACGGAAGCACATAGCAGCTCTTTCCTCCTAGATCATCTGATTACTTGGATCCTTTTCAGCCTGCATGGCATGGCAACCTGCACCCGTGTTCTGTTATTACGACTGATGCAAATCGCTTTCCACTGAACGCAGGTCAGAACCAGGAGAGAATGCTAGCTACAGTCTGCAAGGCATCACCTTTTGTGAGTCCTTAATGAGGGCTCGTGAAAAGAAAGCCTGGCAAAGAAAAGGGAATTCAATATGCATTTGGAGAGTGAGGCAGTAGATAGAGGATAGAGGAGAGTTCACTTACATGAGAAAGGAAATTAGAAAACTCATTCAAACTTATGTGCTAAAGCATTTCTTTCCTGTTCTTTCTGACCGGAGAGCGTCAGGGTGTGAGTAATGACCGAGGCTATGGAGCAAGGTGGGAATATTGCATTTCCCCTTCTCTTTTATTCTTTATGTAAGTACCGTCATATGCCTCCTTAGTGAGAATGGTCAAGTGGTAGGAGACTCTTTCCAGATCAGTAACATCTCTGGGATTGTTGTTATTGATTTTTCCTCAGGAGTGACACAATTTAAGTGACTCTTGACAGAAATTTTCTTCTTGATGATAGCTGACTTCTGATTGCCTGGATATCTCTCAGCCACTGACAGGAGGGAAAAGGGTGCCTGGAAAGGACAGCTCAGAGGAGATCCAGTCATCTTGCCAGCTTTCTGTGTGTAGAATGCCCCATGCTGTCTCCCTAAGAGCCTGGACAGTAGCAAGTATGAAGAAGAGACGACTTGAGTGCTTGATTCAATTAGCTTTTCAATTTTGGTAGTTTCTGATATGTCCATACCAGGAAATGACATCACCATCTAATCACCATCACTAAACTTCAGAATGAGCCTGTACATTCTCCAAGACGTGTAGACCAATAGCTAGAGTAGTAGTTTTAGTCTCTTAAGAATTTGCCTTCAGGTCACTAAACAGTGTCCAATAGATCTTGCTTCATTCTACTCAATTTTTAATCTAACTTTAGTGACACCCAGGCTTAAAAAATAAACATGAAGATATTGATTCAGATGTCTGGGTGTTATGCAAAGTGGGGTGTGTAGATTGCAGGGCTGGATAACAAACTCAGAAGCCTGAGACTTCTTAGTTAGACTTTTTAAAGTGGATAAAATTATGGGGAAGTTAGAAATCAGCTGTGGGGCACATGAGCCATGTGATGGGGGAGCCAGCCGGGAGCAAGAGTAAGGCAGAGAAGTGCCCAAACCCCCAACACCTCATCTTAAGATCTGCAGGACTAATGACAGATCCCTCCCTGTTCTGGGCCTGCATAGCCCAGTACATGTAGCCTTTCGACCCTCGCCGCTGTCACCCTTGAAGTAGTAATGTAGCCTGATGGCCAGATTTCAGGTTAAATCTTTCTATTTCTTTATAAGGACATGTCCAGCTAGCACCTGGAATTGCTCACTATGCAAACAAGGCATCGCCAGCACCTCAGCCCTTGACAACAATGGATGTACACTCACCCTGAAAACCCCTACTCACTTTCCCAAGGTTTATATAGCCTAGGACTTATGCCTCTGTCCACCTCCAATAAAAGAGAGTTGTTTTGCTAAAAGCCATTTTGGAGAAGGCTTTCTCCATAGCCACTCACTGTGGGAGTGAGATTTTGCTAACCCACCAGCCTGGCTCAGCTTCATTCCTTCCAGCCTGGTGTCCAACAGTAGCTGGACATACGGAGGGCAAAAGTGAAGCCAGTAACCCAACAATCATCTTTGCTTTCTTCTTCTTCCTCCTCCTCTTCTTTTTCTTCTTCCTCTTCCTTTTCTTCCTCTTCTTCCTCTTCCTCTTCTTCTTCTTCTGGACAAGACCATAAAAACATTTCTTTTGTTTTTCCCATTAAAAAAAAATTCACTTTACATCCCGATTGTAGGCCCCTCCCTCATCACCTACTTCCGGCGCCCCCCCAACCTCCCTCTTTCTTCCCTCTTTCCCCCACTCCACTTCTCTTTAGAAATGGGGAACCCCCTCACCCACCAACCTATCCCTGCACATCAAGTCACATCAGGACTGCACATCTTTTTCCGGGAAGGGCAGCTTTGCCAGAGGAAAGTGATCCAAAAGCAGACAACAGAGTCCATATCAAAGACAGTCCCTGCTTCCCCTACTAAGGAACTCACATGAAGACTAAGCTGCCCAGCGGCTACATATGTGTAGAGGAGCTAAGTCCAGTCCATGGTCCTTGGTTGGTGCTTCAGTCTCCATATGTGCCCCTTTGCCACCTACAGGTTAGTTGACTCTGTTGGTCTTCTCGTGGAGTTCTTGTCCCATCTTGGTCCTTCCCCCCACATTTAAACAAGGCTACCCACATTCTGCCTGATGTTTGGCTGTGAGTCTCAGCATCTGTTTCCATGCACTGATGGGTGGAGCCTCTCAGAGGACAGCTATGCTAGGCTCCCATTTGCAAGCATAACAGACTAGTGTTAATCATGTCACGGTTGGCTCTCTTCCATGGGGTGGGTCTCAGATTGGTCCAGGCATTGGGTGGACATTTCCTCAATCTCTGCTCTAACTGTATCCCTGCACATCTTGTAGGCTGGATAAAATTTGGTTCAAAGTTATGTGGGAGGTTTGGTGTTTCCCTCCCTCCACTAGAAGTCCTTTCTGGTTACCAGGTGGCTTCTTCAGTCTTCATGACCCTCACTATTGGGAGTCTTAGATAGAGTTACTGCCATATCCTCCCAGGAGCCTACCCTGTTGTAGGTCTCCAGCTTGACTCAGTGATGCCCTTCCCCTCAGTTTCTCTTCTTCTGTTCTCTGACTTTCTGCCCACACTCTCCCCATATCTGATTCCTCCCACTCCCTCTCTTACCCTGTTCCCTCTCTTCATCTACTTCTGCTGTCTATTCTATTTCCCATTTTGAGTGAGATTCAAGCATTATCTACCTCGGGCCCTCCTCGTTGATTAGCATTTGAGGTCTGTGAATTGTAATATAGTTATTCTGTAGTATATGGCTAATATCTGCTGATAAGTGAATATATACCATGTGTGTCTTTCTGAGTCTGGGTTAGCTCACCCAGGTTGAATTTTTTCTAGTTCCAGCTATGATTTCCTTGTCTGTAACAGCTGAGTAGTATTCAATTGTGTACATGTACCACTTTTTCTTTACCAATTCTTCAGTTGAGGGACATCTGGGCTGTTTTCTAACTGTTATGAATAAAGATGCTATGATAACAGTTGAGCAAATGCCCTTCTTGTTTGGTGGATTATCTTTTGGAAATATGTCCAAGAGTAGTATAGTTGGGTCTCAAGGTAGAGCTATTCCCATTTTTCTGAGATTTCCAAAGTGGTTGATTGATTTCCAAAGTGGTTGTACAAGTTTGCACTACTACCAGCAATGGAGGAATGTTTTCTTTATTCCATATCCTTGCCAGCATATGCTGTCACTTGAGTTTTTGATCTTAGCCATTCTGATGGGAGTAAGATAGAATCTCAGAGTTGTTTTGATTTTGGAAGTATTACCATCCCTGATTTCCAGTTGTACTACAAAACAATAGTAATAAAAATGCATTTTATTGACATAAAAGAGACAGGTTGATCAATGGAATCAAATTGAAGACCCTGAAATAAACCCGCACACCTATGGACACTTGTTTTTTTTTGACAAAGAAGCCAAAACCATACCGTGGAAAAAGGAAGCATCTTCAACAAATGGTGCTGGTCTAACTGGATGTCTGCATGTAGAAAAATGCAAATAAATCCAAATTTATCACCTTTCATCGAACTCAAATCCAAGTGGATCAAAGACTTCAACGTAAAACCAGACACTAAATCTATTAGAAGAAAAAGAGGACTGTCCTTGAACTCATTGTCACAGGAAACAACCTCTTTTGTAACAGAACACCAACAACTCAGCCTTGAAGATAACAATTAATAAATGGGACCTCATGAAACTGAAAAGTTTCTTTATGGCAAAGGACGTTGTCAATAGAACAAAACAGTAGCCCACAGACTGTAAAAAGATCTTCACCAACCCTATATCCAACAAAGGGCTAATATACAAAATATATAAAGAACTCAAGAAATTAAATACAGACAAACCAAATAATCTAATTTAAAAATGGGGTACAGAGCAAAACAAGTAATTCCTAACAGAAGAATCTCTAATGCTATGAAGCACTTAAAGAAATGCTCAACGTCCTTAGTCAAAAGGCATTTATTTTTACCATCTATTTCCAAAGAGAGCCCGACAGCCCAGAAACAAAGAAAACAGAGTTAAGATGTAGATGAAGCAGATCTCTAGAGAGAAGAAATCATACCAAAATATATACAAGGCAGTTAAATTCCAAGCTGAGTTATCATCGAAAGCCAACAATAACATGGCAGCTATAAGGATAATAATCATGGTTTCCAGAGTGGCTTTCATATACAGCTTCTAGTTTTAGTGACAGCTTCACAATGAACAGTAACAGAAAAGAGAACTGATTTGAGAAGACCCACAGACACACAGATGAGAGAGCCGTGATTTTAATGCAGAACTTCAAATGCAAAGCAGAACTAGACCACTGGTGCTGGGCCAGCCTGCTTCCTGGTGTTCTTTCTCTGCATCCTAGCCTGCTGTGATGTGAACAGCCTCTGCCACATGTCCTCTGCCACACACTGAGCTCTTGTGCTCTGCCTTTCCCTGTCCTGATGTCCTAACATCCTCTACAACCATTTGTTAAGACATTTTCTTCCATCTCATGCTTGCTTCTGTCACATACTGTGGTTAAAGCAAACGAATATAGTATTTTATGAGGAGATTCAGTTGCTCTATACTAAAAGGAGAGTAGCAACCCCCAGTGATCTTTGGAACAAAGGCCTCAGATTCAGGAAGCTGACCTTGGCGCTGGGTACCTGATGCCACCATCCAGATGACACCACAGGATCACATTGTTTTTCAGGAGCTGGGATTATGTTAAATAGGTGTCTGAGGCTCTTGGTGGTGACTCTTTTTTTCTTTTGGACAAAAATATACATAAATGGTAAGTATATTTGTAGCCATAAGAGTCTCTGCTCTGTAATAACCGTGTTAATGCTCTCATAAAAAGATATGGGGCAAGAGCAAAGTGACAGAAAGGCTGATTAGCATTTTATGACAGAATTAAGCTGCATGACAAATAACTCGCTGGTTTTATAGCCCAGCAAATTCTATTTTCAAATGCCAGAGGTGCCAAGGTATTTTTGTTCGTCTATTTGTTTTTTATATTTAACCATGAAGGTGCCCAGAACAATTTGTAGAAGAGTGAAAGACAAGTGCAATAGCAAATATCATGGCTAACACTAAGGTTTATTAATACCATAATCAACTTACTCAAAAAATTCAGTAAATTTATTCTTTTTGGGAGGAAAGGTCACAAAGGTCCTAACTATGGGAGGATTTTACAGTGAATTCAGTTTTGCAATTAGTTGTCCTCAACTTTAGAGAATGCTCATTGAGGCTTCTAATTCTGTGAGTGTAAAAGGGGAAATGACCATTTTTTTTTCAAGATACCAGACTATTATTACCAACTTCCTTTCTGTTTGCAGTTTTGTTATGGGTGGAGAATGGGAACAGGAAAAAAGAGGCAGGGGAGACACCTTGTGTGATTCAGCAAAATAAGTTATAGTTTCTGAGAATGGATTCAATAGTTTACCTCATCTTCAGATACATGTGGCCTTAATTGCTGGTGGTAGATAAGGGCATTGATTCTCAAATACTCATAGAAAGGTATCATATTAATATATCAATGTTTAAAACATGAAAAGGGATGAGAAAACCCACTTATGATTTCATTATTTGATCCTCCCCACAGACACAAATAATACATAATGCCACGTATTTAAATAAATATGGTGCAAATTTTACATCTCCACTGTAATTAGTCAATACATCTGACAGCTTTTGGGTGCTCAGCTTTATCTAGCACCACCATGAGAGGTAGCTGGAGATATGAAAAGAGTTCATTCCATCTGGGAATTTAATATGACCCAGTGAAACAATGAGCAATGCAGGGTGATACAAGAAAGCACTAGATGATGTAGATGAAAGTGATATGATCACCATAATCTTGATTGTATCTGTAATTCAGATAGCTATGCTCCAATTGCTGACAAATAGGTCCCGGATTAGAGTCTAGAGATGTTTGTGTGAGAATGGATTGAAAATCAGGAGATATTAGTCTTGCTAGTTTTTTGCATAAACTATTGATAGGTAAGATATTGAACATACCTACATGTCATGCATCATCTATCATTCTATCTATGTATTTATGTATTATCTACACATCTACAAGCATATTTATCCACCTACCTACCTACCTACCTACCTATCATCATTTCTCATATTAAAGAAAGAAGATAGGACCAAGTGATTGCCAAAGATCTTTCCTCTTCTGTTATTTTAAGAGCTTAGATTTTGATTACTATCCCTACTGGGAGGATATTAGTTCTTTCTGCAAAGTATGGAAGGTGGAGACACTTGTAAAGTACTTCTCTTAGTCAAAAGTGTATGTTAGTCTTCCCTGGTATTACGATAAAGTGTTCTAAGGGACTGCAGAGCTTGGCCTGGGTAAGGATAAGACTGGAATAGCTATTTACTGTAGGGAATGCAAGGGTGATGGATATGAAGACATCATCCCAGAGAGATCGAAAAATGGGAAGACGTAACTTCTGGCGTACCGATCATACTCCAGAGTACACCTCATATGCAAGAGCAGTTGACCAACACAAATTAGACTCAGTGGTGGAGAGAGAGAGGCAGAGGCTGGTGGGGAGGTAAGGTGGTTTTGGAAGATTTTGGGAGGGTGGTGGATACAATGAAAATTCTTTGTATGAAATTCTCAAAAAGTTAATGCAGTATTTAGAAATAAAAACAAAAAAGCATTTTCTTCCTCAAAATATCTTCTAGAATTGACTTATTTTTCATGTTACTATTGTGAAATAAGTGAACATGTAACCAAACCCACAAAAAAAATATTAAGGGAGTCTAGGAGCCTGGTCAGTTAAAGTACTGGTTTTCTAGGGCTAGACAGAGATGGAAACTAAATAAAGGGAAAATGGGCAGGAATCGGAGATAGCAGAACTTGGCAGAAGGTCAGAAAGCAGAATCTGAAGGGATGATTTGGCCTTAGAAGGTAACTTCAGGGAAAGAAAGAACATTTTAATTTGTAGGGGAGATGGCTCAGACTGTACGAAGGTCAATGGTGTGCAGTCATCTTCATGTGTCTCTTCACATGGACTAGGTTTTTTGTCTGAGAGTTTAATGTTTTTCCGTGAGCAAAGACGGTTCTTTGCAGTAGGAGTTGGTTAGGGATAAAGATTCCTGTGCCTCATTTAGTTGCGAATATTTCTCCCTTCCCTGATTGAAGTTGTCTTTTATGGAGTCCAGTTTGTTCCTGTTCCTCGAGGAGTGACTTTCTATAGTGTGTGATCTCTGACCTTGCTACCCTACTTCATGGTGACTCCAACAGCTACCTTTTTCAGGACTTAAAATTTTAACACCTTCTACCGCATGGTTTAAATATACCCTCTCAACATTAGCGACTATTTAATCTGCTGAAGCTACCTTGTGAAAATCTATGAAGCCATTTCAAGTAAGTTTCTAGAATGTGAGTGTCTCAGTGGCATGTACCTCACTCTTTTCTTCCTTTTATCTTCTCCAGGAAGTACTCTTTTTTTTCAGCATCAGTAGGTTGGCATCTTAAAGTAAATGCTGAATCCTTATTTTGAACACTTCTCCCATTCATGTTTGTGACACCTCTCCTTGGCGTCTATATTGTAGCCCCTAGTGTCCTAGATGAGATATGAGTGCTCACATATGCTTTCCTCAAACTGCATGGCTTCCAGCCTTCTGCAGCGATACTGTCCTCCTGACCCTTCATTGGTCCATTTATCTCTCTGTGTTTCTTCTTCTCTAAATGGGGATGATAATAATCAGATACGGTTGAACAATTAAGTCTGCCAGCTGCTTAGCATAGTACCTGGTGGATAATAAATTTTAGCTGTGAGAACTCTTATTTATTGTTAAGCCTAGAACTGAACTACTCCCTTGGAACTGTTAATGTCTAATGTCAGGTGGCTATTCTAGGTCAAATTGTGATCCACACTGATCTCCAGTTAATCTTTCTCAGGTGTTCTTATTGAGAACCAATTCTTCTTCATCTTGCACATGGGCAGGGTTTAGTTTAGTTTTTCTCCTGATGTACTGCTATCTCTGAGTTTATATGAAGATTTTTGTTAGGCTCTGATGGGTAGTTCCCTTCAGATAATAGCAATGGCTGATTTTTCCATGCTATACTTTGGGTAAGGCTGGGAGGGAAATATCCAATATAAATGGTGCAAAGTTGTTGGTTATAGGCATATTGGAACTTCTTACCTTTCCCTGAAGAACTTGGGGAGAAGAGGCAGAGCCTGGTGGAGGAGCAGTTTGATTTGAAAGAGCAAATTCTAACAATAGCGGCGAGACTGGGGGAAGAGCTGTTAGGCAGCCTTCCAAACATACCTCACTGCTGATTCCAACAGTTAAGGGGCTCCCTTTGTAGTCCCTCACTGTATTTCTGAGCTCTTTTGACAAAGATAGTGGTGATGCGGCAATTAGAGTCTTGGCTTGTGTGCTAGAACCACCAACTGGCAACCTCCTGAGACCAGATGTAAGTTAGGAAAACAATGCATGGTTCGGGATTCTTGGGAAACGTTTCGCTCCTGTCAAGAGGCAGAACTTGTAAAGTTAATGCAAGTTCTATTCACTGATCTTGCTCAAGGGTGAAACCAAAGTAGGGTAGAAGCTCTTTATATTTTTGACCTGGCTGGGCTTACAGTGGTGCCAGATGGAAATAGTTTCTGAGATGCCTTCAGATCACCCTATATGGAACAACGTTCATTGTTCTATATATTAACAGCTCCCAAGATGCCCAAACACAGTGTGCACTCTAGACACCCATTAATCAGGTTTAAGAAGAGAAATGATCATTTACTCTTCTTCCAGACATTCCATTCTCTAATGTAATCCGAAACAAAGAAGCAGTAGCCTCTTGGCTAGAATGCCACACTGAGATTTCATTTATTCACATTCATCGTTGCCACTCATTTTTGCTCATCATTCACTGGTTCCATCCAGAAAGGTTTTCATTCCTAGTGACTAACTGTGCTTTCTTAAGGTATCTTAGTTTATACATAGTTTGCATTTTCACGTTCAATTCTCACCCCCCTCCAATACATTGATATAGGCGTTGGGTCTTCTTTTCAAAGTTTTCACCATGTGTAGTATTTTTCCACCCATATAATCAGCTTCACCGGTTCTTGTCTCTTTCCCAGATCAAGAGACTGTGAGGACAATGGCAAGAGCTGAGAAGGCCCTTGGAAAATACTTCTTAATTTATAGAGTAATTAGCTGGCAGTATTATTAATTTATTTCCACAGCGAAGAAGTATAAATTTTCACATAAAGTGTAAGAAGGCGACACTCTGCGGATGTTCCCATCTGCCTTCACCCATTAAAATTCACAGTGTATTCATCTCTTTTGCCAAAGTCATAACACCTGCTTCTCATTGCCAGGGCTAGAAGGGGTGAAGATTGTGTGAAGCTGGTGGAAAGAAAGGCTAGGGCAGAATGAGACTGTGCACACAGAGAGGTGACGGGAAACGACCGGGCTCTTCCCTTCCAGACTGAAAAGATTATTCAACCTGACTGGTCTTGACAGCTGGGAGAATAGGAAAAGAACGGGTTCTGTAGTCTAACTGCCTGGGCGGGTGCATCAGTCCAGTTGTCCATCAGCCCCAGGATCTTGGAAAAAGCACCTGTTTCTTTTTGTGCTCTTCCTCCTCTTTTCCATTTGCTGTTTTTTTTTTTTTTTTTTTTTGTAATTTTCTTCAATGTATACGTACTTCACGCATTAGCATATTGCATCTTTAAAGTATGAAATATCTGAGAGGCCAAAAAAAAAATCCATAAGCATGTCATCCATTGCCCAGTTTTAACAGTGTATAATATTGTTTTTACTTATAAAAGACTGCATCCTCCTGCCTGGTCATATTTCCTTTGCTGAAATTGGTGTTTACCACTTTTACAGAGTTTTTTTTTTTTTTTTTTTTAATGTATAGTGTTATTCTGTAAGATTTTAAGCTTTATGTAAATAAAATACGGCAAAATTCTCCTGTAATTTGACATTGCTGCCCAACCTTGTTCTGAAATTCACCATCCGGTATGTAGCTGTCTTTCATTTCATTGTATGCGTAACTCCTAACCAGTCACGGAGCGATCCTTAGGATGTTTCCTGGTAGAGTCTTTTTGGCAAGGCGGTTTAGGCTGTATTTTTGAAAATGAATCCAAGAATATTGTGTAAACGTTTCTCTGGAATATTTACTTAAAAGTAATGCTGCTAGTTTGAAGGTACACACACACACACACACACACACACACACACACACACACTTGTGTAAGTGTTTTGACGAAGATCTTTCCAAAATGGTTATACCAATTGGTTCTGCTACCAAATGTGTAGGAAGATTGCAACCATTGTTTGCCAGTTGATGGTTGGACTTTCAGATCTTCCCAGTTATGCCATTATTTCGACTCTCATTTCTCTCAGTAGTACTCAGTTCCACCCTCTATTCTTCTGTTTACATGTCTTTCGGTTTGACGCTCCTCTGCTCCTCCTAGAAAGAGCAATGTAGTAATCTCTCTCTTTTACTTGTTTTGTAGTGTTGAGACAGGGTCTCATGTGGTCTAGGCTGGGCTCTAACTTCCTATGTAGATGAAGGCAACCTTCCTTCTCTCAAGATCAGAGATTACTAGAACTCAGCACAATGCCTCTGTTGTGTGTGTGTGTTTTAACTTCCCTGTGTAACTCACACAGGTGACTTGTAATTAATGAGATAACTGACTTCACTTCCCTCCTCTTACTTTTGTGCTTTTTTACTGAACCTGTTTTTCCTGTGTTTTTTTTTTTTCTCTTTTTACCGCCTTATGTGGATTGTTATTTTTATTCCTCTTTCCCTTTTCCACTATTTGAAATTCATGCCTTCTGCTTTCATCTCTTAAAGGTTACCCTTAACATTTGAGGATGTGTGTTTGGCTGTGTTCTCTAAAGGCCTCCCGTCTTCTCCCCAGCTCCACACGGAGCTGGAAAATCTTAGTCCTCCCTTTTCCTATTTTAATATGTAAAAATTGTCTGGCTCAGGGTCACTGGGCTTATCATGGTCAGTATTTATTTTGTATCTAATGTCCACCCAGACTGACGGTGATTTGAACAATTTTACTTGGCGATCATGCTCTGTTTCCTAGCCTTTTCTTCTCAGTTGAGAGTCTTTCCTAAGGTTCTGTATTGTTCTCTGGGGTGAGTGTTGCTGGTGGAGGGCCCTCTTCACTTTGCCTTCGATCCCGGAACTTTACAGATATTTCCTTTATGTCTTTCTTAAACCGTTGCTGTTGAGAAATCTACAGTTAGTGATGTTCTTTTCCTGTAGAAATGGTCTGGGTTGTTTTCCTTGATGCTTTTAAAAGCTTCACTTCGGTGCCGTTTGGTGCTTTAAACTGGGTTTTTGTGTGAATTTGTTTTTACTTCTCTGACCATAAACTATTGTTCCGAGTTACAGTTGTCTTCAGTTCTGGGTAGCTATTTGCTGTTCATAGTCACTACGCCAGACATATGTTGAACTGGCTCGTGCTGTCTTCTGTGCTGTCCAGTACTTCACATTTTTCATCTCTTTAGTTCTAAAAGCTTAACTCTCAGTTATTTCCTCACAAATATGTTCATCCTCTTAGCTCTCTCCCTGGTTATGCTTAATCTTTAACTCATTCACTGCGCTTATTCATTTTAAATTTCTTAAAAATTAACTTGTATTGAGAAGGTGAAAATATAGAGAGAGTACTATAACAAATGTATGGGAATGTACTGTCAAGTTCCACAAGTAAAACCTTTACTTCTTTTATGGAGTTTGTTTCACTTAATTCATTAAATTTCTACTCATTGATGTGCTTCTCTGTTATTTATGGTGTTTGCTTCTTTTGATAATGTTCCATTTTTGTTTTTTTTTTTTTTCATAAGTAACTATTTTAAACATTTGTCTTGTGGCTTCTGTGATAGTTCTAACATTAGAATGTCTTAGGGATCTGAGTCTCCTTTTTTTTTAAATATATATCCTGTCTCTTGTTTACTGAAGAGACTGTCCTTTGTTGTTTTAGTATTTTGGGTTGTTAAGTGTTGCCTTTTCCATTCGAATCTTGAGTGGCCTGAGTTGAAAACAGGACTATCTAAACAGTTTTCTTTCCAGGAACTCCAGGTATGGTAAGATGCCAGAAACCACTTTCATATTTTGTAGAGCCTCATAACGGTTGGTTCCTACTCTGCAGGCTCCCAAAGACAATTCCCAGTTGTGGGATCTGGGGGTGAGCTGAGACAATGACAAGTGTCCTCTGGTGTCTTCCTGTTTGAGCAGTTTGACTCTCATGAATCCTGGTTGATGGGAGGTGACTTAATTCTGGAAATAAGACCATACACACTCCATTCTTTGACTGAGATTTATTTCTGTGTCTGTTATCCGTCTGTTAGGCTTACTAAATTTTATCAGATATCTTTTTGAAAATTATTATCCCAAATTTCTTCAATAAAAATAAAGAAATTATCATTGTTCTATGTTTGGAAATTGAATTTTAAGATTTTCTAACTATGAAACAAGATAATACTATCGTTTGACTTAAATTTTCCTACACACTTCTAAGGCTGATTATATATATATATATATATATATATATATTTCCTGTCTGTTCTTTGCTTGATTGCCTGGTCCCATCTGGACATAAACCCCAAGGGATCTGGGTGATAGAAATGAAGAATTTGCTTGCTCTCTGCCCTTACTATAGTGGCCTCAGAGTCCATTTGTTTTTGAGTTCTTGGACGTGTATGTCAGTATAAATATGCTTTGCTCTTAAGCAGATGTTGATATTATTTTAGTTCATATTTTTCTGTGATTTGGGGTGGGAAGAATTAGTTGGTCTTAAGATTTTACAAACAGAACTCTTCCTCCACCTTCCCAAGGTCTCCCTTTTGATTTGAAAGCATCAACCATCATACATGATTTGCAGCTTCTTTTAGGGATCAGAAATAATATATGCAAAGTATCTCTCTATGTCTGGCAATGTCTAACACATGTAGATATTTTACAAAATAGTTGCTACTAATTTTATCTTTGTTAGCACATGAATAAAATATGAAAAGTAAACCATGAAAAATGTTTTGGATTTTATCTATTATGATTAATAATGCACTTTCAGAAATACTCCATAGAGTCAGAATTTGCATTCGGCTCCAAATCATGATTAGATTTCCTAAAAAATATTGTTAAAGGCCTTTTGTTGGCTTAGAATGTCATTGAATTTTATAGGCTTTTTGGTCCTTGATATGGGAGAGGGGACGGCAGAGCAATTATCAAAGAGAAAATTCTTTAGTGACTCTCAAGCAACCACGGCCAAAGACATTTCTTAAGCATGTCTCAAGTCCATGAATACCCCTTCATTTACCTCTTTTTTTTTCTATCCTAGAAACACAGCATCTTACAATTTCATAATGCTTTACTCTCTACAACTCCCTGCTCTACCACCAATCCCATTGATGGGATTACCAAGGGGAACACTGTCTCACATGAGTTGAAACTATTTCTGTAAGAAGGAAACAGTTGTGCAGATAGCTATTCTTTCTAAACTTTGACCTGTTCTTTCTAGGCTGTATATATTGTCTTTCCTATGTAGACTGGCTAATTTCATGAGAGTAGAATCTATAAAGAAACATCAAGACTCTAGCTAATCATCGGTAATTGCCCCGTTTACTATGGCATCTTGAAACGGGTGGAGAACAAGGAGAGAATGGGAAGAGATTATGAGGCCCTGTATTTCCAAAGTTCTTTATTATTGTTCCCAATTACAGTGGTTTGGTGGAGGTGTCTTAGTGTCTTGTAATGTTGGGCAGCAATAGAACCACAATTCCCAGAAGGCAGGTGGTTTCAAGAAGAAATGATCAAGTCTTTACATTGAACTGTGCTCTATGCTGTGATATGAAGTGGTTTGGAATATTCAGTGTGCATACAACTTGTGACCTTTATACTGTATTAGGTCTATCGGGAATGCAGCCTCATCATAACATAGGGTATCTATGTTATTTTCCACTTGCTAGAGTTCCTCACACTGAAAATGTCTTCTTTATATTAAAAAAGAAGCATTTAGTCTTTCCTTCTCCCTTTCTTTTCCAGATCTACCTCTTTATATTCTCTGGATTATGGAGTACTACCAAATATTCAAGTGGCTGTAATTGAATTCTATTGTTGGCAACCTTTAGTGATTAATTGATTGCCTTTTTTTTTTTTTTGAGACAAGGTTTCTCTGTGTAGCCTTGGTTGTCCTGGATTCACTTTGTAGACCAGGCTGGCCTCAAACTCACAGAGATCTGCCTGCCTCTGCCTCCCTGTGTGCTGGCATTACAGGAATATGCTACTGTACCTGGCTCTGGACGTTTATTAAAAGCATTATTTTATTGAATAGTTTTCATAGGAGACAAAACTGGTTGACCTAGGTACTTCAGACAGAACTCAGATAATGCCTAAGTGCGTATCTTTTCTTTCCATCATGAACATTAGTTTAAAAATGAGATGATTCTACTAAAGCAATAGCATTTCTCTTTAGGCAGGTAATATTTTCTATGACTAATAAGACACATAGGATACCTTTTTCTTAACCTTTGGGATTGCTTCTCTGATTTCGTGTCTTGTGTTCTCTGCTCTTCCTGAACATTCCTCCCCCAACATCTCACCTTAAACAGCCCTTTGAGACAGTGAAGCAGAAAGTTAACAGAAGAGAAAATAGCCATCCATGGGTGGCTCTGTGGCTTGAGTAGGTTTCAGTGGCATCTTGAATTTGGGGGCTGATTCCAGCTCCTTAACTTAGAAAACAAAGACAAAACAAGGGAGTTGAATTCTTCACAATCAAAACACTACAGATTTCAGACAATAAGAAATTATAAACATTTTGCTCTCAAATTTGCTTTGATTACCTTGTTCCAATGGTGATACAGAGTGTTGCTGCTAGAGTCCATAGATTTCCCAAGTGCCTGCTGCCGTTGGGCTCCATGAAGACTGGCATGTTCTCTCCCTCATGGCTGATGTAGCCAAGGGGAATATTTAAAAAGACAAGAGTATTGATCTATAGGTCTTAATACTGAGGCGCGGATCAAACTGCAATAAGTTTCCTCACTGCCGAGGGCGTGGTTTAAATCATTTGGACTGACAATTTAGAAGAAAATTATGAGATTCATTTATAAAATCTTCACTCTAAGACTTTCTTCATGTCTAGTGTCTGGGAAGCTTCCCCTGTATGCCAACGCCTACTGGATTAAAAAAAAAATATCTTTTAGGTTTATTTCTTTTATTTTACGTGTATGGAAATTTTGCCTCTGTGGATATATGTATACCAAATGCATACCTGGCACTGGTAGAGGTAAGAAGATGAGATTCAATCCCCTGGAACTGGAGTTATGGACAGTTGTGTTTCACCATGAGGTTGTTGGGAACTGGAACTGAAGTGTTCTACAAGGGCGCTAAGTCCTCTTAACCTCTCAGATATCTCTCCAACATCCTACATACCAGATTTTTTAATTAAAAATTTTAATTTTGTGGAGGGGAATTTCATACATGAATGATTTACATTATTTCTACCCCTTCCTCTCTTTCCTCTGACTTCACCTGTGTCCCACGATTCCCTCTTAAATTCTTTCTTTGATAAAACAGGATCAGATGAATGGGGAGGAGGTCCCCCCTATCAGTGGACTTGGCAAGGGGCACGGTGGAGATGAGGGAGGGAGGGAGGGACTGGGAGGGAATGAGGGAATGGGACACGGCTGGAATACAGAGTTAATAAAATGTAACTGATAAGAAAAAAATAAAATTAAAAAAAAATTGTTCTTTCTCTCTCTCTCTCTCTCTTTAGTGTTTTCAAGACAGGGTTTCTCTGTGTAGCCTTGGCTGTCCTAGATCTTACTCTGTAGATCAGGCTGGCTTTGAACTCACAGTGATCCGCCTGCCTCTGCCTCCCAGAGTGCTGGGATTACAGGTGTGTGCCACTACACCTGGCATCTGTCTCAAATTCTTTTCACTAGTGTGTGTGTGTGTGTGTGTGTGCATACATATGCATACATAAATACAACATGCTGAATTAATTTAGTGTTGCTTATCTGTGTATCTATTTAGATTTGACAACTTGGGATTGGATAACCTGCCAGGTGGCAAAACTCCCTGAAGACAACTAATTCTCCCTCTCTCAGAAGCGATTAATTGCCTTGAGATCTTCATGTAAGAGTGGTGTCTTGTAAGATTTCCCCCATCCACACTGCCATTTCAATGGATACTGTCATTGTGTTGGTCTTGTTTAGGCAGCCATATTATTGAGATTTCATGGGAGATGTCCTGGCCCCTGCCTTCCACTCATTTTAGACCCTTTCTTCCCCGGTGTTCCCTGATCCTTAAGTTGTATTGCAGAAGTATCAGCTGAGGTTGGGCACTATTACCTCACTAGCCATACCGAGGCAGCATAACTTCTTTTTAACTGTCTTTCTTCATGTATGTATGTATGTATGTATGTATGTATGTATGTATGTATGTATGTATTTATGTATTTATCTGTGTGTATGTATGTATACATATTTAAGTAAAATAAATTCATCTTTTTTTCAATTATCTTTCCATTTTATCCCTCTTTTCCTCTTCTTTTTCTAATCCTCCAACCCCCTCCCCCCATCCTCAACAATTGTCTCTTTTTAGTTTCTTGGATTTCATGGTAACACAGAAATCAACTCCAGGTAAATGAAAGGACTTAATGTGAAATAGAGAAGCTGCTGGAAGAAAACATGAAGAGTACATACACATCATGTTGTAGGTATAGGAAAGGGCTTTCTGAGTAAGCCTTTGTTCTCTCTGGAATCAGGGCCAAGACTCGAGAAGGGGATCTCATAACACTTAAAAAAAGCTTCAATAAAGTAAAGGAAACAATCAACTCTGTGAAGAGGAAGCCTGCAGAGTGGAGCAAGTCCTTGGCAGCTATACATCTGTTAGGGGATAAATATCCAAAATTTAGAGGGAACTCAAAAACAAAGAGTCAGGAAAACAAATGACCCAATTAACAAATGGGCTATGGAGCTGAACAGAGAGCTTTCACAGGAAGAGATAAAAAAAGGGGGCCGAGAAATATTTTCAAATGAATTCAACATCCTTAGCAATTAGAGAAATAGAGACTAAAACTCCTTAGAGATTTCACTTTACCCCAGTCAGAATGGCTAAGATAAACAAAACCATTGAGAACACATGCTGGTGAAGGTATGGATAAAAGGGACACTCATTCACTGTTTGCGTTTGCAGACTGCTGCAGCCACTATGGGGAGGGGCATGTGTGGAGAAGGGGGAGAGAGGATGGGATTGGGAGGGGAGGAAGGAGGGGGCTACAAAGTGAATAAAGTGTGATTAATAAAAATTAAAAAAAAAAAAGAAAATCAGTAGGGAGAATTCTCAAACAGCTAAAAGTAAATTTCCAGTTTGGCTCATCTCTGCTACTCCTTGGTGTATATCCAATAAATTCGATATCTTAATATATTCTATATACACACATACACATACATACATATATATTTACTATATAGTAACTATACAAATATTTGCTCAGTCATGTTCATTGTTGCTCCATTTGGGAACGTAAACAACCCAAATGACCTTCAGCTGATGTATGAATAATGAAAAGGTTGCACACATACACAATGTGTATACACAGTATACACAATACCATTCCATTATAAAGAAAAGTAAAACCATGACATTTCCAGGCAAACAGATGGAACCAAAAAAATATATTGAGTCAGGTCACCTAGACCCAGAAATTCAAATCCCACATGTTCTCTCCTTTTCATGGGCTGAATCTTCAAATGTCAATATAACCTACCCAGTTTTGTTTTTTCCTGTGGAATTTGAAACAGCCATTATTCATAATGGTGAGCTTAAAGAGAACATAGGATTAAGGGACTCCTAATTGTTCACCTAACACCTAACCACAGACTAGGAGACAATACCTCTGAGTTCTATTCCTGCATGTGCCTGGATTCTGAATTTTCACTGGGTTTTAGTGAACTGGCTAAAGGGGTGAGAATACCACCCCATTTGCAGAATTGTTAGGGTTAAATGGATACATAGATATGAAATGCTTAGAAGCCAGAATATGGCAGAAGCTCAAATGTTAGTCCACTTTTAATTGGTATGACTTATGATTACTCGTATTGGTTCAGCATCAGAAGACGCCCTGTTCTCCAGATAGGAAAGATGCTTTCTTTCCATGTCCTCAATTATGTTGGGCCAAACTTCATTTTCTAAATATTTCCTCATTAGAAACTTTTGACATGAGTTGCTTCCACTTGTCATTTAGATTTTTGGGTAATCATACATGCTATTTAGAAAGAACAATTTTTTTTTTTAAATCACACTTTTATTCCTACTTCTTGGGTAAAATATGTTCAACATAAAATTTGTCATGTTAACCATTTATTTTTTTCAATGGATAAAAAATACAAATATAAACTTCTTTATTAATGAGGTACCTGTGCCCATCATAACAATTTAAAGCATACAGGTTGGCAGATTTAAACAATTAGTGTTTTGTAATCATTACAATTATTCTTCTCCATCACTCTTTACATCCCACAAAACTGAAGCTCTGTGCACAGCAAATTCTCTCTTCATCCTCTCAGCCCCTGACAAACCACAATTAGAGCTTCTATCTCTATCAGTTTGGCTCCTCTAATTATTTTATGTTAAGTAGAATTGTGCAGCATTTGTCTTTTGGTGCCTGGCTTGTTTCAGTTAGCAGAATGTCCTCAAGGTTCATTCATGTTGCACCATATGTCAGTATTTCTTTGCTTGTCAAGACTGAATAATACCTTAGTGTGTTAGACAGAAAAAAAAAATATTTCAGAAAACAGAAACTCCTTCGAGCTTGACTGAGAAAAGGAAGATATTTATTTTGAATTTGACAGAACAAGGCATTTGTGGACAGGAAACGGGCTGCAAGAGCACTGAAACTGGAGCATGTATAATGTATCACTGAAGCTACCCACTTGGTCTCGTACATAACCTGGATTCTTTCCATCTTGAAGTTTCAATATCCCTCAGAGATGCTGGAAATTGGAAATCTATGTGCTAGGACTCACTCTGGGGTACTTCTTCGTGAGCGGGGCACTTGCTAGTTCACGAAGCTGTGTCTGGGGAATGACAAACAAGCTGCAGTTAAGTAGGGAATGTGCTCTGAAGTGAGTCTCCAGATGAGCAAGGTGCTACTGGCATGGCTGCTATAACTTGTAGTCTGCTGTGTGTCAAGCATTCACTTTCCACAATTGTTAAGATTAAACAATGACACTGGGATAAAATTCTCAACAGCATGATTGCTTAAGCAAGACCTGAAAAATAACAGCAGTTGACATACCAATGTGGATGGGAGAAATCTCATAAGGGCCCTAGCCCTGCATGAAGAGGTAAAGAGCAATTCCTGGCTGCTGAGAGAGAGAATCAGGCTTCTCTAGGGATGAGACGCCTTTTAGGCTCTCCAATCCCAATTTGTCTGACCTAAACACACACACACACATACACACACACACACACACACACACACACCGGAGCACAGGAGATTATATATATATATATATATATATATATATATATCTCAGTAATAATTCAAGAATAAGAGGGTATGGATTTGAGAGGGAGTGAAGTGGCACAGTCGGTTTAAAGAAAAGAGTAGAAGGAGCAAATGATGTAAATAGAATTTTATACTCTAATGTGTAAAATTCTCAGCAACTGAACAAATGCTTTAAATGCTTAGAACACAGTACACAGTAAGAGCTTACAGCCACTTTCATAGTGCTTTGGGACATTGCTTTTTTCTTCTAGATCTGTTTTCTGTTATCCGTCAATAAAGGCCTCAGTCTAGGCCCTTTCTAGTTCTACCCAATGATCAGCGGATGGAATCAGTAACCAGTGGTCTTGATGTTTCTTTCCCATCTTGTTCAACTTCCTAGGGTTGCTTCCATTGCTGGATTGCTCATTAAGTTTCTTCCTTTTACTGGTGTGAATAATTAATTGCTAGGATCATTAAGACTCCTAGCAACGAAGTTCTGTCCCACATCTCCCGTGGCTCAGAGTGTACTTCCTGGGCAGATGAAGAAATAACAGTGTATGAGAAATCTGTTCGCAATTAGCACGGCCAACTGGACTTTCTCAGGAGGATACACGGCATCCCCCTCTAAGAACAAGGACTCTGCTCTTCCACACCAAAGAGAACCATCTGATGTGCTCAATATTTAATAAATGAACCGAAGTTCTAATGAGGTGGAGATGTTAGACACAGACAGCTTTCTCTTGGGGGATTAGTGGGGCAAGCGTCCTCCTGTGCGCACATAAACTGTGCCATTATGATTTAACCAGAGGCCCTGCCTCTTCCAGTAGGGGGGTGGGGTGGGAATTCATAGCTCATTTTTCACCTGTCTGGTATTGCTCAACATTTGCTCACTCCTGTAGCCTCAGTTCTAGAGTCTCGGCATGGAAGATGCAGCAGGAACCATTAGCTATGCCCTGTGGTTGTTAACCTCTCTGCGTGAAGTTGGTAATTCCCTCTCGGTGGGGAGTTTTCCCTATGTGGTGAAAAATTCCATGTGGGTCAATGAGCACAGGGAAGTTGGCCTATTACAAAACTTTCAGACTCTAGGGGTGGTCTGCAGATAGAGACAACACAGGTCACAAACAAAAAAAAATCAGAAAGTAGAATTTAGAGGGCTTTGACCCACTCAGGTGATGTGCGTCAGCCTTTCTGCAGCTCTGTGACCTCATCTCCTTCCCACAAGGAACACCATGAGTTTCCTAGACTTATCGCTTGGAACTTTCTGAGTACAATCCTCAGGAAGGTGGGTAGACACGCTGATTCTGGGACATGGCATTGAGAAGAGAGGAGGTAATGTCTCAGCTTTCTATAGCTGTGATAAAACACCTTGGCCACAAGCAACTTATGGAAGAAAGGATTTATTTCCGTGTACAGCACTCAGGTCACGCTCCGTAACTGAGGGAAGTCAGGGCAGGAACTCAAAGCAGGACCCTAGAAGCAGGAATTGAAGCCCAGGCCATGGACGAGTGTTGCTGACTGGCTTGCTCGGTTACTTTGTTACATAACTCAGGGCTACCTACCTAGGGGTGGCATGAGCCCTCCCATGTTAATCAAACAAACAAACAAACAAACAAACAGATAAAACAAACAGCTAGCCCCTTAAGCTTGACTACAGGCAATCTGATGCAGGTATTTTCTCAACTGAGGTTTCTCTGCCTGCATAAATTTAGTCTGCACCAAGCTAAAGAACAGACAAATGACCAAACAAACACCCATAAATCAACAAGGACAGGCGGCTCCTTCAAATTCGTTTTCATTATGATCCCTCTCAATGTTCTTTCTCTCCTGTCTCACCCTATCTGGTTCCCTGTCTCTGTGTTCTTTCAAACCTTGGATTCAACCATCAAAATCTCAGGACAGGTTTTCACTATTGTGACTGAGATAATGAATATTGAAAACCATGAACTATGTTATTGAGGATTACATTGAAAAGTTCAGTGTCTTAACATAAGGAATAATGGGTGTGAAAGGAAAAGGTAGTGTTTCCTAAGCGAGTTTTAGCATCACCTTTCTGTGATTGACAGATTCTCTCTAGGTTTTGATGATTTTATATGGGATGTTTGTCCTGGTAATAGGAGTGGTCACGAGAAAGATTTATATGTGCTGTCAGGGTAGGTAGCTGCTGTGGAGTGGAAGTGCAGTTGTAGTAGAGAGTAAAGGTTGCGTCTAAGGCAAGGAATTATTTAAGATAATAAACCTCCGTTATTGAAAGTTTGGGACTGAAAGGGAATAATAAAAGAGTAATCAAAAATGTGCTAAAATGAATCTGATGCAAATGAGATGCATAAAGTGCCCTGGATGTGTTGGAAGAGGATGTCAGATAATTGGAAAGCATACTTTCTGGCCTACGCATGGCCAATGCCAATCTCTTCGAGAATTCTCTGGAGCCTCTTATTGCAGAGCCATTTTAAGCTGAATAGGGACTTTTTTTTCCCCTTCTTCCTGTCAGAGACTTGTGAAAACCTATCTATTTTGGTGTTTGTTCTACTGGGAAATGGGCAAGTTCTGGAGATGAATCAGGAGTAAGGCTTGACGAGCAAGCAAGCCATTCTCATCCAGGGTTTGTCCAAGCTACCTTATTCCAGCAAGCGCCTCGCTGGAGAGTAGGCGCAGTGGCTTAGTAGGAACAAGGGACTAACAAAGACCAACTTCAGGCCATCCAGCTCATTCTGCTCCCTGCCTTTGGCCCTGGGGGAGAGAAAATGAGTTTCTTATTGTAGGGCAGCACAGAGTATACAGAAAGCCAAATGCTCAGTCCTGCTCTCATTCTTGGACCTCTCTTTCCCCAGTTGCTTTCTGGTGGGACCCCAGCAGTCTCAAGGGAGAAGACTGCTTGAGGTGACACTGGTCACATTTCTAAGCCACTGCAGGCAGAGATCAGGCTTAGTCTATACAGCAACACACCATGTTTCTTTGTTTTTTTTTCCTCTTGTCACACAACTGGTTGGTAAATTGAGTCTGAGGCTTTTGTTAGGTCTCTTCTATCTCTCTGTCTGTGAACACATGTCACCGAGACAAGATCAGCTATCTCTCTAGGTAAAAGGAACATGTTTGCCTTTACAGGGAGGGTCAAAGAGGTTTAACTGAGTCTCGAGCTATGCTACAAGATACAGCTCTGTGTTGCCCAGAAGAGCGACATTGTCTCACTGGGCTCTGGCAATGACTATATTTCTCTCCCTGCTGCTTGCTGAGCTCCTCTCAATCTCCCAAGGGCTGTTGGGTACAGGTGCTTGGCAAAGCAGGGTGTAGCTCAGCCTTCCTCATGTAAGCCTGGCAAAATCTCAACCGTACTCTTACCACCAAAGGACAGCAATGTTGCCAAAACTTTTCCCTCCAAAGGATTAAGTTGGCCTAATCTGCAACCAGGGACATTGAAGTGTGATCGGGTTTTAGATATGGTAATATGCTCTACCCATATTTATCTGGGTAGGGATAATCATCTACAGTGCCGAAGCTGTGGGGACAGATTTGTGAAGGAACAAAAAAAGGATTTGAGACTTAAAGAAAGACTTGCACTGCTTGCTAGGGTGGTTGTAGGCCATGACAAAGGCAAGCCTGGTTTAGGGAGAGTTTACTGTAGAATCATAATGTATTTGTACAGATAAATGGAAGGTGAATTTTATCTTGGATGAGTGAATATTCCTTTCTCATGACCAAAGGAGTTGAGCCCTAAATCAGAGACCGGAAGGAAGAACAAACAAGGGAGAAAACCGGAGGAGAGATGTTTGAGTGTCTGAATACATCTTAACCTAAGATTCTCTCTCACCAAAACTAAAATTCTCCTTACTTATGAAAAATTTGTTAATATACATACTAGGGTGTACATGTATATCTAGTGTTTAAAATAGACCAGCTTCCTGGGTTTAGGAGAGAGAATTCAAGTTCATGATGCTTGTCAGGGGAAAGCTATGCTTTGTTGACACTGTAGCCCCAAATGGTGGAAAGAGCACTCATGAGTTTGAGTCGTGACTGTTCCAGTATGCTAATACGTTAGGTGAGCTTCGTGCAATTCTGGACATCTGTTCCAAATGAAGAGGTAGGCACCTAACTGCAGACGTACTTTAGTTTGAGCTTTCTATACTCCCCCAACTTTTAGCTGGAAACTTTACTTAGTCATCCTTTGTGTTTGTAGTCAATTCAGCATTGTCCACGAGCCTTCTAACCATCGCGCAAGTTAAATTAAATATGCAGAAACCCTTCTATACTATGGGCTCTGTGTAAGGAACTGCAACCTAAACTCATTATTTAAACAAACTGAAAGCCCAACGTACATCTCTCAGGCAGTCAGACACGGTCAAGCAACAGCCGATCACAGCCGGTCAACCAGATCCCGTCCAAATGAGACAGACCTCAAGCTGTAACCGTACTGAACTCATTTTCTGTACTTTATTCCTGCACAGTTTACAAACACTTTTTGCTCGCATCGCATCACTGAGCTGTCTGAATCTCTCTTTGGTTCTAAGTGCTGCCTGATGCATGAATCAATTTTTGATGGAACTTTGTTAACTCAATTTATTAACAGGCTTTTTCAGAACAAAAGCAACTGTTTGCTCGCCTACTTTTGATTGCATTGTCTTTATTTTTTCAGTCCTACATATACAAGATTTCTTTTTTTCTTCATCAGCATATGTGTTAGATTTAGCTAATGAGAGGTACTCTTAGGAGATTTAGAAGCCATAAAGGAAAAAGAAGTCATGAATTTTGAAGCCATGATGGGCAAGTGTGGGGTTCTTTGCATATGGCAGACATAGGGCTTCTTCAGTTTCTGAACACCCCCCCCCGCCCCCGACAAGAACCACCATTTTGGATGCTGTGGGTACCTGCGATCATTAGGCATACCTTCCTTGTGATTTCTGCATTGCTAGATTTTCTGAAAGAAACTCCCAGATTTCATGACTTCTGCCTGGGTGTCTCTTCTAAAAGCTACACTATGGGCTCATGGGAAATTTCTTAAAGTCATTTGATTCATGAAGGAGACAAACTGGATCCTTTAATTTATAGTTAATTTTGCATAATGTTCTGGCATTACACAGGAATGGACTATGCGGGTGGCCCTAGGCTTTTGTAAGAAAGCAGAAATTACCCATAGAAAGAATTCAAGAGATAATGAGAGACAGAGCTTGACACTGGACAGTGAAAAAAATCCTTGTCTGGTGGTCATGAACTTGTTAGGATCCCCAGGTTAGAGCCTTAGGGAAAGGGAGAGTCCTGTATATAGATGGATCTCTTCGAGTAAGTGTAGACCTAAGGATAGTTGGAACCCATGGGATTGCTCATCATCTTCAGAGAAGCCTGCCAATGACTACATGGACTCAATCAGTGGTATTCAGCTTGTGGGTCATGACTTCTTTGGGGTATTGAATGATCCTTTTACGGGGGTTGCCTGAGACCATTGAAAAACCGGTATTTAGATTACAATTCACAACAGCAGCAAAATCACGGTTCCGAAGAAGCAACAAAAATAGTTTTATGGTTGAGGCTCACCACAACCTGAGGAACTATATGAAAGGGACACAGCCCTGGGAAGGTTGAGAACTGCTGGACAAGGTGACCTTTCTGTGAGTGGTCTTCGGCTTTCTTCCATAATCACCCCACCACACGTGGCCATCTGAACAGGGGTAGATGCTATTCATGAGCTCAACAGAATGGCTACCTCACCAAGACTGATCTGGCTGCTGATGGAGAGTGCCCGACATGTCAACACGTCAACAGCGAAGACCAAAGCTGAGCTTCCAATGTGGCAACATTCCCCAGGAGGACCAGCCAGCCACCTGGTGGCAAGTTGATTACATTGGACTCTTTCCATCACTGAGGGGGCAGCATTCTTTTTCTTCCTGGAATAGATGCAAACCATGGATGTGGGTCTGCCTTCCCTGTCAGCGGCGCTTCTGCCAGCACCACCATCTGTGGGCTTATTGAATGTATTATTCACTGTCTTGATATCACATAAAATATTTTTGTCCTGACCAAAGAATTTTATTTTGTAGTTTTTTTATTTTTTATTTTTTTAGAAAAAGAAAAGAACAAAAAGAAAAGAAAGTGAAGGGAAGTGTGGCATTCCTGATATTCACTGGTCTTGATTTGTGCCTCACTTAATAGAGAAGAGAGATGCAGGAAATAGGCAAACCCAGCAATCCATATATAGTACCATTTCTACCATTGCCAGCAAAGATGGGTATAGAAAAAAACAAAACAAAACATGCTTTTTCTCCCCTTAGCTTATCAACCCTACAATTTATTAGAGTCTCTTGGTTTAGAGGTCTAAGTTTCTGAATAAAGAACCCCTTTTCTCATGAGACGATCCCACATTATTCCTTGTTCTGAGTTATCTACCAGAGAAGACTACTCGGACATGGTTTTGGGACACCAGTGCAGTCCTGGGCATTTCTCAGGGTGAGCTTTTATGCACGAAACCTGCATCCTGGGTTGACACACCTCAGTTAGTGGGAACGGTTAGCCAGAAGTGAAACTACAGAAGTCAAAAAAAAAAAAAAAACCCAAAAAACAAAGTTAGTACATTCAGAGACTTTCCCAGAACTATGGACTTTGAAGGGGTTAGGTCTTTGTCCTTGTTTTTGGCAGGTGCTGCTGCCTACCTGCTGGATTTTAAGTTTGAACGGTGCTTCCGTCATGGCATCATTTGTGCTAAGGTGTGGAGGCCTACTAAGTTCTTACTCTAAGTTGACACAAAAAATATGACCATTTAGAAGTACTAGTACCACTGAACCAGGAGACAGACAGGAGGCTTACTTGATTATTACTGACAAGTGCTTATCAGGAAGGGGAAGTAGGCCAGCTAATATGTAAAAGAGGCAAGGTGGAGCATGTCTGGGTCTGGGGCTTTCCTGATGAGCACCATGTATTCAGTGGTAGAATTCAGTGGGAGTCTCCAACAGGAAATGACACATGAATTTTCATTTCCAATACCTTTGCCAGGATGATACCTGCACTCCACAAAAGTCAGCAAGGGAAGAAAAATGAAGTCGTGGTTTTTTTTTTTTTTTTTCTTTTGCTTCAGTGATGGGCAGGCGTCTAGGGCTTATTCCTTGGCTCTGGCATCCTCCTGGACATGACCTCCTCGATACTACAGACAGCTGTGGTGGCAGGATTGTTTGATGTCTGATTTTCCAAAACACAGCAATGGCCCACTTCACCAACACCCTCTCAATCCTGATGATAATTACTTCAAACTCACCTATGAGATATGAAATCCCATCTTGTTTATAGAACTCTGAGTGGTCTCTGTTTCCATGACCAAACACCCCCATACCTAGACCGAGGCTACCTCCTCTCCCTTCAAGAAAATCTTGAAGCAAAGCAGAAGTTAGGTAAAACACATCTATTTCCAGACCAGTTTCACTACATGAAAACATTAGTGGGAAGACTTAAATCTTTTAGAAATGTCTGAAAGTCAGGATGGATGGACGACTCAATGGGTAAAGATGATTGCTACACCAACCCGATGACATGAGTTTGATCCCAGATCCTACTGGGGGAGGTGAGAAATGACTCTGGAAGGTTGTCCCCTGACCTCTGCATGTGTGCTGTGTCACACGTGTCCACACCCTTCCTCACATACACAATAATAATAAATTAGAAAGTAAGTAATGTCTGAGATCTGAGGTAGCTGTTACTTTTGGAGGGTTGCCCATCTGTAGGCCCAAGGCTCTGTAAGACATCTTGTTTTCAAGACCGGAACTCTAATTGTTTAAGTACACCCACCATTATTTAGAATAAATGAAAAGTAAAGTGGTTAAGTTATTCTTTTAAAACTCCTCCCTTTCATCACACATACATTTATCTTTTTTCAATCTTTCTCTATTAATAGCATACAAATTTATTTTTAAACAGTGTTGACATATTTGTAATTTTTTCATTATAAAATTTCCCCTAGTGTGCATAAAAATGTCCATTCTAAAAAAACATATCTTTAAAATGTAATGACTTTAAGAAGGGTTTTATTTATCATTCTTAAATGATGAATATCCACTACCTTCTTGTAGAGAATATCTTTCAGTTTTTCCTCCTTCCTTGAGCAAGACAGGGAGAAAGGCTGGCATGGAAAGTCAGGAAGGACAGCTGCATTGCCTTTCTTGATTCTTGCTGACTATAAACTCTCCAATAAGTCATTTCTTTTTTTCTTTTAAGGCCCAGTCACTGCTGCTATCATTATTTTTTCCTTTACAACAGGGGACCAAACTCAGAGCCTCATGTATGTTAGGCAAATGTTCCACCACTAAGTTCATCCTCAGCCCACCTTTTCTGCACAATAGTCATAAAATAGTTCTTAACAGTAGTAATGTGAAATAAAATTCGTAAACATCAGGCAGTGAGTGAGGTCAACTAATCCCAGAAAGAATTCTGACTTGTACAGATACTGTATTTTTCCTTCACCAACATAAGCTTAGTTTTAGCACAATGCCGTAAACTAAGAACTGTATCTTGAGGAAAGATCACTTACCCATGGCAGAATTATTTTTTACTTTTCACAAATTTGTTTTTATTTTATGTGTGTGGGTATTTTGGCCTGCATGTGTGTCCCCATGCCATGTGCATGCAGTGCCTCCAGAGGCCAGAAGAGGCATTCGAGCCTCTGGAGTTCCCTGAGCCATCTTCCCCAGGCTCCCTGGCAGACTTTGTAAACAATTCCACCTCCATTCCCTGTTGTACCAAGGTTATTTTGCTGTCATCGCTGGCAAGGATAGAGGACTATTTTATCCTAAGGATAAGGAAAACATGCCAACAAAGCAAAAGGCAGGGAGGCAGCTAAGATGTTAACTAGAGCTTTGAAATAGGCATGGGTCGTTTTGCTTCTATTGTTTGGGTCATGTTGCTTCTAAT
Organism: Psammomys obesus; assembly: GCF_907164565.1. Lineage (NCBI taxonomy): Eukaryota > Metazoa > Chordata > Mammalia > Rodentia > Muridae > Psammomys > Psammomys obesus. The sequence continues at coordinate 17,478,770 of NW_026596064.1, forward strand.
GGAAGCTTCTACTGTTTCTCAGAGACCTGCTTTCCCAAGACACCTGGCCCACATGGTTTACCACAGCTTTGCAGTTTACATGCAGTTTATAGTTTCTACAATTCTAGAAACTAACCCGGGAAGTTTCACTAGCCCAAGCCTTTGAGTCCCATGTCCAAATTCTGAGCTAGAAACAAACAAACAAACAACTTGGCTTGATGTCCTGGGTTAAATATGTAGAGACTTCCTTGAGTGGGTGCCTAGCAGTAAAGGCAGTCAGACTGAAGGGCAACATCCCTGGGTGTTTATGGACACCTGAAGGACAAACCCAGGGCTTGGGTACCAATTGCCTGTGGTTCCAGGCCCTGGTGCTGGATGTGCCAAAGTCTGTATTGTAATATTGTATCTTCATTCATCTATTTATAAATTTGCTGGAAGCTGTCCTGGACATGGGGTACCATTGTGAATTGGATGTATATAAACCTTGTCTCCTGGGGTTTGCTGTTCCCTTCTCTCTTGTTTAATTAGGCCTCCCAGTCATCTCATGTCACAGATATTTTCATTTCCATTTTGTAAAGAGTCAGAGAAGCCAGATTTTCTGGCACAAGACCAGGGCCCTTTGTATGTCAGCGTATATGACAGGAATAAGCCTGATATTTTATGTACTAACTTCTGATATACCAATTATAAATCATTTGACTTGCTATATCACATCATAAGTTCTCCCAGGCAATCCTTCTTAAAATTATTTCAGTTACTAACTATGTCTAAAACTAATTAAACTGTGCTCTAAAAGAGTGTCCCATAATTGGGGCTGGGCTATCTCCCAAGTTAGTTTAAATTAGTGAGGTCACTATTAATACAACCAACTCTATTAATAAATGCATGACCACTTCCTGTCTATCTATCACATCCAACAGGCTCTAAGCTAAAATCAGATTTTAATATTTTATAGATGGGACAGGATTTTAGCTCCTAATTACTCATTTGCCAAGCTCTTATTCCAGGATAAAGAAACTTTGGATTACAGTAGTGCTGAGTCTTCAAGACAGGGAAGAGAAGAACAGCGGCAGCCTGAAGTGCCTTGTGTAGTCTAGCTGTTCATATGTGCTGCTCAAGATGCTGTTATCTATAGATTATCTCAATGACCTCCTACCGTCACCAATGAAAGAGTGCTGCTCCCATTCTTCAGATAAAGAAACTGTGGTTCAGAAAGTCAATGATGTTTAGTCAGTATCAAGAGACCATACCCTGTAGCCACCTCTTTCCCCCCCCCCCCCCACAAAGACCTTGCTCTCTCCATTGCCTAATCCTGGGTCCAAGACATGTAATGAGGTGTTGGTAGATGAAATTCTAGCATCCCAACCAGGAATCTATGAAAGGCTCTTTTCCTACCCAGCATTGTTCCTATTGTGTATTTGCTTATTCCTTGATTGGTCTCCCTTTTGTTGGAGAATTAACTAATTTACAACGGTGGAATGTTGGAACTTGCTTAGAACCTGTAGGGTCATGCTACCTGGAAACTGCCAGCTGAGGACTTGTGGATTAGAACTGGGCCTATTTCCTCCATCTCTTCTCTTCCTGTCACTCATGAAGTTTATATCTTTCCATGTACAGAGCCAAGGGAAATAAAGAGTTGGTCATGGGATGAGCTTCTTCAGATTCATTTTGACTTTGTTAAACCTTTAGAAGTTTTTTTTTTGGGTGTGTGTGTGTGTGTGTGTGTGTGTGTACCCAACCTCTTCCTTTTAATTTGTATACTGTTTTAGGGTGCATCTAGGAAGAGTTGGGGTAAAGATCACCATCTGTATCCTGTGTCCGTGACTGTGCCTACCAGAGGGGACTTTATAATCTGAAGGAGAAGAAATGAATGTTGGGTAGAATGGGCAGTCATTCAGCATAAAAGCTGAGAAGAAAAGGCCCTGTGAAATACTGGCAGCATATGAAGACAGAAACTAGCCACAAGGCCACCTGTGTAGCCCTATGGTACACACATTATATGCCCAACACTTACATGAATGAACACTTTATAGATTACCTTTTGTATGTCAGGGAGGTGGAGAACAGAAACTCAGTGCTCCCTGGAATACGTACTCTTTATCTTTCCCTGCTGTGCATTTTCTCTCCAAAGACTTCCAAATGTTCTTAGATTATTTTTTTTTTAAAGAACCACAATTAAAACAAATCTGTTTATCTCCAAAGCTTTTTGGTTCATTATGGATTCAGAGAATACTTTTCTGATTTATTTCCTCTTGTTTGGGCTTCTTCTGCCCTGCTGGTGGAACTTGAGTCTAATCTTTGTGATCAATTATAATTAATTAGGCTGTATTCTTCCCCAGTAATGGTGGCGATAGAACATTTATGGCGATCTGTGTGCTTCTCCCACTCTAAGCTGTAAGCAGAGATCTGTTTGCTAGATTGCTGTTAATTAATCGTTTAATTTGTCAAAACATCACAATGGGCTTAAAAATACATTTTGATAGTACGGCTGCTGACTGCTACTTGTGAATCTCTGCTGGCACCCAGGCGGGTGGTGGTGATAAGGAAGATAAGGTCTCTTTACAGAGATGCTGATGTGGGCATGGGAATCTGTGTGAGTCGCTGTTGTACACGCAGCCCTGAGCCTGTATAGTTATTTTTAGGATGTATGTGCATGTGAGCACAAATGATAACTCATGAGGACAAATGCACCATCTGTATTTTTATTTTGGAGGGATGCAAACTGGCAAGTTGCAAAATGGCTGTTTTCTTCAAAGCCTGTGTGATGTTCACAGACAACACAATGACTTGGTGTTAACCAAGAGTGTCAGGCTTCTTCCCAACCAAGCTTGTGACAATAGCATGGAGACAGACCCGATTACCTTCCATTTTTAAGCATTTCATCATCCTTCTCTATCCTGTGGGCTCAGGGTCAAGAAGTAGACCCCTTGACACAGCAGTGAGAAGAGGTGAGGTAGGGGAAGAGGGCCTGGTATTGCCCGCCTCTCAAGATAGATTGATGGTTGGCAAAGTAGTGGCTTTCTCTGCTCCTCAAGAGAGAAAATGGCTGCTCCTGAGTGCTGAGACAAGAGAGCGGACCCCATGTCCCTGTTGCCTTTGAGCAGGTGTCTCTGGGCAGTAGGTTGTTTTCTCAGATCCTTTCAAAGCCAGTATGAGTCCTTACGGAGGAGGGGCCGGACACCTGGGAAACCTGTAGCTGGTGATGGCCTTCAGAGACCAAGGTATAGAGGACTATTGGGCACAGGAGAGGACATGGCTTATTGCTTGCTTTTGACCTAACCTGACTAACAAATGTGAATGGATATGTTCCCCAGAAAGAATTCAAAATACAATCAAAGCAAGATGTTGGACGAATCAGGAATCTTCCCCGCTTCTTTCTAAAATTCTCGGATATCCTGCTGCAGCCATGCCTGGAAAGGTTGCTGATTGTTATATTTTGTTTCATTTAAATCTCTTTCAGTATTTAGATCTTAGCTTTACCTCTACCTCTGAAAGTGTAATGGAAAACACTGTCTCTAATCTGAGGAACTTTATCCATTCCCAAGGGAGTCTAGAGAAATGGTTCAGAGCCCTTCCCCATGCAAAGGCAAAATGCAGATTTCTCAGCTATTTTTGCTACTCTGATATTTTCATAACCCTTATTTGGTCAGGATTTCCAACAATATACAGGAAGGTTGAGACAAGCTATTCATACATAGTCAGTGCTGTATGTTTCAGCTGGGACAGCAATGCTTTGGTGGAACTAAGGGTCATTCTAGCAGTTAGATCACTTTGATTCAAATCACAGTTCTTCTGCCTCCCTACCGCGTGGCTGTGGACCTGCTTCCTAACCCCCCATGTCTCATTTGCATCATCTGAAAGGGGAGATAATGATCGCAGCCTCACCTGCATGTTGTGTGAATTGAATCACCCAGACAAACAAAGGTCTAGGATGCTACAGCAAACACAGTGAGCTGCACATGCTGTCTAGCGTTGGGCTGACTATGAAACAAATGCAGGAAGCACTTCTTGGTAGCCTGCATCAGGCATCAGGTGGCAAGGATGAGACAAGGAGCACCGATGTGGAGAAGACTCTTCCTTGGTCTCTTTATCTATGGGATGGCGAGAGCTCTGGTAGCAAGGCAGAGATGAGGGCTGAGTGGAGATGATGCAGGCACCTGGAAACGAATGCTTGACAATTGTGTGTGTTGCTTTTAGGGTGACTGTGGAGAGAGGCGCCTGTTGTTTCTACCACCATGGCAGCCCAGAGTCTTCAGACAACACTCAAATACCAGAACCTGGCTGCCTCTTTACTTCCCATAATGGGAGCGTCTCCAGTCTTCCTCTTTCATCCTTCACACTGTTCTTGCAATGACTTCTGGGAGTCTTGTTTCACTTTTTTTTTTTTTAAAGGAAAACAAAATCTAAACAAATTAGGCATGCCAAAAGATATATGGCTTATTAAGGAGACTCTAAATAGCCATAGCTCCTGAACACTTATTGTAGAGATAATCTCTTTTAGGCAACAACTTCACTGATAAAAATTATGTAATGTAATTACACTATTTATTTTTGTGGTGTTGGGTGGTTAGGCAAGCACCCTACTACTGAGCTACATTTCCAGTAAAAAAAAAAAAAAAAGGTCCTATTTTAACATATATTGTATTTTAAAATATTCACAGAGATGTATAAACATCCTTATATCAAACTTTAAAATATTACATCACCCTAAAGTAAACCCTGTACCCACTGACATTTACTATTCCCACCCCACTCCCTAGCCCCCATAAACCTAATATGTTTCCTATTTATGTGGACTTCTCCATTCTGGACACTTTGTATAAATGAGATCCTATAATCTGGAGCCTTTTGTGATCGGCCTCTTTTCACTTAGCACAATGCTCCCAGGCTTTACCGATAGTATAGAGGATGACTTTGCCTGTGAACTGCACAGTTAACTGCCCTCCTTCGTTGTCAGGAGCTCAGGTTCCTCCCACTTTTCAGCTATTACATACCATGATGCCGTGGCTGTGTTCGAGTAGGCATTGCAGGACCTGTTCTCACCTCTTCTGGAATATTTCTAAGCTACAGAGTCACCAATCACGACATAACTCCACATTTTGGAGTCTTTTGAAGAGCTTTCAGAATGTGAGGTCTTAGCTATGTTTTCTGAGTTGATTCCGGTGCTCTTATGAGGTGGCTGTGAACGAGTTTCATTTTTATACACAAGACAGCTGAAGTCTGGTGTAAGTAACTTGTCCTTGTTCACTGAGTAGTTTTCAAGCATCATGAAGGAACTTTTGAGTCTCCAGAGTGCGTTTCCAAATTCTGAGAAATTTGTTCCCTGTGGACTTTTTTTTTTTTTTTACTGTCTCAGTTTTACAGAGAATTTGAGGATAGAGTTTTTCAAAGACAAAAGGTACTAGCCAGGGCGTATGACACATAATTCCTCCCACACTCCATTCAAATCCTGGCTTGCCCACTTCTGGCTGTCAAACATTCAGAAAGCTAGTTGAATGTCCAAACGCTTTGTTCTCTTCTGTGAAGTGGGGAGAATAACAGTACCCAGCCCATTGGCTTATCAGGAAGATTAAGTGAGATAATGTATACAAAATGCTGAGTAGTTACCCAGCATACACGAAGTGCCAAGGGCTATGCTTAATTGCTGTGTTCTTTCTGGCTTATATTTTAGTGTCTTGGTTAAGGAACCTTTCCTTACCCCGAAGCCGCAATTATTCTCTCTCTGACAGCTTCTAATTTGCTAGTTAACTTGTTCTACTTAGCAGAGTTTTAAGAGCCTTTCTGACTGGTTTTTAAATTCGGTTCTCCTGTTTACCTTTTCAAGGTTCGATTCTGTTTTTAACACTCCCTAAGTGTAAACTATGTATACTTTGTATTTCAATTGTACCTCAACTGCTGGTGGTATGTTTGCAGGCAGAACCTTACTTGATATTGTTGCTCTACAGACAAGGAACCTTTTGTATTGTTTTTTTTTTTTTTTTACAGATTTTAATTTTTTTTTTTTTCAACTTTTTTTTTTTTTTTTTTTTTTTTGGTTGATCCATTTTTTTTTAGGTTTGGGTTGAAATCACATTCCTCCAGATAGAATAGGTGTCAACTTATAGACACCTCTTCAAGAGAATATGTGTTATCAGTCGGATGTGTTTTCTTTTCCAGAGGTCTCTGTTCAGGAGGCATGGTCCTCCAGGTAGAAGGGTGGAGAGATGGTGGACCTGCAGAGGTGGGACCTGGTGGAAGGGGATTAGATGACAGGTGTGTTAACCTCAGCATTGTTCAGTGCCTTTTCCAGGAAGTGCGACTTAAGACAGCTATCTTGGCTCTCTGCCATCTGACTTTCTTTCCCACCCATGATCCTTTCTCCATGTGTCACCCTCACCTTCCCTCAGGGAACACTGGGACTTAGGTTGTTAGTGCCACACCTTATGGACTTTTCATCCCGCAGAGTCTTGAGTTAGGTAAATTTATATACACATTACCTGGTGTCAGGTGTTGTTATAACAGAGCAAAAAAAAGCATACCAAGTCAGAATAAATATTTACCCCAGACCCTTGAAGGTTGTGTGTTTTGGGTCTCTGTTAAGTGTCAGAGCCTAGTTGGTAGTGATATCTCATTTTCCTGTGTGTCAGGGTCATTTTTTATTTACCCTTTTTCTCTTGGAAGGGGAATTTTGGTGGATGGGGGCAGCAGAGATTTTTCCTGTTTCCCATACTCAGAACTCACGCAGCCCATGGTTTTGGATTTTAAGGTCTGAGGAAAGCCTGTGGGAGAGGACCCGCACACATTGTATATCTGAAATTCTTCATCTCACTTCAGCTTTGGACTCTGTCCTTTCCTTTCATGCTAGTTCTGCCTTGGATTTAAAATGCATTTCTATGTATTTTGGCTCAGTTTTTAGTTGCTTCTATCAGAAGCATTATTCATGTTATTTCGGTTGTGCTATTGACCAAAATGGATATCTTATATCCTTTCTCATATCCTTGCACATACTTCCTCTGCTCTCCTCATTTCCTTTTTTTCCCGTCACCTACTCCCTCCCTTCTTCCATTAGCTTGTAATGCTTCAGCAAAACCAGCATCATCCCAGACAGAGGAGGTATAAAGAATAAAGGTCTTCTGTGTAGGTGATGAGATTTACTTATCCTAGGACCACTTTGGCTTTTGTGCCTTTTATTTATTGAATCATGTAAATAATAGTGCAGCTCCTCATAGCAAACTGCCGTGCTGTATTCATTATTACATCTACTGTGAACTGGGGAATTATCATAAGCTAAAATATACAAAGTTCCCTTCCGGGTATTTATAAAATAAATCACATTTATAGGAATGGAAACTGTCTAAGTGAAGCCCGACTTATCCGTAAGCTTTTTGATTGTATTCAGTTTCACTCCTGTGGGCCTGCCTTTCATCTATCTAATCTTTGGATATTCCAAAGTTTCTTAGGCAATTCTGAAGTCTGTTTTCTTGGGATTATTATAAACCTGCTGTTTAAAAAATCTCGTTTTATTCTCAAATCTCTAAATTGACTCCTATCTGAGGAACTTTCTCTCTTTTGAGGATCAGGGGTGATCATAGGAAGTTAGTCTAGTCTGGATAGCCGTTATAAAATTATAATTTTCAAAGCCGTGTGGTTACAGGTTTCTCCTAGAGACAGTGTATTGGTAGAGTTGAGACTTTTTCATCCAGGAATAATGGGCTGATCAATCTTTCAAACACCATTCATATGAATTTAGCCCAGAGCTAGGTAGCCTGTGATGTTTATAAGTCATTCATTTTACCAAACACAATATTCTCTGTGTGCCACAGCCTGAGACTCTCTGGTAGAGGCTGGAAATGTAATTATGGAACTCACATTCCCTGACCTCCAGAAGTAACTGGTTTAACAGGAGTGGTGTGTAGACCTCCCTAATCCTCAGTATTCTACGGGAGATAACGCGTCATCATCTCCTGCCTCCTTGCTCGCCGCACACCCTGGAGGCATGGCAGGCTTTAATGAGTTTGCAATACTTATAAAGTTGTGATCTTCCCTACTGCCGAGTAGTTTTTGCCTTTGGAAAACCAAGACCCGGAGGTACACTGTGATATGTATTCAATATCTCTTTTAAATGTGAAGCACCGTTCTTGGCAATTTCTATTAGTGCCTCTTGTTCTATCTAGTTACCCATCTCTTCAATTTAGCCTTCCCTATTCTACAGTCCTTTCCTTTCTCCATCCCTAACCCTTACCAAGTCACCTTGTTTATTCAATACTGCCTCTTCTCCTTTTCTGCTTATATTTATCCTGAAAAGAACAATTACTCTCCTGGTTGCTCTTCTGTGAAAACCCCCTCCTGAGCAGTTTGGACTCTTTTCATAGATCGAGGAGGGGAGAAGCTAAGCAGCAAGGGGGCGGTCGTGTGTAGTGGCATGCTAATTTCAGTCTCATCACATCTACTCATGTATGCCTTTGTGTTTTGATCTACTCTGTTTTTATTTGAGGAGCAAATAGTATTTTGTGGTCCATGTATGGGTACTCCAAAATGTCATTTCACAGATGTGGAGAGAGAACCATTACCTACTGAAATTTCAAGTCAGTCAATAAAGTGTTTGTGAGTGAGGTGAGGGGTTAGAGAGAAGATAGGCCCAGAAGGCTAAAAGAAGGGTTAGAGGAGTACATAAACAAGAAGTGCGAATGTAGAACCCAGATACAAGAGAAAGGAAGTTCTGTCTGTGGAAATCACAGGGTTGTGGGCACTAAATTTCTTTTTATTCCCAGAGAATGTCATCTGCTATTTTACAAAGCACGACTTATGTCATCTAAAATGCATCAGCCTTTCCGTGCCTGGTAGTCTGAATTATCTGGAATGAAGTAGGTTAAGTTTTGTTCTGCTCATGTGGGAGAGACCTAATGGCGCAGGCATCAAATAGCTTTACATCTTGCCGTACAGCATATGTATTGCTGAAGAGGGAAATTGCCTAAAATAACTCCAAATAGTTTCTGATAGTGGTGTGAGGTAAACTTAAAGCCACCCTTTTCTATACTTAACCGCAGAATTCTTCTGTGTCCAGAACTATGCTGGATCGGCAGAGGTAAAACAAGGGATAATGATCTGCTTCCTAGTGCCCCCAGGAAGACCCTAGTCACTACTGACGCTGTAGGACCCTGGAGGTCTCTTAGAGATTAACTTCATCTTTCCTGTAGTCCTTGTTACATCTCTATGTGCACCAAAGTCAGACAGTTTCTCTGATTTATCACCACTAGTCAAATGCCACCAAACCTTTCTGTTATCCTCAGATTTGAGGAGTTTGATGACAGCCCAGATTTAATCCCTAGGATAAGTATGATAAGATCATGTAAGAACTAATGTTTCTGTCTCTTTTCCTCTCCTTATTCTCCTGCCCATCCCAGGCTGGCCACTAACTCACAGTTCTTGAGTCTCAGGTTCCCAAGATCCTGGAATTACAGACATGTACCACCATGTGAGTCTCACATGAGAATTCCTCAAAACACTTTGGGAGCCTGTGTTGTTGGAGTTCTGTTCAGGAAGTTGTCTCCTATGCCAATGAGTTCAAGACTTTCCCCCACTTTTTCTTCTAACAGATTTAGTGTGTCTGGTTTTATATTGAGGTCTTTGATCTACTTGGACTTTAGTTTTGTGCAGGATGATAAGCATGGATCTATTTGCATTTTTCTACATGTAGACATCCAGTTAGACGAGCACCATTTGTTGAAGATGCTATCTTCTTTCCATTGTATGGTTTTGGTATCTTTGTAAAAAATCAGGTGTTCATAAATGTGTAGGTTTATTTCTGGGTATTATATTTGATTTCATTGATCTGCCATTCTGTTTCTGTGCCAGTACCATGAAGTTTTTATTACTGTTGCTCTATAGTACAGCTTGAGAACAGGGATGGAGATACCTACAGAAGGATTATTGTAGAGGATTGTTTTAGTGATTTTGGGTTTCTTGTTATTCCATATGAACTTGAGAATTTTTCTTTCAAGGTCTGTAAAGAATTGTGTTGGTAATTTGATGGGAATTGCATTGACTTTGTAGACAGTCCTGATGACCTCCTCTATCACTGGGAAGGGGCATGGGAGGAAAAGAGGGAGAGAGGCTGGGATTGGGAGAGGATGAGGTAGGGGGCTACAGCTATGATATAAAGTGAATAAACTGTAATAAATAAAAAATTAAAAATATATATAGAGAGAATAAAAAACGAATAAAGACACTTTGGGTAAAAGTGGTGGAAATTTTTAGAAAAACTATTGAGCTATATTTATAAGTGCAGGAACCATTCATTTGTATCTCAGCTCATAGCTTGCACTGAAATGAGATAAATCAGCAGTTTTTATGTAAAACAAACAAGCAATGAAGCTTAAACAAGTAGAGGAAATACTTAACATCTGTAGTAGAAAACACAGGTAAGCTTACAATTAGGAGGTAGAGAGAGGAGGACTCCAAATTCATGACCACCTACTTAGAAAGTTTGAGGCCAGCCTGAGATCCATTGCAAGACTTGACCACAAGAAACATAAAAGAATGACTAGGAAGATAAAATGGCTTAGTGGGTATAGTGCTTGCCACGCTAGTATGAAGACCTGAGTTTGAATCTCAAGAGTCTGTGGAAAGCTAGTATTACAGCTTGTGTCTGTAATCCCAGCACTCATACGGTGACGTGGGAGGCAGAGACAGGAAAGTGCTCTGAAGTTCATGGGCCAGATATCTTGACATGCACAGGGACAAATACAAGAGACCCTGTTTTAAACCAAGGTTGAAAGTAATGAATGACACCTGGAGATATTGTCTGATTTCCACACTTGTGCAGTGCCACAGTCGCTCCTGAACTCACCTACAGGAGTGTACACATGCACCTAAAAACACAAACCCCAAACAAAATAAAGTCCAAACTTCCAAACATTAATACATTTAACTAGATATAACGAAAAGAAAAAACATACAAAATGCATAATAAAGAGCAATTTGACGGGTCATGGCACCATATTCCTAATCACTCTTTTGAGTTCTGCATCTGGAACTTTACCGAAGCCATTTTGATCAGGGGGTCATATGTATGAGGTTGGTAAGTTTTAGGAGAGGCAAGTTGTCTTGTTGATATGGAGGGAAAAGGAAGAATCATGGGGAGGGAAGTTTAAGTGCAGAGGAGATGGGAGTGTAGGGGGGAGGGGTAGCTGGAGGGAGCATTAACTCATACGAAGAATGTTTGAATAACTCATATGGAAACCTACTATTTTATATGTCATAAGCTTCATGTATATACATATCTATGCTATAAGAAATACCCCTACATAGGCTTACTTATGTGAGCACTCAGTCTCCCACTGATGGCACTATTTGGGGGAGGTTGTGGGACCTTTAGCAGGTGTTGAACAAGGTATGTCACCTGGATGTTGGCCTTGAGCCACTGTAGCCTTGCCCCACACCCTGCTCTTATTCTGGTTCCTCTGTGCAGCAGAAATGTGATCATTCTTCTTCCTGATCCTGCTCTACGATGTGCCTTCCTCACCATGATGGGCTTTCCATTCCTTTGGAACCATGAGGCAAAGAAAGTCTTAAAGCTGCTTTTAGGCAAAATGCATCAGTTGAAAGAGGTTGACTGAATGGATTTAAAAACCTTGTTCAAGTACATGGTCTTTGCACAAATATTACCTCAAGTATTTTGGGCAAATATATCATATGTGCTTTATTATAGGAGCAACATGTTAAAGAAAGATTCTTAAAATTTTATTTATTTTTAAATTTTACGTTGATTTATTTTGCATTAACAGTATACAATCCAGATAAATTTCCTGCATATTTCATTTCATATTTTTAAATTGAAGATAGATTCTTATCTCACAAAAAACATCCTTATCATAGTTCCCTCCCCTTCTATTCCTCCCAGCTGGCTTGCACCTCCCTTCTTCCTCATCTCCATCCTCTCCTGTAGGCATAAGTTTATTGTGTAATTCAAACGTTGATTTCTGTACTCTGCATATCTGGTTGCAATCCTTGGTCTGAGAATCCCCTGTCTCAATGTTGTATAAACACTGCTCCCCAATTGTACCCTGATATTTCAATAAAGCAGCTTATTGCCAATTGCTGAGCATACAAGGGAGGAGGAGTTAGAGAGAAAGAAGTAGGGGACCGACCGAGCCACAGGAGAGGTTCAGGTGACATCAGGAGAGGAGCTGGATGAGGAAAGATACAAAGTGCAAGTATCTCTAGGATGTATGCTGGGAGGAAACCAGATTAGCTTGGAGGGTTAATAATCAATAACTGCTCAGTTCTTGTGTTGTGAAGCTTATTATTAAACAAATATAATGTGTGATGGCTAGGTTAAGAGAGAAACTAAGAAACAAACACAGTTTTATAAAAATAACTTTAACACCGTCTGTGTTTCTTCTTCAGAAAAGAGCAGGCCTCTAAGAGACAACAGTGAACTAGGACAAATGACACAATAGGACAAGGCAAAGGCCCTCATATTGAGGATGTACAAGGCAACCCCACAGGAGAAACAAAGTCCCAGGAGCAGGCAAAAAAGAAAAAATGTCAGATACACTCACTCCCATTATTAGGAGTCCCACAGAAACGACAAGCTGACAGCCATAACATATATGCAGAAGATCTGGTGCAGACCCATGCAGGCTCTGTGCTTGCTATTTCGGTCTCTGTGACCCATGTTCTGTATCCTCCATCCCATCTGACTCCTTTCAAACCAAACTGTAATTACATCATTTCTCCCTTTCCCTGTTTTTTCTTTAACACTGCCCATGCTATACCCCCTGTTAATTCTCCCAAATTAACAGCCTCTTGCTTCTTTTTCTTCAGCTGTTACATATATATATGATTCTCCCAATCAGTTATCCAATACTAAGCGGTCAGAGCTGCAATCATACACAAAAAATAAACTTTAGACAGATTGTATTTATATATTTAGAAATATGTTTATATTATTCAATCAATCCAATGTCCAATATCAAGTTTTAAAGAACATAAAATTATCAGAGACGAAGAATAGCACTAAATATAAGGTTCTATCTACTAAGAAGAGACAACATCACAAATGTGTTTGTATCAAACGTAGAGCTGAAAAGTCTGTTCAGACAAATAAGGACTAGAATGGAGACAAGTCAATGAGTACAACTGGAAATTTCTCAACCACGTTAACAACAGAAGATGGACAATTAGATGGAAAAATCAGAAAAGATATATAAGAACTCAGCTGTACCATCAACTAAGAGATCTATCAGACCGTTCTAGAACACTTTGTTCTACAACAGGCTATCTTCTCCCCACTGTCTACAGAAACAAACCAAGAGAGATCACACTATCCTATACCATTAAATGAATCTCAATACACCTTTAGGAACTTAAGTCATGATGACTTGATCAAAGAGGTATCAAGATAGATATCGATAAGTAGAAAGTAACTGAAACTTCCCAAAGAGTTAGAGATTTAACACAACACTTATAGTTGCACCAACACATGGCAAGCAGCAAGGCTAGTGAGAATTCAAAAGATACGTGAAAACTGCCTGGAAATCAAGAGCATTAGATCTCAATTTTAAACACAGCTAAAAATGTGTTGAGAGAGAAATTTTACTCTTAAATTCTTAGATTAGAGAGAAACATCTCAAATCAGCATTTAAGCTCCCACTTCAAAGGCCTAGAGAAAGAAAAACAAATTAAGGAGAAAGAAGGAAATATAAAGAAAGCAATGAAATTGACAATAGAAAAGCAATTAGATGTAAACAAGAAGCCGGATTTTTTGTTTGTTTGTTTGTTTTTTTAAATAAAAGAACAACATTGATGTCTTAATCAGTGTTCTGGGAAGAGATGCCATGACCAGTGTAACTCTTATAAAAGAAAGCATTTAATTGGGACTTGCTTACATTCAGAGGTTTAGTCCATTATCCTCACCGCAAGAAACATGGCGGCATGAAGACAGTGTGCTGGAGAAGTAACTGAGAGTCTATTTCAGGAGGCAGGAGAGAGAGAAGGAGAGAAAGACTGGACATGGCTAGAGCATTTGATACCCCAAAGCCCAGTCCCAGAGACACATTTCCTTGACTAAGGCCACTCCTCCTAATTCCTGTCAAGTAATGCCATTCCCTAATGACCAAAGGTTCAAATCTGGGAGTCTACTGGGGGCCATTGTTAGTCAAACTGCCACAATTCAAAATTATCTAAAAATATAAAAAACTGAAAAAGGAAAGTACAGATACATGAGCAACACCAGAAAAGAAACAGAAAAGCATCACTACAGGAGCCAGAGACATCACTCTGGCTGTATCGCGCAATACAAAATACAGAAGTTGAATGATCCCAAAACTATCAGCAAAGTTGAATACATAATTTAAAAAGCATTTAAAGACTATGTGATTTCACTAGGGAGAACTCCAATTCTGAAACAATGCTGATGCTCTGCCGTCTACCCTGGCTCAGTCAGAAAACAGAATGGGGATTAGCACTCCTTAATTATTTTATGAATGTGTATTTCCTTGGTACCCAAATTAAAAGAACAACATCTTAAAAAATTCTCCTCAAACCATAGGTTGATACCCCTGATAAATATTGATGCACAGACATCTAAAGAAAATTAGCATGCAGAAATTTACTGACAAGTAAAAAGAGCCACCACGGTTGGATTCATTCCCGAGATGCAAGTCTTATTTAATAATCAAAATCCAGTCAATATAATCTCTCAAGATAAAAAAGAAAATCTATATGACTTATCAACCATTGCGGAAACATATGGACAAAATTCAAGTTTTATTAATAATATTTCAAAATCCATCAAGTAGTAACCAAAGTATAGTATATCTTTTTGGAGAACACAAAGATAAGTTATTGATTTGAAAAGAATACTTGCAAATATCATCTCAAATAAAGGAATATCATTTGGGGTATATAAAAGCCTTCCAAATCTCAACATTAAAAGGAAGTAAAAAATAGACAACAATTCCTAAGCAGATATTCTACTGAAAATTATACACAGTTAGCGAATAAGTGCTTAAGGAATGATGTTAAACTTTATTGGTCACCTCAGAAATTAAAGTTAAAACACAATCTGTAGATACATACAAAATTACTTTAAAAAGTGGCAACAGTAAATGTTAGAAAGGATGTAAAGAAACTGAAATACCAAAGCAAACAAAAAATGTTGGCATATAGTAAAATAACTAGCCATTCCAGACAAAACCATTTGACAATCTCCTATAAAACAAGGAGCTACTACGTAACCTGTTCACCGGAGTCAAAGGCAGTTACTTGATGTTAATGAGAACCATGTTCACAAGAATCTGTACATGAATTCTCAGGAGAACTGTATTTATTTAGCCCCAAATGGAAAAAGAAATCTAGATACTTATCAGTGATAGCTTTGTCTTAGTTTGCCTTATATTTCTGTGATGAACACCATGATTGAAAACATGATTGAAGGACATGATTGAAGGAAAGGGATTATTTTATCTTAGAACTCTCAGGTCCAAATGGATTGCTGAAGGAAGTCAGGGCAGGAGCTGAGCTACTGAGGAGTGCTGCTAACCGACTTTGCACCCCATGGTATGCTCAGTTTGCTTTTTTGTGCAATCAAAGACCCTCTGTCCAGGGCTGGCACAGCCTATAGTGGCCTGGGTCTTTTCGTATCAGTGTCTCAGAGACTTGTCTTCAGGTCAATCTGATGGCGGCATCTTCTCAGTTGAGGTTCCCTTTTCCAATATGATTTAGCTTGTTCAAGTTGACAAAAAGTACTCAAAACCACCCCCCCTCCCAAACCCAATCAGCACATGTACGTGTGTAAATTATGCTACATTGGTGTCATGCAATATTACTGAGCAATAAACAGAAAACAACTATTAATGCATTCTATGCATAGATGCATCTCCAAGAGTGTGAAAAACCCATCTCAATATGTTCTATGCTGAATGATTCATATATTTCTGTAGTGACAACATTATGGAAATGGAGAACAAAGTAATGGCTTTTAGGGGTTAAGGAGAGTGTACATGGGTACCGTATGGGAAGGGAAGTGGTAAGATTACCAATATTCAACATGAATGATCCTTGTGGTGGTGGAGATGATCAATATTTCAACCCTCAGTATCAAAACCCTGGATGAAATACTGCAGTACAATTATGTAAGCTGTAGTGACTAGGGACACTCAGCAAAACCCACGGGGCCTCTGTGTCGTTATTTTCCTCCTGCATGTTAATCTGTAATTATCATTTAATAAAAAACTTAATAAAAAAGCAAATATTCCCCTTTCACTAGTGCACTACTTATGAAAGAAAAACTTGAAGTAATCTAAATGTCCAGAAATGAGAGACGCTCAAATAAATTAAATTATATTCATAACAGAACATTGTGAAACTTCTAAAATGATTTTAACTAAATGTTTTAAGTGATATTATGGAATATTCCTGCCATAAATTGAAGAAAACAGTTTACAAAGTTCTTTATACGGTATGATCTCAATTATGTTTAAAAATTACAGTAATGAAATTAGAAGCTATAATACCACTGTATGAACAGAAAAATAGAGCAGTGTAATAAAGCAGAAAGCACAGAGGCAGTCCCCCCTACAGAAGGATGTCTGAGAGATAGGTCAAGGCTACACATTTAAATACATGAGCATGGAACTGCTAGTACATACTTTGAAAACAGATAAATTATATTCAGACCACTTAACATCCTATAATAGCATTGACAATGTACTGCACAAGCTGGGCTCAGACAAAACCCTAGCATGGGAAGGAGGTGTAGGCCCAAAAATCCTGTCCCTGGCTGAAGAGCTATTGGCAACTGAAAGATGCTGGGAGAGGGGGGAACAGGTTTCTTTAAGAATGTGGCCCCAGGAGGTCAACCATGCTCCAATGAAAGGGCACTCATCTGAAAGTACATGGGCAGCACAAATTGGACTTAATGCCATTTTTTTTTTGAAAATGTTTCTTTTTGTTGTTTGCTCGTTTTTGAGGTTGCATTTGAGGCACTTTTCTCCCTTTTATTTCTTCCCTCCAAACCCATCCATGTACTCCTCCCCTCTCTCCTTCAAATTCATGGCCTCTTATTTTCATCAACTGTTATTGCATACATATATGTATATACACACACATACAAAATGTATACATACATACATATATACATATGTATTATGTATATGTATATTTACTAAACATCAAGCTTGAAAACACACTTAACATGATACATTATATAGAGTTCAGCTGGATTAAGAGTGAGTATGGCTGATTTGGGTGATTAATCCCACTAGTCATGTGATGCTGAGCCCGCCACCTCTATTACTGAAAAAGAAATCCAAGGTAGGTAGGAAGGGTTAGAATTGACTGAAAGACTAGATTGCCTAGATGCAGGGCATCTCAAGGGAAACCTACCACTTCATTTAGTGGGTTGAATGGGCAACGTCTATCCTCAGTGAGGTTGGACCCCGAGCAATCTGCTAGACACTTGGATGGAATGGCAGGCAGAGGAAAGGTGAACTCTTCCCTATCCTGGAACCACCACGTCCTTTTTCTCCCTCCTTTCAATGTTGAGACCCCAGTTTCTCTAGATTCTGGAGCTGAGACTTTTACCAAAAGCCCTTGCAGGCCTTGGACCCTTCATTGCCTTCTGAAGTCTTTGGGCAGTGACTTTAGGTAGTGGTAGGCTCCTTGATCCTCCACTTACCAGGTGCTATGTTTTGGGGCCTTTTCAGCTTTTTCTAATCAAAGTAACCAATTCTGATGGTAAATATCTTTTCATGGGGTACTCTCTCTCTCTCTCTGTTTTCCTCTCTCTTTCCTTCTTCATCCCTTCCTCGTTTTCTCTCTTTCTGTCTCTCTCTAGCTCTCTTGCTTTCTCATTCTGTCTTTCTATCAATCTATTCTATGTAAATAAAACATGTAACTTTTGGACATTCAAAATGTAGAGCTCTTAGAACAAAGTATGGTTAACCCTCTTCTCAATCTTGGTAAAGCAAAAATTTCCAACTGTCTCAAAACGTAGGGGCAAGAAAACAAAAAGATGAATACACTTCCTTATATGGAGATTTGTAAGAATATGTCCCAAAGCACTACAGAGGAAGCAGGAAAGACACCTGGCATACTAGGGGGAGACTTTCAGAATACACGATGTGGATGAAAGCCGATGTTCCCAATGTATAAAAATCTTTTGAACCCCGAGAAATAAAAGGCGAAATGACAGAAAAAGGAGGAAATGATATGAATTGACAAGCCACACACAGGCACACACACACAATGTCTAGGTGCTTCTCAATCAGGTACAAATGTTCAAACGCACTGACGGAGAGGCGCAAAACAGCAGTGATGAATGGTGTCTCTTTCATAAGCAGCTAGCACAAGTTAGAAAGTATGAAATGACACCTTGTTTTGATAAGACTGAGCAACATGGACCTTCAAACACTGGCTGGTCAGACGCATGCTACCTAGTTCAGCTTTGTGTTCCCTAAACTTTTTTTTTAAAACCTTGTATGTGACAAAAAACCTTGTGTATATGACACACCCATCACCTATTTCATATTGGAGGGCAAAAGCAAGCAGGAAGCTATGCTGTGAGCGATAAAGCCATCTTTCTCTGAGCTAGAATTCTTGGTCCTTTACCATCATAAGACTGTGGCAGGCCTAGCATGTTTCATGATTAAATAAATTATGATGCATCTATCAGGAATGGTCAGGTGTGAGAGGTCTTTATCTATTTATAAGTTTATAAGTTATCCCATCTCACAGCCTCGAAGTCCAGCGGAAGGGAAGAGGCGAGTAAGAACAAGAACATGTCTGCCTTGGATATGAGGAAAAAGCAATTCTGTTTCCTGTTTCCTGTTTCTGAGGATGGAGGCCATCAAATCATACAAAGACAGTCTTATTGAGGTATACCAACACTGAGACATGTACAGACTTGTCTAGGCCTTACTGCCTAGACTAACCGTAGACATTTTGTTTTTAAGTCTCCATTTTGATCATAAGGTGAAATTAAGTTCGGGTTCTTGGCTCTGCCTGCCCTTTACTTACAATTCAATATGTTCTGCTTGAATTAATGATATATGTTCTACTTAAACAAAACCACAATACCCAGGTATGTTCATTTCTCTAGGAATGGGGGGGGGGACTGAAAAGTCCCCAAGCCTGTATCCTAACCAATCAGCTTAAAATGCTTTGTCTCAATGCCTACATACAATGTACTTGAAAACGTTCCACTTAACTGGTCAAAATGATATAATACTGCCCTCCCCTTATTTTCTATGCCTGGTTACCTGGTTGTTACCTGGTTATGGTTTTCTTATAAGAAAACCTGCCTTAGAATCAGACTGGGGTCACAGTCTGGCTCCCGAGTCCACATTGTGTCCAGGAATGGTCAGCCTTTGTCCAGTGTAAAATAAACTTCCATCAGTCTGAATCTGGTGCTCAAGTGACCAGTGTGCAGGAAAGGGCCCTTGGTTCATTTCTTAAAAGCTATGAAGAGTTCTAGGATTGGTCACATAGTGAAATACTATACAGCTGTTTTAAAAGGACGTCCCTTATTAATTGATCTGGGGAGATAAACTCTTCCCTTTGTTCCTCTTTTGCCTCTTTAGCATTGGGATTAAGGATATGTGTCATCATACAAAACCTGTCTAAGGAAGAAGTGATCAAGAACACACACAGGTACACGTATATTTGTGCCAAAATTTAAACATCTTATCCTCACAAACAGGAAGGAGGTAGAGACTGGCTACCTGAAGGGGCCCAGTGGTAAAAGGCTGAGAGGTGTTAGGGAGCAGAGATGTTGGTGGTGTGACACTTTCCTAAGTGTACTTTCTGCATTGCTCTGGTGCACTGTATTAATATCTCACAGTTCCAATTCTTCCTCTAAACAAAGAAAACCAACTGGAATGTGGTTGAGATTTAAAAGAAAACACAGACATGGACAAGACTAGTTGTGTCATAAATAGACATTGTAACCATGATGAACGGGATGGGGGAAAAGTAAGCAACTTGGGGAAAAACATTGCTTTGATTAGATACCACCAGACAAAAACCAAATAAACAAAGAAGAAAATATGTTAGTGAGTAAGTGTTTCTTTTGGTTATGTATAAATGGGGATAAGAAAGTGCATATTCCCTTATGCATTCACAGAGAAGTTATCCACCCATGTATTTGAAATAGGGTCCACTGAGAGAGTTCAAGAATAGTCAACTCTTACCTTACAAACCTTCCCAGATCTGAGTAAGCTCATCAAAGTCATCCAAGTTTTTCCACTGAAGAGACAGGAGTTCAGTAGAGAGCTTGACTCCAGGGTACAGGCAGGAAAAACTGCAGAGGAGCCTTGTGGAACCAGAAATCCAGTGTGGTGGGCATGTCCTGAAGACACGGGTGCTGACCTGGAGGAACTCTGGTGAAGGCTGGGGCAATGGGACCACCAACACGATGATAGTATTGAATTATAGTCCACAGAATAAAATAAGCACTCAGAATGACGATGATTATTTCCATGAGTGATTACTAAAGTAGAGGTGAGAGAAGAGACGCCCTTCTCCTAACACAGTAATTCCAGTTGTAAAATGTGGAAGGAATGCGGGACATTGAAGATAAAATGACCGTTATTCAAACGTCATTGGAATCTTCTGAAGGATTCTGTTATCGGAGGGTAGGTTTGAGAATAATTGTGGCGTTAGGCTAACTCTGAAACGTCTCACCAAGATGCTTTCCCATTACCAAGGTGAGAATAATAAACTGAGAGGAGAAATTCAGCAGACAGTGCTTAAAGTGGTCAAGACTGACCCCAGCATTCACAAGAGCTGTCAATACCTCGTACCCCTCAGATGGTGCCAGATCGTGCTACAGTATTACCTCTTCGGCATTGTTATCCAAAATGCACACCTCCCTCTGATGATTATGCCATACCACAGAAGCCCAAGAGCAGCTGCCTTAGTTACTTTCTATGGGGGTTGGCAGGGTGTGGAATGCGGCAGTTTGAATGAGAATGGCCCCCACGGGATCACGTGTTTGAATCCTTGGTTCTCAGTTGAGGGAAGGGCTGAAGAGTGAACTTTCTACCATTCTGCTCGCCAGATTAAAAACAAATTATTCCTTCCCGTAACATCCTTAAACATGAATTTTACTAAAGTGTTTAGGCATTCCAAATTTTATCTCGAGCATTATAATTTGTTGTTTGCAAACATGAATAATTTTAAAATATACTGAAAAGTGGAAACCACGACAGACAACTGCCTGTCATTCCAATTCAATTTTGTTCATGTTTTGTCATATTTTCTTCAGTGTCTTCTTTTTCATATAAGATGTTATGCAGACACAAGTTTTTCTTTCTCACCTTGATTTTTGTCAAGTTTCTATATCTCCTTTTGAAAAAGGTCCGATACCCTTTCTGCTCACATTTTGACACTTCCAGCATGCATATCTGTTATATACACGTTGTGTATGTGAGATATACTTTACCATAATCAAAGCTTTAAATTGCTTACTGTGTTTTCAAAAAAAAATTAGGAATAATAGTAGAAACATTCTAATTTTTTATAGAATTAAGCATCATGCAATTAAGCGTCTGTGTTCTGTTCACGTTAAATTCTGAGTCTCTTTATAACATACACCTTCAACCCTTTATATTGAAAGAGAGGAATTTGTCTTCTCTCTCCTTTCCTCCTCTTTTGCTACTATAAACAGTCTATCGATGATGTCACAGGGGAAACTTCTTGGGAGCATGTGTGTGCTTCTATACAAAGCTGGGTGGGAAGGAGAGTCTGTGCAAGCAGGCGTGTGCAGCTTCAACATTATTCTCCGTCGCCAAAGCTCTCTCCAAGACGGTTAAACCAGTTTGTACTCCCACTGGCAGGGAGTGAGTTCTCATTCCTCCACATCCTTGCTAACACTATCATCAGACATTTTTTAAATTTGCCAATCTGACGAGTGTGAAGTGATATTTCATTTTTTTGTTTTAATTTGCATTTTTCTGCTTAGTAATGAGACGGAACATCTTTCTGTCGAATTCTTGGTCATTCGAATTCGCTATTTTGAGAATCTCTTCATCACAGGCAGCTAACTCTCTGTGATAACTTTACTTGTACCAGTCACCAAAAGCTGCAGCACCTGGTCACGCTGATGGAGGTGGGCTGAGTGTTGGCCTGTCATCCTTGGCTTCAGATATCCGTCTGGAGAATGTTACCTCAGATGCTGAAAGGTTGGGAACTCCCTGTGTATGAATAGTAATTGTGGTAATACAGAACACTTCTCCAGAACTGTCTGAGGAGGGTCCTGACAGCTGTTTAAAAACACATTGATGGGTTCACAGCAGGCAGAGGGTGTCTGTGTGAATATTATCCCAGGGGAGCCGAGGCCAGTGCTAGATGTTTCTATGAAGAGACTTAATGGTTGCCGATCTCTGAACTCTGAACTCTGCAGGATCCTGTGTTAGGAAGGTGGTCAGGGAGGATCCAGTTTCTAGTCCAGCTTACAGTTCTATGCTCCTACACATAGAAGACAATCCACAGAACAAAGTTTCAGGAAATCCACAAGTGAGCCATTTTTGTGCTCATCGTCATAATTGCTTGGTTATGACAACGCTTGGGGTAACGGTGAGTCAGCCTTTAATGTTTCTGAAATTCTTCAGCCAAACAAATGAGGCTAAACTGACTAAACCAAAACAAGGCACCAACTACAGACTCACATGGGATTTGCATAAGGCCATTTGGACTTCATCCCACCCCACTTCAGTTCCAAGCAGCACTCTGCTGGGTCCTGGGATTCCCCAGGCTGGCTAATATATGTACCCAGTGATAGCATTTTATCTTTTCTACCAAGGGATATGAAGCCCGGGAGATAAATGGTAGATAGAGAACCCTTTAGGGAATGTTAAATCATTAAGCAGATTGGAATGGAGTTGCTTTTGAGGAACTAAGGGCCCTTCATAAATGGATTTGGGGTACAGCATGCATAATTTTAGTTAGTGAGAGGGTTTTCTGATAGATTCCAAAAGCCCTTCATGAATGTTAATGGAAACTGGAGACTATTTTCAGCTCTTAAAAAGAGACGGACTATACGTGCAGGCTATGGCTTTGCTGCCCGTCTCTGAAAACTGCTCTTTGCTCGGGGTGATCATCAAAGACCTCACCAAGGCCCCTACATTTTACATAGTCGTTAATACTTGTAGTTCATTTAGTTCTAATGCTTAACAGGTGCTTCCTCCTAGGTGGCCATATTTTATGTCTGTGTGTGCATGTATGTATGTGCACGTGTGCGTGTCCACACGCATGTGGACCCATGCGTGGGCTGGTACGTGGCACATACATGTGGAGGCCCAGAGTTGACACTTCCTCCACCATTGCCCACCATCATCATTGACGTGTAGCTCACCTACACACCTAGACTCTGTAGGCAGCTTGTTCCAGTGATCTCGTTTCTACCTTCTGAGCTGGAATTAGAGATGGGCAAATAGGCTCATCTGACCTCTACGTGGGTTCTGGGAAGTCTAAGTTCCAGCTCTCACACTCGTGTGGCAAGCACTTAGCGATGGAGCCATTTCCTCAGCTCCATAGCTAGGATTAAAACTGAAGGGCCAAGTCCGAGATACTGACTGTTCTTACCGTTATTATAATTAGTTTTTATTTTTTGAAATAGAGTCTCATACTGTGTCTCAAATTGGACCCATGCTCACAGCCATACAGCAATTTTTGTGTCCCATTTTCTCAAGTACTGACATTCCAGGCGTGTGCCACCACTCCCATATCCTACTATCCTTGTGGTATTGTCTGCGAAGTTGCTAACAGAATCTTTCATATTCTCAATGCCTGCTACGCTATCTGGCCATGTATTTCCTCCTTTTCTTTTCTGGACTAGTTGGGAGATTATCTAAGTTGTCATTTATCTGCTAGTTTCTCTTATGCACTGGGCACTGGCAGTAATACTGGGATCCTTATCTCAGACTTTTTTTAAACAAATTGCTATCATTTTTTTTTCACAATTTGGTGTTTTGTTTGCATGTATGTCTGTGTACCATCTCCATGGTGGGCACCTTTACATGCCAGAGGAGGGCACCGGAATCCCCGGAACTGGAGTTACAGGTAGTTGTAAGCCACCTTGGAGATGCCAGGAATGCTATCCAGGTCCTCTGCAAAAGCATCCAGTGCTCTTAACTCCTGGGCTAGCTCTCCAACTCCTACCTCAGATATTTTTACAGCTGTTGCTTATTCTATTCTATTCTATTCTATTCTATTCTATTCTATTCTATTCTATTCTATTCTATTCTATTCTATTCTATTCTATTCTATT